>NW_020954580.1:26096748-26191991 GCF_900497805.2 Vombatus ursinus | reverse complement strand
GACATGTACATGCATACATGTATGTGTATAGATATAGACACACATGTATAAAACCAAAAGCCATTTTCGAACGTGAAAGTGGTCAAAAGATATGAAAAAAATACTTCTTAAAAGATTTGCAAACAGTTCACAATCATATGAAAGAATGCCCCAAATTACTAATCAAAATGACTGAGATTTTGCTTCGCACCCAGACAATTCACAAATGACAAAAGATGAGAATAATTAATGCTGGAAAGACAAGTCCGCTAATGTACTGTTGGAGGACCTGTGAATTGGTGGAGTCACTCTGGAAAGCAATTTGGATTTAAGAAAGTAATGTAATGAAAATATGCATATTCTTTGACTCAGGGATTCCACTGCTGGGTGATCAATGATAAAAAGACCCAAAGATACTGAAATATCTATGGCAGCCCTTTCTGTGGTAGCAAAAAAACCAGACACCAAGTAGACGCCCATCGGTTGGGGAATGGCTAAACACAAGGAATACTAGTAGCTAGCTTTTCTATAGCACTTTAGAGTTTGCCAAGATCTTTTCAAATACCTCATTTGATCCCCACAACGACCCTGTGATTGTAGGTGGTTATTTTAATAGGCTTCATTTTACAGATTAGAAAACTGAAGCTGAGAAGCTAAGTGGTTTGTCCAGGGTCACGCTTTTGTTGCTGTTCGGTCATTTCCGGTCAAGTTCGACTCTATGATTGTATTTGGGGTTTTCTTGGCAGAAACACTGGAGCGGTTTGCCATTTCCTTCTCCAGCTCATTTTACAGATGAGGAAACTGAGGCAATCAAGGTTAAGTGACTTTCCCAGGTCACACAACTAGTAAGTGTCTGAAGGCAGATTTGAACTCCTCACTCCGGGCCTGGCACTCTATCCACTTCACCACAAAAGTGCCATTAAAAACGCTTAGTATAATGTCTGGATATAAGTGGTGGTTCTGTCATTTTTCAGTTGTGTCTGACTCTTTGTGACCCCATTTGTGGTTTTCTTGGCAAAGGTATTGGAGCAGTTTGCCATTTCCTTCTCCACTCATTTTACAGATGAGAAAACTTAGACAAACAGGGTTAAATGACTTGCCCAGGGCTACACAGCTAGTAAGTGAGGTCAGACTTGAACTCGGGTCTTCCTGATCCAGGCCTGGCACTCTATCCACTGTGCTACCTAGCTGCCCGCTAGCATTGCCTGCCCAGATTCAAATTGTGATTAACTTTGAATCCTGTCCGAAGAGAGCGGTGTTAATTTTTATGCGTTGGAGCACCTTTAAAACAAACAAACCGATCCCCCAGAAGCCCCACCCCCTTACACTAAATACAGGAGGCTGCGACTGGATCTTAAATGTCCCTCAAATTCCACAACCGCAACAAGCCTTAGGCTTTTGGCAGATGGAAGGCAGGGAGCGCTTCCTTAGGAAGGCTGCACCATCACGCAGCTCATCCCCTGGTGGGATTTGAGCAGAGTATGCTGAGCTTTCCAGCCCGCAGATATTCTTCCACCGCAGACATGGATGGGTAGCCCTTGAGGAAGTTCTCCAGGTCGACTTTGGTCAGACAGCTCAGCCCTTTCATTTTCTGCAGGAGGCTGTTTGTCTTTTGGAGTTGTTTCTGCATTTTGTGGGTTTCCAGGAGAGTCTTGTGCTGCAGTTTCATCTCTGTCTCGGAGTCTTTCACCTGCAAAGAGTGGATTCCCAGAAAGCTTTTAGGCTCAGCTGTGTTCATAGGTCCTGGGGGTTTCCCTTTCTAGTGGGTCCCTGTCCTAGAACTAGGTTGGAGCCTTCCCTGATGTATCAGCGTTGTGGTTTTACTGAAGAAATGTTAGGGAAGAAAGTTTCTGTCTCCTTAGCATCCCTCTAATACCTTCCCCACCCCCCACCCCTGTGCTTCCTTCATCCCCAGCTCTCCAGTTCCCCTCTGGCCTGTGCCACATCCTCTGGGATTTGCTCTCCACAGGAGTGTCAGGATACTTCTGCCCCCTGCCTTCTCACTACCAGGTTTCTACAGGGAACAGGGCACCAGAAATTAGAAATCTGTTTTCTGCTTCTGTCTGTCCCTCCACTTCTGCCTTAGTCTTAAAAAAAAAACAAACAAACCAACCATTGAAGAAGTGAAAGCATATTTCACTCATTCATTCAGGACTAACTCTGGACCTCCAAAGGTGTATGGTTACAGGTGAATGAAGAGGGGTATGTGGTATACAAAGATATTTTTTGTCTCCTTGTATGTGGTCAGACAGCTGGGGAAAAGACTTTTCTTTAGATTAGGGTTTCATAAGACTTTATCTGTGACATGGACCCCTTTGGCAATCTGTTGAACCCTTCTCACAATAAATGGGTTTTTGTTGTTTTTGCCTGCATTCATAGTTGAAGAAAATATTAAATTTAAGATGGAGGTTAATAAAAATATATTTTTTTCCCCATCCAAGCTCACAGACCACCGTGGAATCTATCCGTGGGCTCCACAGGAGTCTAGGTACCCTGGGTTATAGACTTCTACTTTAAGGGGAACACAGTTATAGCGATACACAGGTTAGTTTTGATGATGGTGAGTTACTTCTTCTCTTTCCCACTTCCTTTAGCCATGCCAGAAAAGCTGTTGGAATAACTGGTGCCTCCTGGGAGACAGCATTGGATTTATAGCCAAAGGACTTGGGTTCCAATTCCATGGCCAACACCTAGGGCCTGTTGGACGTAGAACAAATAACTTTAACCCGTCTGAGTTTCAGTTTCCTCACCTATAAAAGGCGGGGATTGGATTAGATAGCTTTTAAGAACCTTCAGCTCTAAGCCTGTGATGATAATAATAATAATAGCTAACATCTGTTTTTAGGTTTGCATAGCACTTTACGTATATGATCTCATCTAATGATGATGATGATGATGATCTATATAGCACTTACTATGTGCCAGGCACTGTGCTAAATGCTTTACATTTACTATCCCATCTGACCCTCACAACAACCCTGGGAGGGAGGTGCTATTATTATCCCCAGTTTACAGGTGAGAAAACTGAGGCTCAGGAAAGTGTTGTGTTAGAGTCACATAACTAGTAAGAGCCTGAGGCAGGACTGCCTCGAACCTGAGCCTCCTTGCTCTGATTCTCCAGTCATTTCTTTTGGCATTGCCTTTACTGTGTACCTCTTCTACCCTCTCCTTAGTATATCTTCTCTGGGAAATTTTCTCAATTTCTTTCTTCCTTTTCCCTACCAGGGGACACATAACAGTTAACTTTGGATTATTTAGGGGCTGATTAGGGGCTCTTGTTCCCTCTGGCTGTTGTCACTTGGATAGTCTCTCTCTCCCGCCATTATTAGCCACTGAGTGACTGGAAGAAATAAAAAGAGATGAAATATAAGTATCAGTTAACTTTTTCAGCTTGTTAGCCAGCCTTATAAAATGTGTGTGTGTGTGTGTATGTGTGTGTGTGTGTGTAAAAGTGGCTAAAATGAGGAGTTGGAGGGGGTAACCTGTGGATTTTTTTTTTTAATTTTTTTTTAGGCTATTGGGGTTAAGTGACTTGTCCAGGGTCACACAGCTAGTAAGTGTCAAGTGGTTGGTCTGAGGCTGGATTTGAACTCAGATCCTCCTGACTTCAGGGCCAGTGCTCTATCCACTGTGCCATCTAACTGCCCCTAACCTGTGGATTTAAATAATGTTTTCTGGTCATGTGTTGTTAGGAAACAACAAGGGTGGATGGATGGATGGATGGATGGCATAATGTGCTGTTCAAAGCAGACTCCTTGAACATGAGTTGTGAGCTTGGGGAGTGATGCAGGTAGATGAAAGAAAAAAGCTTACCTTGACCTTGGTGCCCAGGTTTAAGTGGATTTTTTGTTTGTAGTAACTGAAGGTGATAAGCACTTTATCCTGGGTTTTAACGTGGACACCAAAGCATGGATTGAGATCGAAGTAAATCGGCTGGTGAGGGGGTGCATGGATATGTTGATTTGGGTCCCACCAGTTCCAGGCCTTCTGTCTTCCTTTTGCATCAAAGTAGAAGCCCAAATTCAAACCCAGACACATCCTAGACCAAGAAGCCCACAGTCAGGCAACCAGCACAGATAGGTTCTTTTAAAGACAGGATTCTATTTGTTGTCTAACTCCCTTTCCCACCCCTGCCCCTCACCACTTGACTTGAACACAGATCAGGTAGGTGGGGGCCCATTTTTCTCTTTTGCTAAGAGATGTTACTGTGACTGTATGCACAAGTTGGTAGGCTCTTATCCAGCTGAGGCGGACCCATTAAACCTTCCTTCTAAGAAGGCACATCTAAGGTGTCTTAAGGTAGATGTCTAAGAGGGTGGATAGAATGCCTCAGAAAGATGGGAGTTTGAATCAGACAGGTTGGTGCAATTCTTTTTTAACAAAAACAGATAAAAAATAGATGTTTTTTGACATCTTTTGTCATTCTATTGCTTGGGTTTCCTTCTCTCATTCCTTTGCCAGGGAGCCATCCCTTATAACAAAGGATTTATTTAAAAAAAAAAAGAATAAAACGAAAGTAGAGGGGAAAAAAATCAGCAAAAATGATTGACATACTGAGAACATTGGACATTATCTGTAATATTTCACACCCGTGGACCCTCATCTCTGCAAAAGATGGGGGTGGGAGGGCGGGAAGTGTGTTCTCCTATCTTTTATCTGGGTCCACGCTTCTTCTTCGGAATTTTGCTACATTCAGTTTCAGTTACTTCCATTTGTGGTTGGTTGGTCAGTCAGTCAACTAGCATTTATTAAGTGTCTACTGCTGTGCTAAGCACTGGGGATACAAAGAACGAACCCCCACCCCCCAAACAACCAATACTTTCTCAAGGAGCTAACAGTTTAATGGGGGCGAGAGCATGCTGGTAAATGTTTAACAACTCTTGTTATTCATTCATGTCCAACTCTCCCTGACCCCATTTGGAGTTTTCTTGGCAAAGATATGGGAGTGGTTTGCCATTTCCCTCTCCAGTCCATTTTACAGATGAGGAAACTGAGGCAAGCAGGGTGAAGTGACTTGCCTGGGGTTACATAGCTAGTGAATGTCTGAGATTGGGTTTGAACTCAGGTCTTCCTGACTCCAGTCCCAGCGCTCTATCCACTGCACTACCTAGTTGCCTAGCAACTAGCTCTCCAAAAAATAAAAAGTCCACACTACTACGTTTAATCTTCATTATTATCTGTTTCTCTGTCAGCTTCCTTACCTAGATAGTCAACAAAACAATAAATAAATCCCTGATTTGTAGTGTTGTGTATTTTTGAGATGTAAATGCTTATGCTGAAAACATTAACAATTGACTCTCCTGAACCCCAGCTTCGTGCAAATGATATATACGGGATAAACCAGGAGCAGTTTCAGAAGGAAGGCAGCTAGGTGGTGAAATATAGTGCCTGGCCTGGAGTCAGGAAGACCAGAGTTCTTAGCTGTGTGACCCCAGGCAAGTCACCTCACCCTGCTTGCCTCAGTTTCCTCATCTGTAAAATGAGCTGGAGAAGGGAAAGGCAAACCACTCCAGTGTCTCTGCCAAGAAGAGCCCAGGCAGGGTCACAGAGCAGCACATGATTGAAATGACTGAACAACAGCATTCTGGTGCTACCTACCTAGTCAGTGACAATTAAAAGCTTGTTTAAGCCTACCTCAGTTACATCAGATAACCTACTAGGGGAGTAATTTCCCAGGAAGTTTAGGGTGTGGGGATAGGCATAGTGAAGATCACTTAGTTCTTAAATATTTAGCAATAGTGATTCCCCCCCTTCCTGCCAAAAAAAAAAAAAACTCTCCCAAATAAAAAACCTGAGTCCCTCTGCCTTCCCCAAAGAAATTTTTGAAAAATCTAAAAAAATATTATCCATTCTTTGAAACACACAACTCAAAATCCTTTTTAAAGGCTCAAAACTTCATGAATGAATATGCATTAATACCCCAGCCTGATAAATGGAGGATGAAATCAGAGAGGCAGCAACATATATTGTAAATAGTGAGGTGAATATGCAGGCCATCGGCAAGTAATATTGATTCCCCAGGTTACTTGGAGACAATGTATTCTATAAGCTCATTCTCAGGAGAAAATAGTTCACTTTCCTCGAAGATTTGCTCTTTTTTTTTGGTCAGGTTGTACTTCAGTCATTTTTTAGCCATGTCTGACTCATTGTGACCCCATCTGAGGTTTTCTTGGCAAAGATACTAGAGTGGTTTGCCAAAGAAATGGAGGCAAACAGGGTTAAGTGACTTGTCCAGGGTCACACAGCTAGTTAAGTGTCTAATGCGGGATTTAAACTCTCTCTGACTCCAGGCCTGGCGCTCTATCCACTGTGCCACTCAGCTGTCCGTGACAAGATTCTTACCTATAAAATGATGGTGGAGGGGTTAGGCTAAATAGTCTCTACGTTTCCTTTTTAGCTCTAATACTATGATCTGAAGATGCAACATACATCTGCAAGGTTGTTTCAGTGTTATTATTATCATTGTTATTTTTTTGTATGGTAGTCCTATCTATATGTGTCATCTTCCTCTCCATGATGGCAGGGACTTCATCCCTCATAATTCTATGTTTCTAGGATGAAGGCCCTCTCCCCCCCTCCTCGTTACATTAGCCTAGTTCTCTGAGACAATCAGAGACTTTGCCAGACACTGGCTTTCTAAACCAATTCTTCCAAAGTTTGACCTCCAAGATTTGTCTGGAATGACCACCAGGCTGTGGGATTTATGATTCCTGTTTGACCATAAAGAAAGAAAAGGCAGCAAGGTAGAAGAACATATCCAGAGAGGTCATGATTAAGCTAAGAATAGAATCCAGGTTTTTAAAATCTCAGACCAGGGCACCATTCACTTTTACCACAGTACCTCTCTGTGGGCCCTAAGAAAGCTGCTCATACTACCCAAGCTTACCGGATATTTTGTTCTTTGTCATAGAAGGTAGCATGTCCCATGTTGTTGAGGAGGGCCTGCAAGTGTAATTTTTCTTCATCTTTGAAAATCATGTAGGTGAAGGCATCACAATCTTCTGTGTGTGAGATAATCAGTGCTATGTTCCCTGATGGATAACTGGGGAACTGTTAAGGCACATTCAGGCAATTTGGAATCTATTTAAAAAAATAAACCTACCCAGAACACACTCATGAGGCTTAGTAAAAAACATTCATGTGGCAATGCAGTGCTTGCTGTTCCTAGCTAGTGTGCAGCCACAGGTATGTACTATACTTGCCAACTTGTATCAAAGTTAAGTATCCCTTTGCCCGAGCAGATACTAAATCTGACCTGTCCCATCTGGAAAGAAAATGGAGAGCGGCTTAGAGACACAGTCTTTACCCTTAGGACCCTTGTAAAATGTTGGAACACCAAACCCTCGATGAGCCTGGGGAAAAAGGAAAAATCAGTTAAGCGAGTAAGATACTCGTCTCTCTGAAGTGCAGTGCCTGAAGTTTTGCCCCAAGTTGCTTAAGCTGTGATCCAGTTTTCATTCTCTAAACATGCCTTAGATCACTAAACACCAACTCACACAAATGGCTCTGCCGCTAATGGGCTGAGTGAGCTGTGTGCTAAACTAGGAATCAGGAAGAACTGGGTTTAAACCCTGCCACAGATACTATCTGTGTGACCTTGGGCAAGTCACTTAACATCTGTCTGCCTAAGTATATTCTGTACAAGGAGGGGGTTATATTTGCTTCTCTCTAGAGTCCCTTAGAGCTTTAAATCTATGTTCCTATTTGGGCCTCAGTTTCTTGTTCTATAAAATGAGGGGCCTCGACTTAATGCTAGCAAAATAGTTTACTTTATATGCAGAGGCTGTGTGCCCTGTGGAGTTCAGGACAGGAGATGACTGCTTTGTGTGAAATATTCCACCTTTTTTTATTGGTGAGAGAAGGGGAGGATGGGAAAGAGAGGAAAACTGGTGAATGCCAGCCCTTTAAATCCAGGACCAGATTTTCCCCAAAGGCTTCCTACTTATCAAATCTAGCCTGCCCTCAAATAAGCAATGACTACACCATCATTTTCTCTAGTGGAGGCCCTTATCACTTTCCTCTGGACTATTGTCTAACTGGTCTCCCTGCCTCCAGTCTAATCCACCCTCCATATAGATGCCAAATTCTATTCCTAGGGCACAAGTTTGGCCATATCACTCACAGCTCATTTTATAGACAAGGAACTGAGGCAAACAAGGTTAAGTGACACGCCAAGGGTCACACAGCTAGTAAGCATCTAAAGCCAGATTTGAACTCAGAAAGATGAGTCTTCCTGACTCCAAATCTAAGGCTTTATCCGCTGAGCCACCTAGCTGCCCTCCAGTTTGTTTTTGGCGAGGCATTTGGGGTTAAGTGACTTGCCCAGGGTCACACAGTAGTGAGTATCATGTGTCTGAGGCCGGATTTGAACTCAGGTCCTCCTGACTCCCGGGCTGGTGCTCTATCTACTGCGCCACCTAGCTGCTCCCCTCCAGTTTGCTTTGGAGGAAGACAAATGATGGTGAACATGGGAGAGACAATTGACTTCTGGCTCTTTCTAGATGTCATTAAGGAAAGCAGCTCATTCCAGATGGCCTTTCTATATACTGCTCTGGGGAAGGAGAATCTATGGCCTCATTCCTTGTAGCTGACAAGTTTCTTTGTGTTCTTGGTTCAGGGTGACAGATTCTGTTCATAACAACAGCATATGTTTATTATGTGGTGCTTTCTGGCTCAGCAAGAGATCAAAATGATTGTCTATGTATGAAGAAATCAAATGGCATGGTCTTTGACATGGTGTTCCCCTCCCATTTTTATTATTATTATTATTATTTTTTTTTTGGTGAGAAAAAGTGAAAACGGATTTGGTGGAGAGGAGCATTCTCTATTTGGAAGATTAGGGATGTACTGCTGCCATTTTCATAGGTTCCTTTTATAAGCCATGGGGTGTGGGCCATGCCCACTTGTAGTGCTTCCCACCTCTCACCTAGGTGTGTTACAATGGGCACAGAACTCTACTCATTCTACTTAGCTAGTTCTTTTGCCCATTCTGGCAAGTATGTGATCCCCAGGGACAGACCTCTCAAATTCTCTCAGGATCTTAGAGGCAACTCTGTTGAGAGCAAATGCTCTCCCCCTACACACCGATGTAGTTCTTGAGCCCGTACCAATGCATTTTTATACAATCAGCCAATAACAATGACATTTTTAGATCTTAAAATTAAACATTTATTTAATAAGACAAACCATCAATACGTTAGTAAGACAATCTCATAAAGATCGTATAGAGATGAGAAATAATCATATCTGTTGGTACTTGCTGTTCCCTTCTATCACCCAGGTTTGTAACCTTGGAGTCATTCTCATCTCCATGCTCTTCGTCATCAGTTACATCTAATCAAGTGCCAAAACTTGTCAGTTTTACCTCCATAACATCTCTCATACCCATCCTCTGTTCTCTGTTCATACAACTATTGCCCTAGTTCAGGCCCTTATCAAATCTTACCTAGACCACAGCCACAGTCTCTTAAATGGTATTTCTGCCTCGTCTTTCCTCACTGTAATTCATCTTCCACGTACTAAAGTGATTATTCCTAATACCTGCTCAGTAAACTCACTATCCCACTGTCTACAGTGCCTCTTCCAAACCTTCTCATCCTCATTGAACCTCCCATGGCTCCCCTCCTCCTGCCCTTTCAGCCTGGTACCATACTCTACTGTACTCATATTTTACAGAAAAAATTGGGGCCATTTGCTGTAAACTCTCTTCTCTTCTCCTTATTTCATGTCTTTCAGATACCTTCTGCAATTATCTCCTTCACCTTTGGCTCACATGAAGAGGTGATCCTATTTTTAACTAAGGCAAATCCCTCTACCTGCACAAGAGATACCAATTCCATCCTGTCTCCTGCAACAGACTGTCCCCTTTATTGTCCCCACTCTCATCTTCTATTTCTTCCTTCTCTGCTGTCTGCAAGCATGCTCACATCTCCTCCATCCTCAAAAATCCCTCAATTGATCCTTCCATCCCCACTAATGATCATCCTATATATCTCTTCCGTCCTTTGTGGCTAAACTCCTTGAGAAGGCTGTCTACAATAAATGCCTCCACTTCCTTTCTTTTCACTCTCTTAATCCCCTACAGTCCCACTTCCAACTTCATCTTTCCCCTTAAAGTGCTCTCTTTAAATATACCAATGGATCATCTACTTGCCAAATCCAGTGACCTTTTCTCAATATTCATTCTTCTTTATCTCTTTTGCAGCCTTTGTCACTGTTTGGTCATCCTCTTCTTGATCTTCTCTTCTCTCTAGGTTTTTGGGACATCACTTTCTCCTAGTTCTCCTCCTACTTATCGGACCACTCCTTCTCTGCCTCCTTTGCTGGGTCCAATTCCGGATCAAAACCTCTAACCATAGGTGTACCAAAGGGCTGTGTCCTGTGACCTTTTTTCTAATACTACTTTACTTGGTGGTGATATCATCAGCTTCCATGAATTTAATTATCATATCTGTGCGCAAATTTACCTATCTTGCCCTAATCTCTCTTCTGACCTCCAATCTTGTAACTTCAACTGCCTGTTAGACATCTAGAATTGGATGTACAGTAGACATCTTAAACTTAACATGGTCAAAACTGAACTCATTATCTTCCCCCCAAACCCTCTTCCCTTTCCAAACTTCACTAATACCATCAAAGGCACCACTATCCTTCTAGTCCCTCAGGTTCACAACTTAGGTGTCATCTGCTCCTCACTATCTCCCATCCTCCATATCCAATCCATTGCCAAGGCCTCTTGATTTCACTTTTGCAACAACGTCTCTCAAGTATCCCTCCTTCTCTCCTCTGACACTGCCCCAAATCTGGTGCATGCCCTCATCAGCTCACATCTGGACTATTCCCATAGCCTACTGGTGGGTCTGCCTGTCTCAAGTCTCTCCCCACTCCAATTCATCCTCTATTCAGCCACTTAAGTGATTTTCCTAAAGTGAAGGTCTGACCATGTCACACACACACACCTCCTTCCCCTAACACTAAATAAGCTCTAGGGGCTCTCTGTCACCTCCAGGATCAAATACAAAATCTTTTGTTTGGTATTCATAGCCCTTCATAACCTAACACTGCCCCCCACTGTCTTTCCAGTCATCTTACAATTTTCACCCAACCATGTACATTTTGATCCAGTGACACTGGCTTCTGTGCTATGCCATGAATAAGACCTTCCATCTCTTGGTTCTGGGCATTTTCTTTGACTGTCCCTCATGCCTTCAATGCTCTCTCCTCATCTCCACCTCCTGGCTTATCTGGTTTCCTCTACATCCCAACAAAAACTCCAATCTCTCTTAATTCTAGTGCCTTCACAGTGTTAATTATTTCCTCTTTATCCTGTATATGGCTTGTTTGTACATATTTTGTTTGCTTTGTTTGCTAGATTGCACTTTACCAGATTTACTGCTTCAAAGAGCATTACATATTTATGTGCATCCTTAGAATTTGTTTTAGTTAGGACTAATCTTCCCTTAATCTACCTTCTTTCAAATTCACTCTCCCCTCTCCTCCCCTTTCTCTCCTATTTTCCCAGTTGAAAGAAATATATTTCTGTATACAACTCTGTGTGTATGTATTTTTTTTTTTGACCAGTTCAGATGATAGTGAGGCTTAAATGTATGCTGGCCCTCACCCAAGTCCCATCCTTGTTTGTATAGATGTCTGTCATAATCACATTCTAATTATGTTAGATAATCCTCTCTAACCTTTCTTTCCCTTCCCTTCTCCTCCCCCCACCATTTATTCTTTTTTCTCTAGCTTTCCATTCTTTTGTTAAGATCATCCAAACACAACAAAGCCATTCTAAGGCCTTGAAGAATTGGATTTCTTCTGTTATCCCTGATGAGAATGGAATTCCAAGGGGACACATGTAAAATCTCTCCATATTAGAACGGAAGCAGTTTATCCTTGTGTATTCATGTTTACCTTTTTATATCTCTTCACTCCTGTGTTTGCACTTCAAAGTACTCTGTAGCTTTGGTCTTTTTATTAGGAATGCTTGGAAGCCCTCTATTTCAGTAAACAGCCATTTCCCCCCTCTGTAGGATTATATTCAGTTTTGCTGGGAAATTATCTTTGGCTGTAAGTCCATATCCTTTGCCTTCTGGAATATCATATTCCAAGTTCTCTTCTCCTTCATAGTGGAGACCACTAAATCATGTGGGGTCTGGATTGTACTCAGTACTTGAATTTTTTTTTTTTCTAGCTGCTTACAATATTTCTTCAATGACTTTGAAACTCTGGATTCTGGCTATCGTGTTCCTGAGAGTTTTCATTTGGGTTGTCTTTTAGGAGGTGACCACTGGATTCTTTCTTTTTCCACTTTTCCCTCTGGTTCTAAGAAATCAGAGTACTCTTCTTTTCTTTTCTTTCTTTCTTTCTTTTTTTTTTTTAGTGAGGCAATTGGGGTTAAGTGACTTGCACAGAGTCACTCAGCTAGGAAGTATTATGTGTCTGAGGCCAGATTTGAACTCAGCTCCTCCTGATTCCAGAGCCGGTGTTCTATCCATTGCACCACCTAACTGCCTCTGGGTTTTCTTAAAATAGGATGTCTAGATTCTTTTTATGATCATGGAGTTTGCATAGTATGATGATTCTTAAATTTTTTTTCTCCTTTATCTTTTTTTTCCATGTCCGTTGTTTTTCCTATGAGATACCTTACATTTTCTTCTATTTTGTCAGCCTTTTGACATTGTTTTCATATTTCTTGTTCCCTCATGGAGTCATTGGCTTCTATTTGGTCTATTCAAATTTGTCGTGATTTTGTTGCTTGCGCTAGATTTTATACTTCTTGTCCCAAGCTGTTAATTAATTCCCTTTCCAATTCTTTCTTCCATAGCTCTTATTGCTTTTCTCTTTTTTCTTCAAGCACTCTCATTTCATTTATTAAAAAAAAAACATTTTAAATTCTTTTAACTCTTTCTTCATTTCTTCCAGGAATTCTAGTTGAATTTTTGCTTAGATTGTATTTTTCTCTGAGGCTTTGCTTGTAGATGTTTTGAAGTTATTCTCTCCTTCAAGTTGTGTATATTGAGCTGGCATGCTGCCAAAACAGCTCATTATTTTGGGGGTTTCTTTTTTTTGTTTTGTTTTCCCATTCTTCCAGCCTACTTCCTGACTTTAGACTTGATATTAGGGCTGGACTGTACCACTTCAGGAGGGGAGGTTTGGGCAGATCCTGTTGCCGCTTTCTTGGGGTGTTAAGTGTTGTGTTATTCCAGGATCTCAAGGAAAGGCCGGGGACCCGAAAGCTTTCATTGCTCCCAAAGTGGTCTGACCCAGGCCAAAGTGTGACTGCTTTGGTCTAAGCTCTGCAAGTCCCTGACCTGGATTTGAGTTCTAGTAAGAGCAGACTGCTGCTCCATCCTGCCCATATCAGCCAGCTAGAAAGCTCTGTTTGTTCAGAATTGTGGGCTCTCCTTTGGTCTTGGTCTGGGATTTCTTCCCTGATTATTCTTCTGAAGGCTGGGTTAGATGCTGGAAATGAAATCCTTCCGAGAGCCTGGGATCTGAGCCACACCACCACTGCTGCTGGCTTCCCTGCTGAACTTCCTCCTTTCTTGATACATCATCCGGGGCCTCCCTGCCTGAGAATGCCACCCTCCCCGCCCTTTCAGGTCCCCTTCACAGTCCGACCTGGATCTGTGACCTGGAACAGGGTAGTGGGGAACAAAGCTGCCGGTTCACACCTGTTCCTGCAAAGGTGCCCCGGTGTGTGTTTGGCAGTGCCCCAGCAGGCGTATAGGACCTCCTCTTGTCCTAGTTCGTGGCCAAGGTGGCCTGGATAAATAGCACTGTGAATTTTTCTGATTTCTCCATCAGGATTCGGTCTGGTGTGTTTCCTAGATCTGTTTAGAGGACTTTGTTGGAAGGAGTGGGGCACTGATTCCTACCTCTCCGCCATTGTAGCTCTTCTTTTTCTCTTTCTTGATTAATTTTTAGAGACCTTCTATGTTGCTCTGTGCTCCCAGTCCTTATCACATCACTGGTGATATGACAGCTGCCACACCAGACTCTTCATCTGAAAATGCTCTGCATCAAACCCAAGTCCCCAGTGGCCTTTGACTGGGAGGCATATTTCAGCACTCATTAGGCCGCCAATGACAGCTGGATTATGGAGTCAAGGGAGGCTGTGTGTGGCTCTATCTCTGACTGCGTCCATCCACACCCTCTTATTCTGTGCTTGGCTGTACCAGTAAACCATTTTTGCCTCTCCGAGTGTCTCTACTTCACCAAATTCAACCCTAAACTTGTGCTGGTTTTTCCCACTCCCTGATAAGTGTGGAAGGAGTTCTGCCTTGATTCGATTAACCTGTGCAAAGCAATGAAGGAATTCCAATATGCCTACCTTAGTAACCTCTTCTAACCACTTTTCGTCCATTACTACCAATTCATGGACAGAGGCCACGGGAGAGGTCTCTGGACGTTGGATTATACGGTATTTATCCATGTCTATCACATTTGAATCACCTGTCGGGATGGTCCCTGTCATGATGGAGGAGGAACAAGACTTAGTGAAACTTTCATGGGTTTAGGAAAAGGAGCAGGATCCCTTAAGCAATACCTCCTAGGCTTATCGATATGGAGCTGGAATGGACCTCCAAGGTCACGTTGTTCCACCCCCTCATCTTGTGGCCGAGGAAGTGGAGGTGCTGAGTAAGTGACTTGCTCAGGATAACACAGTTAGCAAATGCCTAAGGTAAGATTTGATCCCAGGTCGCTTGACGCCTTAAAACTTTTCCATGCAGTGTATTTCTTCTGAGGCACCTATCTGAGATCCTGATCAGTGGTAATTTGAGGCTTAAGGAGAATTTAAGGGTTTATTTGTTTTCAGGGCAGGTTTGAGTTTATTTGCTGTAGTTACTGGGCATTAGTTTTTCGAGGCAAAAAAAATCAAAACAATTGTTATTTTTTAATATTTTGTTGATGCTTTCTTTTTTTTATACTACTTCCAACATCTCCATTCTCTCTTTATGTTCAATTTCCCTTTATTTTGGCGGCTTCCCTTCTCACTATAGACATATTCCCGTCCCTTCCAAAACCCTCACTTCATCCATCCATCCCCATTAGATATAACCCTATATCTCTCCTTCCTTTCATGGCTAAATTCCTTAAGAAAGCGATCTGCAATTGGTGTAAACTCTCTTCTCACTTTCTTCTAAACTGTCTGCTGTCTGGCTTAATTAATGATGTTGCTAATGATCTAGATGAGTAATTAATAGTTAATTAGCTAATGATGAGTTACCGATGACCTCTTAATTGCAAAATCTAATGACTTTTTCCTCAATCCTCATCCTCCCTGACCTCTCCACAGCCTCTCACATTGTTAATCACCTCTCTTCTCCTTGGTACTCTTTTCTCCCTAGGTTTTAGCGATACTGTCTTCTTTCCTGTTTCTTTTACCTTTCTGACTTCTTTTCATTCATCTTTACTGAATCTTTATCCAGGTCATACCCACTAACTGTGGATGTCTCCCAAATGTCTGTCCTGGGCCTTCTTTTTTCCCTCTACATAAGCTAGCTTGGTATTCCCATCAGCTCTCATAGATTAAATCATCATCTCAATACAGTTAATTCTCAGATCTATTTATTCATCCTGAACATTTCTCCTGATCTCCAGCCTCACATCACCAGCTGCCTGGGGTCATCTCCTGATCTGTATCTTGCCACTGGACCCAGATGACTCTGGAGGAGAAAGTGAGGCTGGTGACCTTGCATAGCCCTTCCTCACTTAAATCTAGTTCCCTTGCATGTCATGGCATCACCTTCCTGACGTCATGGTCCTCTTTGAGAACAAAAGACAGACAACAGCAACCACACCAGCTGCCTATTGGATATCTCAAACTAAGCCTCAAATTCAACCCATCCAAAGCAGAGCTCATTATCTTTCCTTCTACACCTTCCCCTCTCATATAGGTTCCCTTCTTTCCACCCACCTAGCTGCTACCCTCATGCAGGCCTTCATCTCTTCACTCCTGGACTATTGTGATAGCCTGCTGGTGGGTCTCCCTGCCTCAACTTTCTCTTCACTGGAGTACTGTCTCTCCTAATCCCTATATGCGATATGTTATATGATAGATAGGATATAATGTATACCATATTTGAATATAATAATATATAATATGTATTGATCTTATCATCAACGTTCACTCATCTCCTGCCTCCCACCCTCTCAGCTGAGAACATTGCTGTTGAGGGTACCATTAACTTCCCATTCATCCAGGTTAGCAACCTAGGTGTCATCCTGGAATCCTTACACTTTCCTACTTCCCATATCCAATCTGTGATAAAGGCTGTCAATTTTACCTTTGTAACATCTTTCATGTATGTTCCCTTTGCTTCTCTGATACTTGCTTCCACCTGGGTATAAGCTCTTACCACCTCACTCTTAGACTATTACAAAATCCATAGGTTGACCTATCTGCCTCAAATGTCTTCCCACTCCAGTCCATTCTCCACTCAGTGACCAAAGCGGTCTTCCTAAACAGCAGGTGGGACCATGTCACACCCTGCGCCCTTCCCCTATTCAATAAACTTCAGTGACTTCTCATCACCTCCAAGATCTAATATAAAATTCTTTCATTGGCATTCAAAGCCCTTCATAACCTTGCCTTTCCTACTATTCTGATCTTCTCATGTCTTAGACTTTCCTACAATTAAATTAAATATTTGACTTACTGACAAATCTTTTTTATTTTAAAAAATAAAATCATATAAATATAGAAAAATTATAGAAAGATTATTTCTACTTCTGATAAACAAACTACTACTTGTTTAGGTGCTTTTCATTGTGGAACACTAGCTAGAAACCAGCCCGCTGTGCTTGGAAACGGATTAAAATATGGAGAAGACGCCAATTTCACTGCCCTGTTTCCTTTACTTTTAAAGTAATTAAAGGTTCCAGCTTAGATTTTTTTTCTGATAACTTCAAAAAGTCTTCAGATAAAACTTTTACTATATTAGGTCTATTAGGTCTCCTTTTAGACATCATGGACTACTTCATGGAACCCAACAGGTTAAAAACCCAGCAGGAAATAGGGCAAGGTGAGGAGGTGACTGATTATTCTTTGTGAATGAATGAATGAAAGAATGAAAGGTTGGAGCTACAAATACAGAAATGAAGACAGTCTCTGACTTCAAGGAGCTTAGGATCTCATAGTGTTTTTCTTTCCTTGTATCCCCAGGGCTAAGCATAGTGCCTGGCACATAGTTGGTGTTTAATAAGAGCTTGTTAACTGACATATTTGTGAACCTAATTTTTTTTGTATCCAAGTTTAGGATTTCATTTTTCTCCTTATGAAATTTTATTGGTTCTGGCTCTTAAAGACAATAGGACATGCCTTACCAAATCCCAACTCTAGATCACTACTACCATTTACCTCCTAAATATCTACTTCTTTGTTGCTGGATGGTGCTACAGGAAGTCATGCAACTGAGCTGACTAAATTCACTACAAATTTATGTTCTCCAATATCAACTGGACACTTGCTGTATGTAGCAAGGCAATCTTTTTATTCCTCTAATTGATTCACTCTTATACTCCTTACAGCAGTTGTTCCAAAATTACTCTCTTTAAACCTCCCCACACCCTTTTCTTCCCCAACTCTTACAGCCAAGTATTTCATCTTCTACTTTATTGAGAAAAGAGAGGCCATTCTCTGTGCGTTCCTTCTTTTGCACACCTCAAATTCCCTTAATATCATTTACCATTCTTTCCTTCCTTTATTCCAACCCCTGATAAAATCATGGGCCCTTTCTCATCAATGCCAACCCTTCTATGTGTAGTCTTTTTTTTCTTTTTGATGAGGCAATCGGGGTTAAATGACTTGCCCAGGGTCATACAGCTAGGAAGTGTCATGTGTCTGAGGCTGGATTTGAACTCAGGTCCTTCTGACTCCAAGGCTGGAGCTCTATCTACTGTGCCACCTAACTGCCCCCCTACATATAGTCTTTTTTTTTTTTTTAGGCAATTGGGGTTAAGTGACTTGGCCAGGGTCACACAGCTAGTAAGTGTCAAGTGTTTGGTCTGAGGCCGGACTTGAACTCAGGTCTTCCTGACTTCAGGACCTGTGCTCTATCCACTGTGCCACCTAACTGCCCCTCTACACGTAGTCTTGATCACATCCCTGCCCATCTCTTCCTACAGATTGCTTCCAAAATCATACCCTCTCTCTAACTTTCCACCTCTCCCTGGAGGTTTGTGAACTGATACTTACAAATATATCCAATCCTTAAAAAAATCCCACTCGGTTTTACCTTAGTCAAATGACTCTCAGATCCTGGACCTTTGTCTGAACTGCGGACCTGCATCATCAACTACCTGTTGGGCATTTTGAGTTGGATTCTCCTATGGCATTGACACATCTCTCTCCTCCCTTTCGCAACCAAACTTGAAAAAGTTGTCCATTCTCATTGCCTCATTTCTTCTCTCACTCACTTCTCAGACCCTTGTAATCTGCCTTTCTATTTTATCATTCAACTTAATAATAATAGCTAACATTTATAGACCTCTTGCTATGTGCCGGGCACTGCGCTAACCACTCTATAATAATCATCTCATTTGAACTTCACAACAACCTTGGGAGGTCGGTATTACTATAAACCTCATTTTATAGATGAGAGGAAACTAAGGCAAACAGAGGTTAAGTGACTTGTCCAGGGTTACACAGATTGTAAGTATCTAAGGCTGGATTTGAAGTGAGGTCTTCCCAACTCCAGGACTAGTACTCTGTGCCACTTGGCTATTCAGAATAAACACTGATTTTCCAAATCTAGTGTCCTTTTTTGGTGCTCATCTTCTTAACCTCTCCTCAACATTGGCCACTAGTGACCACCCTCTCCTCCTAGATACTCTCTCCTCTTTAGGTTTTCATGGTCCTGCTCACTCTTGGTTCTACTCTGACTGGTCTATACACTTGTTTTTAATCTCTCATATCATGCTCTCTAGCTGTGGGTATCTCCTCAAGGCTTTGTCCTGAGCTGTGTCTTTTTTTTATATATACTGTCTTGGTGTCTCCAGTAGTTTCCCTGTGGGTTCAATTATTATCTCTACACAAATGATTCTCAGATCTCTATTATCTAGTCTCTATATCCATGTGGTCTCTATCTCTATATCTAGTATCTCTCCTAAGGTCCAGCTGCGCATCATCAACTGATGGTCATTTTGAACTGGATGTCCTATAGACATCTCAAACCCAATGTGTTTAAGATAGAAATCCATTATACTTTCTCCTAAATATACCCCTCTTCCAAACTTTCCTGTTTCTGGTGAGGACATCACCATCCTTTCTGGCAGATGGCTTCGCAACGTTGGAGACGTTCTTGACTCTTCACTCACCCTCGCTACACAGATCCAGTTATTTGCTAAGTCTTGTCAGTTCTACCTACATGGCCTTTCTGACATCAGTCTCCTTCTCTCTAAGGATGGTGCCACCACTTTAGTTTAGTCTCTCTTTACCTTTTGTTTAGACTATTGTGATAGCCTCCTAATTATGCTCCCTGCCTCAAGCCTCTCCCTTCTTCAATCCAAGCTCCACACAACTGCTGAAGGGATTTTAGTCTAATTATGTTGTTGATTGATTGACTGATTGACAGTCTCAGATAAATCACCAGCACCCATGGTCTACTGACACAGCTCTTTTCACCTACCTGCAACTTCACCCCGTTGACATGATTCCCAGGGGCTGGCTGCTTTCTCCTGGTATGAGCATGCCTGCAGCTCCATATAGTCAGTTCTTTGCTGATCTTCCCTTTCCTTGGGAAGCATAGCTACTTATGTTTATTTGCTCATATCCTTGACAGCCAAAGCTAGAGAGCTTTGTTTACAAGGGCCAGTTCTACCAAACCCCTTACATGCCTTGGGTGTGTTGGGCTCTATTCACTTAGAAAAGCAGAACTACTCACTTCTTTTCTTTAGAATCCGTTTAAAAACATCCTGGTATCTTTCAGAATTGGTTTTAAACCTAAAAGAAACATAGGCAAGTTTTAAAAAATGTTAATTAAATTTGTGTTAATGTTTTATAGCACATAGCCTAGACTTTCTGAGAAGAAAGTGGAAAGTTTCACAGCCCCAGAGATTATCTTTCTATACATTAGAGTGTCCTTAGATAAGTGAAAGGAAGGTTTTCTTCTTTCCTTTCTTTCTTTCTCTATTTCTTCCTTCTTTCCTTCCTTCCCTCTCTCCCTCCCTCCTTTCTTCTTCTTTTTCTTCCTTCCTCTTTTTCTTTCTTTTCTCTCTTTCTCTCTCTTTCTTTCTTTCTTTCTTTCTTTCTTTTTCTTTTTTTCTTTCCTTCCCTCTCTTCCTTTTCTTTCCTTCCTTTCTCTCTCTCTTTCTCTCTGTGTCTCTATCTCTGTCTCTCTCTGTGTCTCTGTCTCTCTCTATGTCTCTGATTCTCTCTCCTAGACCCAAGATTGTGAATAGGCAGCTATCATTAATACCCTTAATAGTGGAGTAAAAATTTATGATACGAATGGATTAAGATGAGAAAAAAGGTCTGTTTTTGATAGCTTTCATTACAGAAATAAGATAAACATTTTGGATTTAGATACATTTGAAAGTATTAAGATTATTCTGTGAAGTTACCAGGGCAATAGAGTGGATAGTATGAAAGTGGGAAAAGAATTCTCATCTAGGAACTAGTGATAGAAAAGATGGTCATTATTGAGAAAATGAAACTACAAATGTTAATTGGAAAAATAAACCACTGAAAGTAAAGCCAGTTCTCCATTATCCAGAGCCAGACAATATCATGGATTATCCTAAGGCTCTTTTTTTTTTTGCTTTGTCCCTTTGAAATTTTTTTCTCATTTCACTGGCACCTGCAAGCAGAAAATAGGTCAAATGCAAATGAATCCATTAATGCTTTTTATTAGAAATTCTGATAAAAAGTATGGTGTAGGATCAGGTTTAAACAGTGGCTGAAATAGGGTTTTGAGGTTCTGTCTGGGTTTGAGTTGTTCATTCCTGTTATTACAACAGCAAGGTATGTAATCCGGCCGACCTGTGTGATGAGGAAGGCTGCAGCTGCAGCCAGTAGCATCAGAGGAGGGCACCTGAGTTTCTTCCATGCTGAGGCTATCTGCAGCTAGCACACAGAAGCAGGGAGAAGCAGGGTTTGTGCTGAAGATGTTTGGAACCTAGACCTCATGCTGTATACAGGGCCATCTGAAGGATAAGAGATCTGAGTAACTGTCCCTTGGTGTCCTCAGTTCTGTGAGGATTCTCCAGGGCTCTCATGCTCTGCTGCAGAGTTGTCCAAGGGACTTGGACAGAATGCCAAAGGGATTTAGCCATGATCAATTTGGGTGGCAAGGTCAGAAGAGCTGTATCCTTGACAATGGCATCAGAACTCTTCTGTCTCCTTTACCTTGGGTCCATCTTAGAGACAGGGGACCAGTCAAGCCTGGATAACTGACAGTTGAACTAAAACAAAAACATCCATAAATGAAAGATACCAAGAAAATATTTAATTTGCTAAGAAATAATCCTATTTTTGAGATAAGCCACACAGATTAAATAATATAGGATGTTGTTGTTGTTATTGTTGTTCATTCTTTATTCTTGAAGAGGACCAATGACGTCACAACGGTGGTGTCTTGACTTGCAATGAATTGGATTAAAGTGAGGCAAGACTGTGCCCTCATCAGCCTCACTCTATCCTCCAGCGTCATCAGAGTCTAATGGCAAGACATAAGTCAAGATGACTGGCAATGGCCCCCTCGTTCTTTAGAGAAGAGATGAGACCATCTTATAAAAGTGAATGTTAAAAACTAGCTATACATGTAATTGGAAAAAATAAAATACTATTAAGTGGGAAATAAAAAGAGAAGAGATGAGACCTAGAGAGACTGTGACTTGTCCAGAGTCATGTAATTAATAAGTGGCAAGGCTGCAATTGGAACTCTTGTCCCCTGACACCAAATTCAACTCCCTTCCTTTGCTGTATGACACTGCCTCAATCCCATTCATTGAAGGGTAAACAGAGTGGAAGAAAATTAGAAACCACATGAAAAGCAATGAAAAGGATTGAATATATTTAGCCTAGAGGAGAAAAAATTGGGGAGACACATGAATTTAGCCGTCATATGTTGTAAGGGTTGTTACTTATAAGAAAGATTAAACTTATTTCTGCTAAGTCAACATTTTCTAACAATTTGAGCCGTTCAAATGTTGGCCATTTGGGACATAGCCAGTGCCCTCTTAATGGAGGTCTTCAAGTAGAGGCTTGTATAGTCACTTGTCAGGGATGTCACTGTAAGTTCCTAATCAGATTGGGGCTGGATAAGGTGACCTTTGAAATCCCTCTCAGTTATGAATTTGTGTGAATCTGTGATTCTTTGAAGACCGTGCCTCTAGATTTTGCAGTCTTTCTCAGTGCTTTTGAAAAGGAATTCTCTGTAAATAGGTTAAATAGAGATGAGAGGAGGTCCAGTGATGACCCATACTTTAGCTTCACGGTTTTGATTACTTTAAGGAAGATTAATAATTGAACTCATCATAACCTCAGAAAGCTAATAGCCTGTACTAGAAAATGATTGCATGCTTTCTGTATTAGTTTACCTTACTAAGAACATTAACTTTTTCATTGGTGCTTCATGGTCAACAAAGAAAGACCATAGAATGGAAGGATTCTTGGCTCCCTGTCTCCATGAAAATTATTTATTTTATTTGTAATTACTTTCCTTGGGACTAAAATAATTTCCTGGGCTGCCATCCTATATAGAGAAATGTGTGTGGAGGGGGGGGTGACCATCTGTGGCGAGCGAGGGGGAGGAAGACATAGCATCAGGAACTAAAGGGAGCAGGTCAAATGGTGTTGGCCCTGATTTGATTGAAGAGGAGACAGAGGCTGAGATTCATTTAACACAGCCTGATGTGGTAGAGTATTGAACTCTGGGTCAGGAAGATTGGGGTTCAGATCCCAACTCAGAGATGCCTGTGTGACTCTGAGCAAATAATTTTAACCTCTCTGTGTCTCAGTTTCCCCATTTGTAAAATGGGAATAATAGCATCTTCCTTCTGGGGTTGTTGTGAGACTCAAATGAGATAATATAAAGTATTTTTTGAAACTTAAAGTGCTGGATAATCCCACTCTCAATAGTAAAAAGAAGAACAATAAAAACCACATTATGTTTTCTAACATTTTCATCCAGGGAAAGTAGGTGAAAGTCAATATTGATGGAAAAGTGGAGGAGGTAGCATAAAAATAAGTTGGAGACAGGAGTCAGTATATGTATATATACCAAGGGGTAGGGTAATCCCATACTTTTTGTTGGCAAGTGAAATAATAGTGGTGCTTTTTATTCACACTATTCTCCCTCCTCTTCTGGTTGGAACACTCCTGTGGACTATGGGGAGGGAGGTACTGTCCTGCTTATATTGTTGTTGTCTAGTCATTTCTTCTTGGTGATATCCAACTCTCCATGAGTTCTGGGGGGTTTTCTTGGAAAAGATACTGGAGTGGTTTGCCATTTCCTTCTCCAGCTCATTTTACAGATGAGAAAACTGAGGCAAACAGGGTTAAGTGACTTGCCCAGCTCGTAAGTGCCTGAGGCTGGATTTGAACTTAGGAAGATGAGTCTTTCTGACTCCAGGCCTGGCACTCTGTGCACTATGGCGCCATCTAGCTGCCCTTTCTCCTGCTAATGGACCCCATATTGTGCTCCTGATAAGGGAACCATTTCTTAACCATTCTTTCTAGCCTCTCTCTTATTTTCTAAAGCTATGACCAAGTTTATCAATGAGTAAGCAGCAAAATGAGCTAATTTAAGGTTGTTTTTTCCCTTTTTCTCTAAAGTTTCAACAGATTAGAAAAATGTCTGAAAGACATCCAAAAACGTTTTTTAAAAAGGGAAAAAAACCCTAAAAAAAAGTCTTGGATACTGGATAGGTAACTCACCTAATCCTGAATAATTAAGTGACCTGGACTTTGTGGGGAATCAACAATATTCCTATAGGGGAAATTTGTCAAAGCTAACTGAAAGTAGAAGAGGCTGTGGTACTGGCATCTTATGCACAGCTAGGTGATTCAGTAGGAGAAGATGCCTCTCTCTAACTGTATGTGTGTATATATATATATACATATATACACACACACACACACACACATATATATATATATATATGTATATATCATTAGGTTGGGGTTGAGGGGAGTCACTGACTCGAAGCTAGAAAGGACCACAGACTTCATCTAGTTCAACCCTTTCATCCTCCAGATGAGAAGAAAACAGGTCAGGTCAGTCATTCCCCCCCCCCGCCCCAGGCAGTCAGTGGCAGAGCATCTTCCAGCCCTCAAATTAATTTCACCCGCATCTCTGGAAGGTCCAACCCCAAGAATAATTTTCATCTGGGAGGGCTGCCATTATTAAAAGCAAATTGAAGAGCTGTGAACGTAGTTAATAAGATGAGCAATACCCTGAAAATGTGAATGCAACCATTGTCGCCTCCATTTACCTCAGTATCTCTATCCTATTGAATCTCACTCTTTAATTTGCCTTTCTCTCAATCCCTCTCTCTTTATTTTTCTCCCTTTCTCTTTTGTTCCACTTCCCCACCTCCCCTTTCTCCACACAACACACAGTGGTACCACATACTTCTCCCTTTCCCCACATCCTGTAGGAATTTCCAGCAGAAATTATAAAAATAGCTGACATTCACATAGTGCTTTATTATTTAAGCCCCGTCACACCCATTCTCTTATTGGATCCCCACAAGAGACAGTCACAAAGCTAGGGTCACAGGTGGGATTTGAAGCTCGGGTCTCTCCTGACTCCAAGGCCAATTTTTTTCCCTGTCTCCATACTGCTTTAGGAAAAGGAGTGTAGGGAAGCCACAACCGAGACCCCTTCATTGCCAAGAACCCTCCTCATTGTGGGAAAACCTTTGTCTCTATTAGTTGCATACACTCCCTGTCCCTAACACACATACATATGAACACTCACCCTTAACACACATCCTTCCCCCTTCCCTTGAGGCTAATGATAACTTTTTTGGGGATATCTCCCTTTCCACCTTTCTTCTCCCCCTCCTAACCCATCTTAACCACATATAATTTGGAGATATTTGCTATTGAAGTGAGGCAGAAGCAATGTTGTCATCAGAGTAGACTACACCTGGGCAGGAAGAGGAAATAGTTAAAGAGTTTGGGACCTGGCATGGAGTGAGGCATGATAAAGTAGTGGAGGGAGGGAGACACAATTATCAAAACATGTGCCGGAGCTCTCTCTCTCTCTCTCTCTCTCTCTCTCTCTCTCTCTCTCTCTGCCAAAAACAGAGCTGTAAATAATTTCCTGACTTGCCTGGATGGTAATTTCATCTTCAAAGGGTGGAGCAACCAACAAGGGGAAAATTTCTATTTTGGGTTTGATTCTCCCCAACAGGGAGGATCCAACTGTTGCATTAGAACTGATGGGACTCTTGGTGGAGATGAAGGAATCACTTCAATTAGAAGTGATCTCAGAATTTATGACGAACGAGGAGGGCAGACTAGGCAAACTCTGGCACGTACTCTAGATTTTGTGAAAGCAGATTTCAAAGGGTTCGGAGAAAGATAGTTTGCGTATGAAGTTTGACAAATTTAACAAAGGAAATTGACCTAGGAGGGATGAGCGGCTCTCAAGAATATCGTGCCGAAGACGTAAGAGAAAAAAATTCCAGTGTGAAGAGAAAGAGGGAATTGTTAAAAGAATCTGATCTGGATGCACATGGACTTCACCAAACAGCTTATATATAATAAAATAAAAATTAGGAAGAACAAAACGAAAAAGGCAGACAGAAGATGGAAGCCGAGGCAGGTAATGGAGGACGCATAATCAGGCATGGTATGGTCCTATAAGAAACATGGTAGCAGTGCTAAAGCTTAGCTTGATTTTTTTGGTTATTTTTATTTATATTGTCATAGGTCTTGTGTTCCTAATTCTACCGATCTCCTTCTGCATCCATTTATCGAAGTTCTTGTATTTCTCTAAATATTCCATTACATTCACGTACCACATTTTGTTTAGTTCTTTCCCAGTTGATGGGCACCCGTTTTATTTTCAGCCCATTGTTATCACAGTTTCCCTAAATTTTCATAAAACATTTGAAATCATGCTATCATAATATACAAGATAGTGAGATGGGGGTGAGATCTTGGTACCATTCGTTGAATTCAGATTTAGTTGAACACAATCATTTTTAGGAGTTCAATGAAACCTTGGAAGGAGATCTTTAGCAAAGTACCCCAAAGATCTGTACAGTTTTTTAACATTTTTATAAATGTCTTAGACATAGGAGTAGAAGACATTCTCATCAAGTTTGTCGGTGATAGAAAGCCAAAAGTTAATCTGATTCAACAAGATCTTTTTTTTTTAAAATTCGTTTTTTAAAAATGTTGAGGTCTACATTTTAAGAGGCTGCAAACTCCGTGTGAGCCAGAAGTGTGATAATAGTAGATATTTAATAAATGTATGTTGACTAATTCCTCAAAAAATTCTGCAGCCAAAAAATTTAATGTAATTTTAGGCTCTTTGAGGAAATAGAGTGTCTAGGACTAAGGAGAAAAGTGATAGTTCAGTGCACTCTGTCCTAGTCAGATACATCTAGAGTATTGTGTTCAATTCTAGGTCCCATATTTTAGGAATGTCTTTGATAAAATGGAGAATGTTCAGAGGAAAGCACAGGGCCTTAAGATATTCAATTGGAAATAAGAGACTAGAGCTCTGGGAGGATTAGTGAAGTTTTAGGAGTTATCCACATAGATGTGATAATTAAAGCCATGGAAAGTACATTAGGTTTCCTCAGGAGACCATGTAGAGAGAGATTTCTGTGATTGATTGATTCATGAAGGCCCTTAGCCTAACCAGAGGTTGGGACCTGTTCTAGGCTGGTCTATATGAAGCCTGTAGGGGTGGATGAAAACTTCCTGGTTTGGTGAAATTAAAGAATGCTACAACTGGAAAATTCTTGGGTAAGTCAGGGCCAGAATTTCTATTTATGAGAAAAAGTTAGTAATCATGATATGTCATGCAACTGAAAGGTCAGAGGTGGTAAGCATTGGAGTAGAAATAGGGTCAAAACTTGGATTCATAAAGTCTGAGGTGCCTCTCAAAAAGGGAGATTCAGCCACAGGTCCAATGTATTTGGGGAACGGAGGGAGCTTTGGAAGTCAAGTATCTTTGTCTTTGTTCTGCCCCTGCCCCTTTCCATCAGTTCTTAGCCCAATGTGCTGCAAAGAATCAATGCTTAGTCAATGTTTGTTGCATGAATGAAAGAAACTGAATGAGTTAGAGCCCTTGGAAATTTGAGGGTGCAAGAATGTGCCTGGGCTGGGGAGATTTGACCTGGGATTATGAAGGGTGAGGGTCTAGGGTGAGGTATAATATTGCTAGGGAGAAAGGCAGGAGGAGCAGGATAAGGCATGGACTCCTCTCCAGTGCTTAGCATAGTGCCTGGTGAATAGTAGACACTTAATAAATGTATGTTAACTAATTCCTCAAAAGGAAAAAGTAGGACTTCAGAGAGTTTAACTGAGTCACCTAAGCCATATCATCCTGAGAGCATTTGTTGATAACACCAAAACCACAAGCTATAGATATAAAATGGAATGGATAAGGTGGCATTTCTAGAATGCTCTATTATCATACTGGTGATATAATAATGCTACTACTACATTTGGATCTCAGGATCTGACAGGTTGTGGGAAGAAGGAGCAACAGTGATAAAGTTGGAAGTTGGGAAGGGTAGCTATGCCTTATCAAATATAAAGAAAATCTACATTGTAGATAATATGATTTTGAACGTACTCAAGATTCAACCTTTGCTGTCTACCTCAATATTGAGTCCATATAGCCTGGTGGACTTTGAGTCAGGAAGACCTGAGTTCAAATCAATCCTTAAACACTTACTAGCTGTATGACTCTGTGCAAATCACTTAAACTCTGCCTTAGTTTCCACAACTGTAAAATGAAAGGGGTAGGACTCAGTGAACTCTAAGGTCGCTTCCAGCTCTACATCTGTAATACTATGATCTAACTCTCTAATTTCAAGTGGTTAAAAGATAGGTAATATAGAATAGAGATCTGTAGTATGAGCAGTTCTTAGGCGGTACCATGTAAATCATGGGATTCCCTATGAATCAGTTGCGGGCACTAAGCTTATCTGGCATTTCGATAAGGAATCTGCGCAGTGAAATTCTTTTGGTTACAAATGACCATAAGTTCTTCTAGGTCTAAGCAGGAAGCTTTCAAAAGTTTCTGCAGAGTGGAGCCAAGATGGTGGTTTAGAGGCAGCCACCCAGTGAACTCTTCCTACATTCCCCTCCAAACAACTTTAAAATAACACCTCAAATAAAATTTTTGGAGAGGCAAAGACATAAAAAGGTCAAAGTGAGATATCTTTCTAGCCTAAGAAAACTTAAGATGTTGGCAGAAGTCTGTGGCCGTAGGATTGTATGCAGTGGTGGGGAAGGAGGAGAAGAAATGGAAGGGGAAGAAAAAGAATTATTGAACTACCTATAAGTTATGATCAAAGAAAGAGCTAGACATCATATTTCAAGAAATTATAAAGGAAAATTGTTTTGATATCTTAGATCCATAAGGTAAAATAGAAATGGAAAGAATCCACTGATCACTTCTTGAAAGAGCTGGTAAGGAGGTCAGACAACTGATCAGAAAGAGATTACAGGGAACCCTTTGCTGGCACTGGGTAGAGCTGGCATTGATTGGCAACTTTACTGCTCATACACAGTTCTGCATCACAGTTACAGGGAGGAGAGGAGCACTGGTGGTCTATCACAGGGGAGCAGGGTCCCTGGTCACAGTGCTAAAACAAAGAGGAGCACTAGTGTTTGTGGCTGCAGGGGACCAAGGGCCCTTCCTGGGTGAAGATCAGAGTGCAGACCAGGAGAGCAATGACCTTGGAAGTATCAAAAACATGCAGACCCTCAGAACTAGCTCTGAAACAGCAGCACAGAAAAGCCTGAAGCTTGAGATAGTGCCTCTCCACCACCAGGTGAACAGAGCCCAACTTTAACCTAAAGTTCAAAGTAAAAAAAATATAGGCTAGAAAAATGAGTTAACAACAACAACAAAAAAGAATTTGACCATAAAAAGCTACTGTGGTGGCAGGGAAGACCAAGACATAAATTCATAAGAAGACAACATTGTGAAAACAGCTACAAAAAAACCTCAAAGAATGATGCTAATTGAACCCTAACAAAACAAGAATTCCTAAAAGAGTTAAAGAAAGAGATAAGAGTGGTAGAGGAAAAATTGGGAAAAGAAATGAGAATGATGCAAGAAAATTATAGTAAGAGAATTGACAGCTTGGTTATAAAAGACACAAAAATTGAATAAAATAATAGTTTAAAAAACAGGATTGGCCAAATGGTAAAAGAGGCACAAAAATCCACTGGAAAAAGAAGTACAAAGTCTCACTGAAGAAAATAATTCCTTAAAAATCATAATTGGGCAAGTGGAAGCCCTTGACTCCATGGGACATTGAGAAACAATAAAATAAAGTCAAAAGAATAGAAAGAAAATAGAAGAAATTGTGAAATATCTCATCAGAAAAACAACTGACCTGGATCAAGGAGAGATAATTTAAGGATTATTGAGGCTCAGATTCTTAAAATCTAGTCAAAGGCTTAGATTCTTAAAATCTAGCCACTGCTCAGTTTCTTACAATCTAGCCAATAGTTTACTAATGTTCAGACTCCTTAAGAGTCTGCCCAATATGACGAATGTTCTAATAAACCTTGTCTTTGACTGAAAAAAAAATGAGCAGACTTCAAAAAAACTTTGAAAGATTTACATGAACTGATGCTGAGTGAAATGAGCAGAAACAAAAGAACATTGTACACAGTAACAGTCACATTATGGAATGAATGACGTTGATAGATATCTTTTCAGAGCAACACAAGAATCTAAGACAACTCCAAAAGATTCATGATGGAAATTTCTATTCAAACCCAGAGAAAGAAAGATGGAGTCTGAATTCAGATGGAAGCATACTATTTGCTCTACTTTTCCTTTGTTGCTTTGTTTTATTGCTTCATTCTTGAGGTTCCTCCCATTAGTTCTAATTGTTCTTTACATCATGACTAATGGGAAAATATGCTTAACATGAATGTGTATGTAGAGCCTATATCGGATTGTACACAGTGGCAGGGGAGGAGGAGAAGAAATGGGAGGGGGAGAAAATTAGAAAAAAAGAATTATTGAACTACCTTTAAGTTATGATCAAAGAAAGAGCCTAGACATCATATTTCAAGAAATTATAAAGGAAAATTGTTTTGATATCTTAGATCCATAAGGTAAAACAGAAGTGGAAAGAATCCACCAATCACTTCCTGAAAGAGATCTCAAAATGAAAACTCTCAGGAATATTATAGGCAGATTCCAGAACTCCCAGGTCAAAGAGAAAATGTCTCAAGCAGCTAGAAAAAAACAATTCATGGGGTGCAGTGGATAGAGCATTGGCTCTGGAGTCAGGAGGACCTGAGTTCAAATTCAACCTCAGAGATTTGACACTTGTTAGCTGTGTGACCCTGGGCAAGTCACTTAACTCCAATTGCCTTGCCAAAGAAAAAGAAAGCACAATTCAAACATTGTGGATCCATAATTAGGATCACAGAGGATTTAGTAGCTTCCATGTTAAAGGAGCAGAGGGCTTGGAATATGATATTCTGGAAGGCAAAAGAGCTAAAATTACAACCAAGAACACATACCCAGCAAAACTCAGTGTAATCCTTCAGGAGAAAAAAATGATTATTTAATGAAATAGAAGACTTTCAAACTGATGAAAAGACCAGAGCTAAATAGAAAACTTGACATTCAAACACAGGACTCAAGAGAGGCATAAAAAGGAAAGCATGAAAGAGTAATCATAAGGAACTCAATAAAGTTATATTGTTTACATTCCTACGTGAGACAATGATACATGTAACTCCTAAGAACTTTATTGCTCTTAGGGTAGGTAAAAGGAGTTTTTATATAGACAGAGGCATGGATGTGAGTTGATTATGTTGGAATTCTCCACCCCCACCCCCACCCCCCCACAAATGAAGGGGTGAGAAAAAGGGATGCACTAGGAGAAGGGGGAAAGGAGAGGTAGAAAGGGGGAAGTTTTCTCACATAAAACAAGCATGCAATGAGGAGCTTTTACAATGGAGGGGAAAATGGGAGGGGGCAGTGGGCAATGCTTGAACCTCACTCTCATCAGAATTGATTAAAAGAGGAAAGGACATATATACACACCCAGTTGTGTATATAAATGTAACTTACCCAATAAGGAAATAGGAGGGGAAGAGAATAAGAGAAAGGAGGAGGAGGAATGATAAAGGGAGAGGTGGATTAAGGAAGGTAGTAGTTAGAAGCAAAATAGACTTGTGAGGAGGGACAGAGAGAGAGGAAGAGAGAGAGAAAGGAAAAAACAGAAGAAAATGAGATGAAGGGAAATACTCAGAATCATAACTGTGAATGTGAATGGGATGAGCTCACCCATAAAACTGAAGTGTATAGCATAATGTATTAGAAACCAGAATCCAACAATATGTTGTCTATAAGAGACACACCTGAAACAGGAAGACACACACAGTTAAAATAAAGGGCTGGAGCAGAATTTAATGTGCTTCACCTGAAGTAAAAAAGGCAGGGTAGCAATCATGATCTCAGACAAAGCAAAAGCAAAATTAGACCTAACTAAAAGAGATAATCAGGGAAACTACATTTTGCTAAAATGTACCATAGACAATATAAAAAGATTTCATAGCAAGTTTCTCTGATAAAGACCTAATTTCTCATATATGTAGGGAACTGAGTCAAATTTATAAAAATAAGAGCCATTCCGCAACTGATAAATGTTCAAAGGATATAAACAGGCAGTTTTCAGAAGAAACAAAACCATCTATAGTCATATGAAAAAATACTCTAAATCACTATGAGTAGAGAAATACAAATTAAAACAATTCTGAGGTACCACTTCACACCTATCAAAAATGACAAATGCTGGAGGGGATGAGGGAAAATAGGTATATAGGTACACTAATGAACTGTTGGCGGATTTATGAACTGGTCCAACCATTCTGGAGAACAACTTGGAACTATGCCCAAAGGGCTATAAAACTGTGCATACCTTTTGACCAAGCAATGCCATTACTAGGTCTGTATCCCAAAGAGATCAAAGAAAAATGAAAAGGACACATGCACAAAAATATTTCTAGCAGCTCTTTTTGTGGTGGCAAAGAATTGGAAATCAAGGGGATGTTTATCAATTGGGGAATGGCTGAACAAATTGTGGCATATAATTGTGATGGAGTACTGTTGTGCTGTTCAGGAAAACATGGCAAGACCTATATGAACTGATGCAAAGTGAAGATGATGAAGAAATGTGATACACATCCAGAGAGAGAAGTGATGAACTCTGAATACAAATTGAAGTATAATTTTCTCACTTTATTTTTCTTGTTTTTTAAAAATATGTCTAATATGGAAATCTGCTTACATGATTTCACATGCATCATTGACATATTACTTGCTTTCTCATTGGGTAGAATAGGGGTAGAGAAGGAAGGAAAGAATTTGGATGTCAAAATTTAAAAAGAAAATAATGTTCAAAATAAATAAATAAAAATTGAAATGTTTGAAAAAAAAAGTTTGTGTGTAAGCAGGTTGACAAGTGGTCTTTGAATCCCTGACACATTCCCATTCCTTGACCCACCCCCTCTTGGCCTTTGCTTTGGCCTTTGGTCAGTCACTTTCTTGGGTTTCTGATCCATTATTGCTCACTCTTTGTCTAGATTTCTGACCCTTGTTGATTCCTTGTCTGGACCCCTAATTTGTGACTTAGCCTTGTTCTTTGGGGGTCTTGATTCCTACTTTTGAGGCTGCCTCCCTATTTATTTCTGTTTTGTTCCTTCCAAAACCTCATTTTCTGTCTGACCTCTGGATTATGCTCACTCCTTGATCCTGGATAGTGTGTTTGTCTGTTTCTTCCCTACCCACCCTGTTCTGACACATGACTTCACCTGGCTTGACTACTTAAAGGTGAGCTCAGATAGACTAACCTCCTAGGGCTTGACTTGGGGTGGCTGCTTGCCTGGTCTTCCAGACTTTATTAAGCCATCCCTGGCCATTCACATTTCACCTTTACCTTATGGCCTGGCCTGATACCTTGACTGATAATACGAAATGTCTTCATCCACTTACATGTGGGCCAGCTTCTTCCGGGTATCTCCTCTTAGCTGAGCAGTGGGGGACACATCAATATCGAAGGCTGCCTTTTCTTCACTCTCTACCAATTCTCGTAGTACGCACTTAAATACACTCTGATATGTCCTTGAAGGTGATGGCTACGAGGCAAGCCACAGAGTAAAAAGTCAGACTCTTCAGGAGTGGTACTTTCCCATTTCACCTATTGTGCCGTTTTTGTTTTTTAAACTTCTCAAAAGGAGCAAATTATATTACAGTTTTTTATTCAAGAAATTAGCTATAGAAGAATGTTCCTTCTTAGCTTTGGAGGGCCAGCTCTGTTTCTTTTAAAGAAGATGTGCTCTTTAAAGAGAATTTTCCCTCAGTGTACCCAGAAATCTTTTTGAGAGTGATCAAATTGTTTCTTTTCTCCAGTGTGGCACAGGCAGCATGGTGTAGTGACTTCATGAGTCCAGGCACAGAACTGATACTCAAGACCATGTTAGTCCTGGCTTTACCACTGATTTGCTGTGTGACTTTACGTAAAGTCACTTGGTCTCTCCAGGATTCATTCTCCTCATCTATTAAACAAATGGGTTAGACCAGAAGTCACCTATTGGCCTTAGTAGAGCTAAAGTCCTATTAATTCCAATAGAAGTCCTTTTCATATGTAAATGATTGCCTAAAACAAAGATCTCCAAGCTTTTTTTTGATTGTGTACCCTTATCATTTTTGATCATAGCCCCAACATATGTATATTGAGTTATGAATTATATATACAGACTACTATATTAATCATTATATACGTTATAAAACTACCAAATAGGAATTTTAGAAAGATGAAATATTTGATTCTAGAGGTAACAGGGAGCCATTGGAATATATCGAACGGTGGATAGAGTGCTGGACCTAGAGTCAGGAAGACCTGAGTTCAGGTTCAGGTTCAGACTCTTACTAGTGTAACTGTGGGCAAATCACTTAACCTTGTTTGCTTCAATTTCCTCATCTGTAAAATGAGCTGGCAAAGGAAATGGCAAATCACTCCAATATCTTTGCCAAGAAAACCCCAAATGGGGTCACAAAGAGTTGGCATGACTGAAAAATAACTGAACAGCAACAACAAAGTGATGTGATTAGATTTATTCTTTTGGAAACATCACTTGGCATCTGTATAGAGGATGGATTATATTGGGGAGGGACATGAGCCAGGGAAACCAATGAGGAAGTGTTTTGTTTTGTTTTTTTTAAATAGTCTTGAAAAAAAATGATGAGGGCTTGAATGAAGATGGTGGCTGTGTGAGTGAAGGGAAGGGGACCGATGAGAGTGTGCAAAGATAGAAAGGAGAAGATTTCACAACTGATTGGCCATGTGGGGTATAGGAGAGTGAGAGTGGAAGAATGGTAGTGCTCTCAACAGAAATGGGGACATTTGAAAGAGGGTTGGTTTGGGTGGAAAGATAATGTGAAAAAATCTGTGATATGTATTGCAGCTCGTCCGTGCTTGGCAATCTTGTACAACTCAGTTTGTTCCTGATGAAATGAAAAGCAGGAAAGTGGAGCTTTTACTCATCAGTCTCTGCCCTGAAGGCAGATCCTATCCTCTAGAGGGCGACCTTGGGCAAGTTATTTAACCCTATTTTCCTCAGTTTCCTCATCTGTAAAATGAGCTGAAGAAGGAAATGGCAAAATACTCCAGTATCTTTGCCAAGAAATCCCCAAATGGGGTCACAAAGAGTTGGACATGACTGAACGACAATGCACCTTAAACTACTAATACCTTATCCCTTCCTTCAAATCCCTTACCTTAGAATACCTTCTTTCACCTAGAAGAAATCATCATATGCCATAAATTTCTATCCAGTACAGATCACAGAGAACATTCCTTAGAGCTTTGTTGCTATTGTTCAGATGTTTCAGTCGTGTCTGACTCTTTGTGACCCTATTTTGGGGTTTTCCAGATACTGGAGTACTTTGCCATTTCCTTCTCCAGTGGATTAAGGCAACAGTGACTTGCCCAGGGTCACACAGCTAGTAAATGTCTGAGGCTAGATTTGAACTTATTTCTGCCTGACTCCAGGCCCAGCATGCTAGCCACTGTGCCACCTAGCTGTCTCTAGTTTAAGGAGTAAGGTCCCATAATAGGGTTAGATTTGCCTTAATAGGGTGAGATTGTTTCCAAATAGTGAGACTGCTTATCTTTTTTTTTCTTCCTTTTTTCCTTTTACAAATCTGGTTGTAGATTCAAACTTAGAGCTAAAATGCATATAAGAGGTGATTTTGTTCAGTCTCTCACATGAGGTGTTTTGCTACTTTGTCACATAACTAGTGCTTTGCTGAGTTGTGACTTTGACTCAAGTCTTCTGATTCTAAGTTCAGGGCTTATTATTCTGCTCCAAATTCATTTGAGCTTTTAAAACTTAAGATTTATCCTAACTCATCTGAATACTCAAACTTTTATGTTCAATAGTTTTTCTTTTAGATGACAGAAGGGGATGGGAAATGTATCTTTGGTTGGAATACTGGTGGGCAAAAACTCACATCCTGCCCTACTTATCCTTCCTTTATTCAGAAAAGAATTGGAGTTTACATTGGTCTGTATTCATCATTTTGCTAATAAATGACAACCACTGTCAAGGTCCCCCACGTAATAATAGTGAATATTTATATAATGCTTTGGGGGTCACAGTATGCTTTTCTCACAGTCCTGTGAAATTTTTCCTTCTTAGCATTAGAGGACCAGGCTAGGACAAAAGGATGGAAATTACAGGGATACAGATTTTGGATTAATATAGGATTTTATGTAGAGTTGCCCACAAATGGAATGGGTTACCTCAGAGGAGTAGTGAGCTCTTCATGTGGAAACTGGACCACTCCTAGAGGATGTTGTTGATAGAATCTCATATTTGGGTAGGGATCAGAATAGATGACTTCTAAGCCTTCTCTTAGCTTTAAAATTATGCTTCTAGGTAGCATACATAATATTTTCTGCTTTTTTACAAATGAGGCACTCTAGGCTCACAGAAGTTGTAACATGCTTGTGATAACATGGCTAGTAACTAGTGATGGTGGCACCTGAACCCAAATCCTCTTACTATACAGAGATCTCTTTTCTTCTACACTACACTATAATTTCTGACATCAGTCTTCTACAGGGGGCTAAATTAGCTTAATGTCTGAATTAACTTAATTCTCATCCTTCCTGGAATGGATACACAGGGTGTGGTTTGTAGCTAGTATCTTTCTTTATTCTCTCAACTTCTACATTTTTATAATGCAAGGATTTTAACTTGAGGTCTGTAAACTTAATTTTTTTAAATAACTCTATGTAAATATAATTAATTTCCTTGGTAATCCTTATGTATTTTTTTTTATACTTTCCAAAAACATTATTCTGATAAGGGCTTTACCAGATAGCTAGAGGAGTCAATGACACAGAAAAAGTTAGGAATCCCTAACATAAAGCAATTAGAAACCAATCCTTCTAGATCTTTAGTGATAGTTGGAGTAACAGATGCTTTGGAGTATTCCATAAAAACAGTTTGATAGTGAAGTAAAAGGGTTAAAGTCTAGCAGATTTATTTCGCGCAATTGATCAGGAGTGTAAAGCTGCCAAAATTGAGGAGGTTTATCCAGGAATGTTTGGCAGTAGGGGAAAAGATTTCTAAAAATGCACACTTGGTCTCAGATGGAACCCACTGGACTAACAACTCACAAAGTATTTATCCTGCTCATGGTACTGCCTCTGTTCCATAGAAACAGTTTCTTGGTGGGTTTAGGGTTGATGTCAAACCATTGTGCTTGTTACTGGAATTGTCTAATGACAAGGTTGACATCAGTTCTCTGTTACTGGAGCTGCTGGCTTTGAGGACCTGGAAAAGTGACTTTCTTAGGCTCAAAGAGTCATAGATTTAGAGCTGGAAGGGACCTCAGAGAATGGCTAGACCGACCTCCTCTTCTTACAGATGCGGCCAATAGGTAGCAAGTGGCAGGACTTCTGCCTCCAAACCCAACACTCTTCTTTCTCATAGTATTATGTTGCCATCTATTTCGTGTCCAGTTACCATCCCTTCTCTGTTACTCCCAAGTCTCTTGGGGCAGTGGAAGTGAAGACCTTATGTCAAGCAATTGTTTTGTGGGGCTGCTGGCTCTAACTTCCTTTATATTCTGATTTCTCAGGCATGAAGCCTTGACACATCTGAACCCAGAGGATCCCAGTGACTGGATGAACCATTCTGTGCAGTTTTCCATCTTTAAACAAGAGCGTCTCTCTATTGGTGATGAATATGGTAGTTACAATTCACTCCTTTAATACTTTAAAGCTCTATGTGTGGGTATTATGTCCACTGGTGCAGTTCCCAAAGAAGCTTGAGCGTATGTGGTCAATGTTTGGGCTGCTGAACTTCTATAGATTTAGCTAGCCTGGTGCTCATACAACAGATGTACATGCAATCACCAGGTCTATACTTGAAGCTTTTCTAATCTGGTAGGACCCCAAAGAAGAATTTCCCTGGCATAGCTTTTGAGAACCTAGAGTCATTCCCATGTAACTATGAAGTATCAGAGTAGGAGTTCAATGGAAGAATAATAATAATCTATTGTTCATATATGAAAATGATACTTCTAACTTATTGGCAAGTGGTGCTATGGTATGGTGGAAAGAGCACTGGATTTAGATTCTAAGGATTTGGGTTCAAATCCTACCTCTTATATTTACTGTCTATGTGACTTTGGGCAAATAATTTCACTTCTCTGGTCTCAGTTTCTTTACCTGGAAAGTGCAGGGATTGGACTAGTTGATATTTGAAGTACATTCTAGCTCGGAATCTTTGATCCTATGCCAATGGATAGTTTGGATTATTTTTCTAATAATTACAAAGGTTTTATAGCAAGTGGCCCCTAAAATAAGCTACCTCTCAAGTACAGTGCCTTTCACATGGTAGGCACTTAAATGTTTGTGGGATTGAAGGTAGTCAATTATGATTTGAGAAGAAAGAAAAACAATGTAGAAGAATGCAGTGAAGTTGGGTTAGCTAAAAATTTTCATGTGCACCAGAAATCATATTGGTTTGTGGCCATTTCAAATTTAAGAATGACAGATGTCCCTTCCCTGCCCTCCCCTCCCATTTCTGCTTACTTGCTATTAGCATTTTGACTTTGCCCTTGGAACACTGTGGAATGAATTCAGAGAAACCTTGCTTGTGACTATCAGTACTTACGGTTTTGCCTGGGAGTTTTGACTGTGCATCTCTAGGTGTTCCTTGACTGCTACTTTCCTCTTTTTTCTTAAAACACACACACACACATATATATACAACACTTTAAGTTCTGTGAATCAGCAATATTCATTTTTTAGAGAATGATGAGAAAAAAAAATACATGCCTTAATATTCTAGTTTTGTCTTGGGCCTCTCCAACCTATAACACATTTGAGTAGCTGGCTCACCCCATTGTTGAGTGGGAAGGACCTCCTCCCCTCCTACAGAGTAGGTTTCTTCCATTCCCTTTTCACCAGATGATAAAAAGGACAGTAGAGACCACAATTGGGGAGGGGGAGGGGGATGTCGTATGAGTATTCAGATTAATTTGAAGTACTGCTGACTTCCTTCATGAATCCTGGTTGGTGGGGAGGGCAGCAGGTTTTCTTACATGAGATTCTGTATTCTCTCTTGTAGCACTAATTCAACCAGAGCTCTCTAGCTAAGACTACTAAAGTAAAGGAGTGTTACTAACACATCAATAGCACTGGACAACAATACTTCGAGGATCTATAATTTCAGATTATATATCTATAATATAATAACATTACACATAATATATTGTGTTATATAATAAATGACATATATAATATAATCTAATATATAATCAATATATAGTAATGCTCAGACTCTGGGCATTCCCATTGTCAATGTAGATCACAACTCCTTAGGACCTTGGAGAATTTCTGGAATCAGAAGCTTCACCACTGTTGTCTTCCTTCTGAAGATTTGCCTGTAAATGTAGCTAGGCTGGTCCTTGGTTGATAGATTTACAGCTGGCCCCTTTCCAACTTGGTAGGGAGGGAAGGAAGGAATAAGCATTTACATAGCACAAACTATGTGCCAGAAATTGTGCTAAGCACTTTAAAAATATTATCTCATTTGGGCATCATAACAATCCTGTGAGGTAGGTGATATTATTGTCCCCATTTTACAGTTGAGGAAACTGAGGCAGAGGTTAAGAGGCTTGCCTGGAGTCACACAGCTAGTAAGTGTCATAGACAAGACATTTAGGTCACTTAACTCTGTCCCATTCACTTTAACTCAGGTTTTCCTGACTCTAAGCACATCTCTCTGTCCACTGTGCAACTTATCTGCCTCAAGCTTACACTTAGTTGGCATAGCCTTTGTCCATCTCCAAGCCATTGAGACATTAACAATAGATTTTAATGGAGGACATCTCAAGGATGTTATAGATTTTATAGGGACTACTTTAGGGATTACCTTACAAATCTAACCAACTTTTATAACATTGCTTCTATTGCAAAACAGGTTGAGTCCCAAACCACTGATAAACATAATATATTTGGGGAACACAATCCATTTGTAAGATGGTACTTTCCCAAGTGTTCAGCCTGATTAAACAAATATTTATTGAGCACCAAACATGTGCTGTTTAGTATTCCCTGTACAATGATAAATTTCATTTGTATCGGAAGACATCAATCTGCAGTTGCTGTTAAGTTGTGCTGAAATTCGTTCTTGATTAGTTCTTAGGTTCAAACTTTTTTTCCCTCTCAAGGTAGGTCCTTTTAAACAGAATCAATATCTGCTATAACTTTTGTTCCCTCTTCAGGTCAGAGTTAAGAACAGTGCTATGCACATAGGAGCTCTTTCAGTCACAAGGTCACAGAACTTCCAAGTTGGAAGGGACATTAGAAGCCATCAAATTCCAACCCCTACTGAAATAAGAATCCCTTCTTACAACCTTAATGATGTCATCATCCACCCTTTGCTTGAAGACCTTTCAATGATGGGGAATTGACCACCTCCTGAGGCTACATCTTCCACTTTTGGATGGTTTCAATTGTTAGGAAGCTTTTCTAGACAACAAATCTAAATCTGTCCTTCAGTTTTTACCCATTGCTCCTGGTTTTGCCTTCTGAAGTCAAATGAAACAGGTCTAGCCCTGCTTCCAAATGATGGCTTAAAGAATGTTTCCACTTTTAGAAAAATCAAACTATCTAAAATTCATGAATCTACTTTCCTGCCTTAGTAAAGTATATATTATTAATTGAATTGACTGAGCCTCTTTTTAACTTTTTCATTCCCAGCCAAACTGACCTTCTTGCTGTTCCATCACCATATCTTTGCATAAGCTTTTTACCATACCTAGAATGCACTCCATTTCTCAAAATCCCCAGTTTTCTTCAAAGTTCTGCTCAAATACTTTGTCCTATATAGGGCCTTCCCTGAACCCCCAGCATTTAAATCTCTACTTGTTCTTCACTGAACTGAATATTTTATCCCCCCGTCCCCACCAGCCCTTACCCCTTATCTTTATACAAGCCATCCTTAGTACCTGGAATATATTTTCTCATTTATACTTTGCCTTTCAGAATCTTTACTTTTCTTCAAGGCTTAGTGGACGTGCCACCTGTTCTCAGAAGCCTTCTTTGATTTTCCCAGTTGCTAGTGCTCTTGACATCCTTGAACTATCTTATAATTAACTTATCTCTGTATAGGTTATGTCTCCCCCCCCCACCCCAGCCAAGGATGCAATCCCTTGAGTTCAGGAACTGTTTGTTCCTAGCACCTATCTCAATGCACTTAGTATGTATTTAATAAATGCTTGTTGAGTTGTTGAATTATAGAACTGCTAGGATCTTTATCAAGAGGGCAGAGGAGGGAGAAGCCAACTTTTCTACTTTTTGAATGTTCCTTGGCTCTTCATGTGCCAGCTCCCAGGGTAACTTTTAGGTATGTGTGCTTAGGGATGGTGTAGTACAATGGTAATTCTCTTATTTGATACAGGATAGTGTCATGGAAAGAGTATAGGGCTTGGAGTCAGAAGAGCAGACTTTTAGTCACTTATGACTTTGAATATCAGTTTCCTCATCCATAAAACAGGGGTGTAGGGACAAGATGTCATAGTAGATGGAGAGTTAGCCTCAGAGTCAGGGAGACTCAAATTTAAGTCCAGTCTCAGACACACCAGCTATGTGACCCTGGGTGAACTACCTAACCAGCCTCACAGTTGAAGACTGAGACTCTTAAATTCCAGAGCTAGTGTTGGCCCTGCACTGGCCAAGGGAGATTCACAATCCTGAGTCTTCTATTCTGATGAAATCATAGAGTTAGTTAAAAAAAAAAATAAAAAAGGAGATAACACTCAGTACCGTAGATGTTGGGAATGAGATCACCAACCGATTAACTGAGAAACATAATTTGGACCAACTGGGGTTGATTGAGTTCAGCAGCGGGACAATCTCACCTGAAGAGTCAAAGACTCCCCAGATGAACAGCACACAAAGTTTATTTAAGTTTCAAGGAGTGAGGAACATGGTAGGGGATGAGGCAAAAGTTGATTGGTTAAGGTCCCTGTTGCTGGGACTTAAGGCTGAGCTGGTACCAACCCTTTTACCCAGGTTCAGAGTTTTTGTGTAACAGGATATGGGAGGCTAGGCTGTTTCTTAGAACAGGTTGTACAACAGGATACCATGGCATATCTTATTTGGGGTCACTTGTACTGCAAGCACTAATGGGAGAGTACAGACATATGTGTGTGAACAAAATGGAGTGATTTTCAAAAGGGAGTATCTCTGGATCCACATTATCTACCCCATAGGGTTACTGTGAGGGAGGTCCTATTGAAATGTGAGCTCTGATTATGTCTAATGAGTTCTCATTTTTTTTTCTTTCCAGTTCCTGAAGATGTTTGTGGCAGTAAATTTAAGCAAAGGGTATTATTAGATTAGTTTTTGTAGCAAAAAACAAAAAAAAACCCCAAAATAATAAAAAACCTCCAGTCATGTGAAGGCTTGCTGATCTCTCATCTGTTTACTGATACCTGAAAAATACCTTTCCCAGAGATGAAGGTAGAGGATCATTAGATTGGGAGCTCCTTGAGGGCAGGGACTGGCTTTTGCCACTGTCAGTGATCATTGAAAGATCTTGAAGAATGGGAAAGGCATCAGAGATCCAGAGAAGGGCAAATGTTTCAGTTTTATTTTTAAAGAAAAGAGAGGGCAGTCTGCAAACCACAGAAAAATGAATGAGCTTAACTTCTAAATCTGGTGAAATTCTAGAACACATTGTTCAAAATTTGATGGCTTGTGTGATACTTAGAAAAGGAAACTGATTATTGAAGGCTTGGTTTCAGCAAGAAATGGCCATACCAGACTAACCTCATTTCCTCTTTTTGACAGAGTAACTTGACAGCTAGATCAGGGGAATGCTGTAAACATGGCATACTTAAGATTTCAGCAAAATATTTGACAAAGTGTCTCTATATGGGAGCTCCCTTCAGTTATGCAGATCAACAACTCCTTTATATCATTGAGTCATAAGTAGTTACTGGGGACACTGAAAAGTTAAATAATATGTCTATGGTCACAGAGGTAATATGTGCCCATGGCAGGACTTGACCCAATCTCTTTCTGATTTTAAGACTAACCCTCTATCCACAGAACCATACTACTTCTCATAGATAGATGGCATCCTTGTCAAATTTGCAGGGGACATGGAGCTGAAGAGGGCCACTAACACACTAGGTAATAAGATAAGAGTTCAGATATCTGCAGGCTAGAAGAGAGTCTTGGTCAGATACAGGTTTGACTAGATGCCCATTGGGATCTTTCCTAACTGTGAGAATATTGGATTCTTATTCAGAGGGACTTTGCTTCTACTTCAAAGTAGATCAAAAGTAGGATCCAAAACAGAAGTGAGCCATATTCCTTATGGTCCATGAAGTGCAATCATCATATAATAAAATTTCTCACTTCCCCACCTTCACCAAGGCATTTAACAATCATGAGGAATTAATACAGAATCCCAGAATCTCACAATTGGAAGGAAAGTCAGAGAACACATTGTCTGCACAAGAATTGTCTCTGTAACATACCTAACAAATAGCTGTCTCATCTTTCCTTGAAAACCTCTCATGAAGGGACATTCTCTACCTTCCCAAGTGGCCCATTCCACTGTTAGGTAGCTCTGTTGTTAGGAAATTTTTCCTTCTATCAAACCTAAATCTGCCTCTTTGCCACTTTCCCCCAATGCTTCTACTTTAGTCCTCTCTGAACAAGTGGAATAAGTCAAATCCCTATTCCACAAGACCAGAACCATCAGTCATTGTTCAGAGACTTAAACTTCACAAACATGATCAACAGCCTGGCAAGGACATTGCTGTTTACACTCTATAACTGTGTCATTTTTCAATGCTATCATTTTTGTGAATTTCCAAATGAAAAGTTGCAGGTTTGCCTTACGTATAGAATTCTTTCATAATAAAGCTGTACAACAGCCTCTTTTGATTTTTCGAAATTTGACATTTAGAAGTCCCTCCCAGTACAATGGTGTCATTGCATGTAAAAGAAATTAAAAGAGCAGCTTCTAACATTAATGTTGTTTATAATATATACACATACATATGTATACATATACACAAAGGACTTTTGTCAACAGAATTAGTAGAACATAGAAAATACTTATCCACAATATCTGCAGATATTAAGTTCAGAAATGTGAACCGTTGCTCAAAGGCTAATTAACCCCTTAGGTATAAGAATGTATTATATCTGATCCCACTTTTTGTGAATTTGTGCCCAAAATACTAGTTTTTGCTAATGATTATCAAACTAGACTAAGATGGGTTTCTACCACAGCAATTGAGGTTATGTTATGGGTCTTATTATAAAGGCAAAAGAGTATTGATATTGAACATTGTGGCATTATCATATTCATCAACTGCAAAAGGGTTCTTCCTGTAATAATATGGCAGCAACACACTCATTAGGAACATCTTTTCTAGACCCACTCTACCTTCTGATGACTCACTCATCATAGTTAGAAAGTAAAGGCAACAGTAAGCTCTTTTTTAAGCCCCACAACTAATAAAGATGACCTTGTACCTACTGGTGTCCATATGCCTAAAATCTAATTTTTGAGCAGCAAGACAACAAAAGATCAGGGTAAGACATTTTTCTAGCCTAAGATAACTTAGGAGGTTGGCAAGAGGTCTGTGATACTGGAGTGGGGGATAGCTTGGAGCACACATAGCAGCAAAAGTGCACAGATTACAACCAAGAATAACCTATCCAGCAAAACTGAGTGTAATCCTTCAAAGCAAAAAATGGATAGTTAGTGAAGTAGAGGACTTTCACACATTCCTGATGAAAATACCAGAGCTGAATAGAAAATCTGACATTCAAACAGAAGACTCAAAAGAAGCATAAAAAGGTGAACATGAAAGATTAATCATAAAGGACTCAATAAAGTTAAACTGTTTGCATTCCTATATGAGAAAATGATACTTATAACTCCTAAGAATATTATCATTATTAGGACAGTTAAAAGGAGTTTACATAGATAGAGGGCATGGGTGTGAGTTGATTATGTTTGAATGATCACCAAAAAAATATGAAAGGGCAGGGAAAAAGGAATGCACTGGGAGAAGTGGGGAGAGAGGGGCAGAATAGGAAAAATTTTCTCACATAAAAGAAACCCACAAGGAAGAGCTTTTACAATGGTGGGGAAATCGGGGTGGGAGTAGTGGGCAATGTTTGAACCTCACTCTAATCGGAATTGATTCAAAGAGGAAAGAATATATATACACACTCAGTTGGGTATAGAAATCTAATATTACCCCAAAGGAATAGAGGAGGAGAAGGGAATAAGAGAAAAGGTTGGAGAATTATAAAGGGGAGGGTAGATTAAGGGAGCCCAGAGAAAAGAGAATGTCCATAAAGATAGGCTGGCAAACTGTCAAATGGCACAGAGGGATCAAGGAAGATGAAGATTAAATAAGAACCAATGAATATGATAATTAGGAAGTCTTTGGTGATGATTGAGAGAAATTTCAGTAGAGTTTTGGGAATGAAGCCAGACTGCAGGCCAACTGGTCATTGAGGAAGTGAAAGAATTAGATAGAAACTTTTCAAAAAACTTGGTCATGAAGAGAAGAAAAAGAGGTGTGATGGCAAGTAGATGGAATAAAAGGATATATTTTTTAATTGATTGTGTAGATCCAGGTATGTTCATAGATGGTTGGAATAGAGCCAGAGGAGAAACCCAAGGCTATCCCTGGGACCTCCAGTGTCTTCACACTGAATAAATCACGCCCATGTTATGTTTTGTGTATGCCCAGGGGCAGTCAACTCATTGCTTAAAGTTGGGCCAGGATCTTCTTAACAACAACAACAACAATAATAACAATAGTACTAATACTGCATTTGATACTCATAACAGCCTTATGAAGTAAATTCTGTGATTTTCCTTATTCTCAGTATTCTCTTTTCTACCTATGAGGGGATTCTTATGCAAATACTCTGGGTCTGAACTTGGGGTGATAGCAATAGCACCTCAACCTTAGGAGAAAAAGCAAATTTCCTTCCCTCTTCTTGGACACAGAGTATGCCTCTCATGAGAATCCAGAGATCTTGAAGAACCTCCCTCCCTCCCCAGCAACCACATCTTTTCTGAATGGAACTTCCCAAGTGGATAAGAAAAGCACTTTCTGGGATGCCAGAGCTGGCCAAGAAATCCTTTAAGGAGGAAAACAGAAAACAGAAGGTGGTGTTGATGACTTTCAAAAGCAACTAGCTTTCTCTTCAGGTGCCACAGTATTTACAGCAGGATTTTTCCCTGACTGAACAGGGTCAAGCTGTCAGGAATAATCTTGTCTTCTGCTCAAAAGCATGTATTAGGAGCCCCTGGCATACAGACAACAAGTGAGAACCAGATTTCTTAGGGATGATCCAGCGAAACTGATCTCGCTATTCCTCACATCTCTATGACTTTGCCCTGGTTGTTTCCCATCCCCAACATTCTTTTTCTCCTCGCCTTTACCTCATAGAATGCCTTTTCTTCCTTCAAGATTCAGCTCCCATACCACCTTCTGCACCAAGAGTTCTTGACCTTTTTTGTGTTATGGACCCATTTATAAGTCTGGTGAGGCTAACAGACACCCCCTCCCCCCCTTCAGAGGAATGTTTTCAAATAATTGAAGGAAATGGTAAATTTCAATTAGAGGTTAGTGAAAATAAAGATTAATTTTTTTTACCCATTTAAGTTCATAAACTGTACTCCCCAAGACCCCAAAACAATGCAAGGACTCTGGGTGCCCTTAGACTTCAGATTACGTACCTCTGTCCTACATCAAGTCTTTCCTGATCCTTCCAGCTTCTTATGCTCTTCCTTTTTGACTACCAAGTATAACTATCTTGTGTTCATTCTCCTTGTGTTTATTCTGTACATTCATCCACACATATCCACATATATGTATATATATGTGAATGTATACATACATATGCATGTTTATTGGATTATAAACTCCTTGAGAGGAGGGATTATTTCATTTTCTGTATTTGTGTCTTCAGGACCCATCACTTAATGGGTTAAATAATGTTTGCTGATTGTCAGTTGACAGTGAAAGGAAATAAACACTCCTTCTGGCAAAACAGAATGTACTGATTGCTGGATTCTGACATACAGTCCCTCTGGTTTGCCTGGTCCTTCCTATGAGGCATGATCTTTCTGAGGAGGATTCCCCTAGAGGCTCATTAAGCAACTTGACAGTGATGACAGTGGCTTCTCTTAGTTTGATTATTCTCCCGCCATGCCCCAACCTCATTAATGCAGTGGTAAATAGAGTGCACTATGTAAAGGATTCCAAGTGTGATTAAGTATGTTATTGGATTTGTGATGACCAAGTGTGAAGTAGGAAACTCTTCTGTTTTCAATGGAAACTCTCATTAGATATTTAATGATATTGATAGAGGGTTCAACAGTTTCACATTACTCTCAATCCTTGCCATGATGGCTAAGTTTTTAAAATTATCTAAAGTAGATGTGAGGAATATAATTTGACTGACTTTCAAAATTTTGCAACTATGACATAATTTGGTTTTATCAAGTAGCCAACTCTTATTATGCATTTAACATTGGAATAATAAGGTTATAGGGGATCAAATAGCTGTGTGTGTGTGTGTGTGTGTAGGTGGAAGTGTCTTGTTTGATCCTTTTGTTTTAATTACCATATTGTCAAGTATGACTAACTAGTATCCAAGTATGAAGTTGTTGAATTGAATTGAATGAAATCTAACACTTACTAAGCACTGACCCACTGATAAATAAACCTATGCTAGGCATACTAAATGCAAGTCACCAAATGAGATATAAAATTTGGATAAGCCATACCTGCTCTCATGAAGGTTATAGCCTAATAAGGTTAAATGGTACATATGTAGAGAACTAGGGTTTAGGAGGTAGAATTGTGATTTCGTTGGAATGAGGAACTCCTTGGTGAGGAAACTCCCATTACCAATGCAAGTCAACACCTATGTAACTTTAGTTTTACAGTTGCTTAAAACATTGAGAGATAAAATGATTTGCTCAGTGTGTCAGAGAGGACTTGAACTCAGGTCTTTTTAGCTTGGAGATCATTGCTCTATTCATACTTCTATTCACTACCTCTTCATAGATAGCTCTTCATAAATAACACAGAAACTCATAAAAGAACTATAAACTCAGTGGAGTTAGATGGGAAAGTTCTTCCCAACAGCGGGCATTAGGAAGGGCTCCATGGAAGTAGGCATTTGAAGTAGGCATTAAAAGATAGGCAGGAATTTGACAGGTGAAGAAGAGAAAGGAGGACAGTCTAGGCATAGGACACAATGTGATCAAAAGCCCTTAAGTTGCAAAGTGCAGGGTATATTTGGGGAGAAGAGGAGGAGGAAAAGAAGGAGGAAAAGGAGAGGAGAAGGAGGAAAGCAAATGAGTCCAGCTTGGCTGAGGCACAGAGCAGGTAGAGGAAAATAATAAGAAATAAACTGGGAAAGAGGGGGGTGGAGGACCAGGTATGCCGGGCAAATAAATTTGATAGGAAGATTGGGAGCCACTGAAGATTTTTGAGCCCAGGAATGACATGACTAGATCTATGTATAAGGAAGACTGCTCTGGTAGTTTTATAAAGAATGAATTGGAAAGATGAAAAAAATGGAGATGGGAAAACCTGTTAGGAGGCCACTGCCGCAGTCCAGATAGATAATGAGAAGAGTCTGTACTACAGCAGTAGAGATGGGAATAGGGAGAGAGGGGAGGATGGATTGTAGAATCAGTATTTTGATACCTGGGGCAAGTAGTATGAAATACACCTTCAGATCAACCCATTTAAGACAAATTCAGTTGGAAGGCATAAGAGAGATACTCCAGGACACCATCCAATGGAGGGCAGACAGAAAAGAGCACTGAATTTGGAGCCAGAGGGCCAGGTTCAAATCCTGGCCCTGCCACTGATTACTATGGGTCTGTAGACAAGGCAATTTCCTCATTTGACCTTAGTTCCTTGTCTGTAAAAGCATTGGAATAGATAATCTCTGAGGTACGTTTAGTTCTAAATCTATGATCCTATGACCTCATGGCTGCAGCTGGAGAGGGGCACTGTGGGTTGGAGGCCAGGAAGTAACTTAACAGGGGTATGGTCACCTGGAGAGGATGTACTGGGGAGGAAACCAAGCTACCTAGTAGCTTCCTATTTTATCTAATTATTCTAACTAGTCGCTAAGTTCAGTTGTTTTTATGTTGCTAGTAAAAGTGAGTGCCATGGGGCCCAGGCCTGGGAGCTCCATTCTCATTATATTTCTTATTGCAGAGGTGGAATTGAAATAAATTATAAATGATTGAATGTGGGAACTGGAGAAGAAGGAAGAGTGGCCTGGAACCCAAAGTTTTGAACTTGGGAGACTGGGTGAATGACGCTACCTCTGACAGAGGTCAGAAAGATGAGCACATTTAAGGGGAAAAATAATGAACTCAGCCCAAATTAGTCACAAAGCAATTCAGATCTTGGGGATGGACAGGTTTCTTTAGCTGCCCAAAATATTTGAATGAACATGCATTGTTATGAGGATGGATATAGAACCAGCCTGCGGGAAAATCCTGCCTCTGTAGAGTAGGTGAGTCTGAATCAATTTCCCTCTGGCTGCCCATAAAAGGTGGTTTGCCCTGGCACTTAGAAAAGCTACTATTTTTGTTCTCCAAAACTCTTTAAAAAGATATCTTGGTCGCATGGTCTCCTGTGTCTAAATTACTAGTTGAGAGCAAGCAAGCCTGTGGCCAGACCAGAAAGAGAAATGTACAGACTTTGAAATTCATCCTTCTTCCTCCTGCCTTACATTTCTCCTACCACTTTGGCTAAAAATAAATCATATGAATATTTTTCTACTTGTGTTTATGAAAAATTAATTTAGATCCTTTATAAAACAGTAATAACAAAATAGTAGCACATTTACATAGAACGTTAAGGTTTGAAAGCAGTTTATATACATTATCTCATTCGATCGTGACAACAAACCTGTAAAGTAGGTGCTATTTATTATTCCTATTTTACAGAAGAGGAGGTTGAGGCTGAGCAAAGTTAAGTGTTCATCCAACTAGTATCCAACTAGTAAATTTCTGAGAAGAGATTTTAACTCAGCTCTTCCTTGTTCCAAGTCCACTGCTCTAGTCCTAGACTTGAGTTGTTAGCAGCTAGGTGGTGAAGTGAATAGAGCGCTGAACTTGGCATCAGGAAGACCTGAGTTCAAATCCTGCCTCAGACACTAGTTTAGCTGTGTGATCCTTGGGAAGTCACTTTAACCTTTGTCTGCTTCAATTTCCTCATCTGTAAAATGGGAATAATGACACCTCGGATTGTTGTGAGGATCAGATTAGATAATATGAGTAAAAGTACTTTTGCAAACCCCAAGTGCTAAGTAAATGCTATCATCATCATCATCATCATTATTGTTACCTCCCTCCCCCAAGACTATAAAGTGCTTTAGGGTTTTATGGTCTTACCAGAACAGAAGGAGGGGACGGTTCGACACTCTCAGTAGTTGTTGTCTGCAACTGATTTTGTGTCGGACTGATTTCGATGCCTTCAGATGGCTCTTCAAAAAGCAGTAAGAAAGAGAAAAATAAGAAATAACCCTCTTAAATCAACATTTCTGCCTCATCAGTACAATTCAAAATAAATCCACTAAATCCACTTAAAAGGAAATGACTGAACTCTGATTTGGGGGTACTAATGCTAAGGGGTAGAAGGGTTGACTTAATGGTTGCTTTAGAAAGAGAAATATGGATTCCTATGCTTCTGTTTTGGTTGGACAGAAGAACTCATGCATGAGGTTATAGTTATGCAATAAATGTAAAATTTTAATTTGTTCAAGGTATATAGTGGGAAAGGAAGCACGTGGAACTTTTCAACCACTAAGGTGATCTAAGAGTCTGATCAATGCAAAGAGCAAAATTAAGCTTACAAAGAATAAAGTGTGTTGCAAGAAGAATAAAGCAGTTTCCTGATAGGAAAGAATGGATTTTACCAGCTCTAACCACTTGATTTGTCGATTCTTCATAGGCAATTCACTTGCATGTCATATGGCTATGCTGGAATGTATTTCCTTCTTACCTCTTAGAATCCTTTGCTTTCTTCAGAACACAATTCATATGCTACCTTCTACTTAAAGCCAATCTAATTCCTGCCCTCCCAATCCCCCTCACCCCACCCCAAGCTCCAAGTGCGCCCTCCCTCTAGAATTCACTGGATAATTTTGTATTTCCTTTATATATCCTATTCTCTCAATAGATATAAGATTCTTGAGGGAAGGGGCTATTTCTTTCTTGTCTTTCTATACCTAGATCCTTGTCTGTAGTTTTGCTAAATACATTTTTGTTGAATTGAACAATTGCTTCTTGTTGTTAAAGAAGAGGTGGATAAAGTGCTGACCCATAAATGAAACACTACCCGCATATACTGTAGAGATCTAGAGATTTGAGCTTGCTGTGTTAGAGGACAATGCCGAATGATTTGTCTACTTCCACCTACATACAATAGCACGCGTGGTTGATCACATGGACTGGAAGAGTGGGATGGTGGATAATGAGCCACCAATGGCAATCCTTGCTGTTTGTCCTTTGTTCTCAAAGAGGACCATGACATTAGGGAGGTGATACCATGACATGCAAGTGAGTTAAATTTAAGTGAGGGAGGGCTATGCAAAGTCACCAGCCTCACTCTCTCCTCTGGAGCCATCTGGGTCCAGTGGCCAAATATTGGTTGAGGGAAGCATAAAGCCTGGGGCAGCTGAACTTGCTAACTCCTGCTCTTTGATCCTATTTTGCTTATTTCTAAGTCATTGGATCTGTTACTTTGTACCTGGATTCCAATGTAGTTTAAGCCTTTTCAGAAATTTATTGCTGGGTAATCTGATTTCCTGCTGGCATATATTGAAAATCTTCAGTCTCACACCTTAGGCTATTAATTGATATCTAGCACCTTTTCCTAGGGCTCTTGTCTGGCCATTTGATGGTGCTATTGACCGACTTTTTATATATCTCTGGGCAGACAGTGCCTTGAAGACAACAGCAGCTTCAGTGACTGTGACTCTTGATGTTGGAGAGAAGAATGTAGCTAGAAAGGCTAGATGCTAGATGCTAGAAAGGCATAGATCCTCGGAGCCTGTCTGAGTGGTCCAACCAGCAGAAAGCTATCCCTAAGGATTCTGTCTCATAGATTCCATGAAGGGAGAAATGGACCACCAGTGCAGGAGTAGTGAGACAGCCTATTGCCACATATATTCTGGGCAGAATATATAGGCAGGTTCAGTGCCAGGTTGGCCACACTCCAGGAACAGGATAGGTGGGATAGGTCAGCAGGAACCTACACTTTTTTCCCCTGTAGACTATGATTAGGTGTGTGTTTTGGAAGCAGGGGAGATACATAGGAAAAACGCAAACATGGCCAATACATTTCCAGTTTGGGACCCAAAGAGACAGCAAGCCATAGTAGAAGCAGCACAAGATAGGGTCAAAAGGCTCAGTGCTATGTTCTTATCCTTTATTAGTTATAGTTTTACAGTGGGGGAGGGGTCATCTAAAGGAAGGCTCAACAGGTCCTTTGAAATTGATCTTCCTGACCTGAGTTCAAATGTGGCCTCAGACACATAACACTTACTAGCTGTGTGACCCTGGGCAAGTCACTTAACCCCATTATCTAGACAAAAAAAAAAAGAAAGAAAGAAAAAAAGAAAAAAAAAGAAATTGATCTCCCTGGCTTTCCTTAAGTCTCAACTAAAATCCCATTTTTACTGGAAGTCTTCTCAACTTTTCTTAATTCTAGTTCCTTCCCTCTGTTAATTATTTTCTACTTACCCCGAATATAGTTTGTTTTGTACATATTTGTTTGCATGTTGTCTCTCCCATTAGATTGTAAGCTCCTTGAGGACAGGGACTGTCTTTTGCTTCTTTTCGTGTCCACAGCACTTAGCCCAGTACCTGGCACAGAGTAGGTTTATTGGTTGATTAAAGGAGAATGTATAGATTAGCTCTTCCTGGTAGGTTATACAGAGCATGCACAATATTCGTTGTTTGGTTTCAGTCTGGAACTTTTAGGAGCCACTTTCCAGCCATGTGTGACTGAGGAGTTTGTACTGTCCGATGATGAAAAGTCTTCTGATTGGCTATGGAGCTAGAAGAATGGATGATTCAGGTATTGCTGAACTGGAACTTCATAGGCATACAAAGGTAACCTGTTTGAAGTTACTCTCTTTCCTTTGTGGCTTCAAGGAGGCAGTAGTACTTAGAACTTCTTCCCTGACAACAGAGAGGAGGCTGGCTGGAGGCCCTCTCTCCCACCTGGCCGTGGCAAATATGAACACTTGGCCATTTCTGTGTCTTTGTATCTGTTTTTTTCCAGATCTTAGGCAAAAAAGTATTCTGAGATGAAAGTGTCCCGGCAATCTTGTAAGTTTAGTAAATCTAGACATTCTCTTAGAGGTCAGAGAAGAATGGCAACAGTAGCAGTGTCTACTAGAGATGATAATAGCTGACAGCAATGGAAGTGGCTGGAACAGATGTGGAAGGACAGTGCCTTGAGGACAACAGCAGCTTCAGTGACTGTGACTCTTGATGTTGGAGAGAAGAATGTAGCTATAGATGCTAGAAAGGCATAGATCCTCGGAGCCTCTCTGAGAGGTCCAACCAGCAGAAAGCTATCCCTAAGGATTCTATCTCATAGATTCCATGAAGGGAGAAATGGACCGCCAGTGCAGGAGTAGTGAGACAGCCTATTGCCACATATATTCTCTATATGAGTGTGCCTAGTTACCATTGATTTTTAAGCTGGTGTTCACTGTCTTCTTGGATGCTATGTGCATTTGTGGAAAATGCATGCCATGTTTGGCAAGGGCTAATGTTTTATACCAACTGTTCTTACTATTCAACCTTAGTAAATAGCTTTTCTAGAAGCCAATTAAGTCTAGGTATCTGTTAATGGGGAGTGCACTGGTGGGGACATATGAGCAACAGTACTAAAACCCCATCCCCTCAGGTTTTCTTTTAGAGGCCTAAGAGTGAGTGATCAACTGTCTCTTTGGGGACCTAAAATCTTGAGTATGAGTGCAGGCTAGGGGAGGGACCCTAGTAAGGGTATTGCACTAGGTATACCCTAACAGTGGGAGTCATCTTCGAGGTTAATGGGCACTCAACATCTGCTGCATTACACACTTCCTCCAGATAGTGTTACTTGTGTTTAGACTCTGCCAACTTACCTACAGGCAGACAGCACACTTGAGGTCTGGAGGTGAAAAAACATAGCTACCACTTGCTCCCCTGGTTGCCTTTAACCGAGGTTTGGCCCACCAGAAAAGCTTAGTGACGTGCACTGAGAGGGATGGATCACTGGGAGCCCCAGACCACTGCACGTAAGCTCCTTCTTTCCAAAGCAATTCCTTCCTGTCTTCTTTTCTTTTTGTAAAAGACCATTCTATACGAACAGAATGGTGACCAGCTAGCTTCTTACATTAATGCAACTACTGATGTCTCTGTAAACACCGTGGCTTAATGCAGTTCAGGAATGGTGAGGTACACCAGAGTCCTTACTCAGTGGAAGGGTGAGTTTTACCCCCTTCCTTCCTGCCAACCTTGGCATCTTATACTCTGTGGTAAGCAGTATCCCCTTCCTAAACTCCCCATTCTACTTGATGTCCCACCCCCAGTTCAGTTGGAACACAGTGCTTGTAACATAGTAAGCATTTAATAAGCTTGTTGTTAATTGACTCTTCCAACTATTAAATATCATATGCCCATGTGCTCATCCTGCCAGCTGGGCTATTCCTTTTCTAATCTATTAGGATCACTATTAAATATTCTCTTTTGCCTATAGTTCAAACTATCCTAGACTTCATTCTTATATTACAAACCTCCTTGGACATCAGGAGGTCAGTCAGTCAATACACATTTATTAAGCACCTACTATGTGCTGGGCACAGTGCTAAGTGCTCAATACCATTGTCTCCATGAAAAATCCGGGTATAGATTAACTTTATATAGGAGACATGGAAAACTGGGTGAATCCTCTAGGCTTTAGGGAGTCCCATTTCATAGGGAAAGTAATTGACAGATAATGGTAAATGGTTATACAGAAATAGTTTTATACATACATACATATATATATCTATATCTATATATATATCTATATCTATATATCTATATCTATATCTATATATATATATATATATCTCATTCTGGGCTTAGGAGGTCCTCCACACTGGTATGGCCTAGCCCTAGACAGTCTTAGCCTTGGGGATCCGTAAAGGGGGACTTTCACTCTGTTATTTAAAAAAATTATAAATTTAGAACTAAGCCAGTGAATCTAACCCCTTCCTTTTATAGATGAAGAAACTGAGGTAGTGAGAAGTTAAGTGACTTGCTCAGAGTCACACAGCTAATAAGTATCTAAGAAACGATTTGAACTTAGTACAGTGGTCTATCCAACTACACAGTGTTGTTAAACTAGGCAGCATATTGACTAAGAGAACCACAAATTAACATTATTTATGTCATATTGTATTTTTATTTATTTTGTTAAATATTTCCCAATTATATTTTAATCTGATTCAAGCCCCACTGGGGAGTTTTGCCTGTCCTGTCCTTGAAATTATAACAGAGCTTTCTTGGTTCTCTTAGATGAGCTCCCACAAGGCTCATTTCACCAGATCATTAAATATTTAAATCTTTTTGTAGGACTGTAAGTTACTGGGGGGCCTTCAACGAATTGGGCTGCCATAGCATATGTAAGCGGCTGATTGATCTCATTCTTCTTGGAAACTGCTTGCAAACTGTGGTAATTGGAAGTATTCTCCCCAACTACTTCTTAAGATAGCTCCCAGTAATGCTTAGGTGGGTGCTTTCTGGGGAAGATGCATCAAATTGAACCCTGCCACGATGGGTTTGTGCTGCCATATCACCCCCGCGATTGCCGTGTCAACTATTACCTAACCATTTATTTTGTATGACTTTCTAACTTTTGGGTTAGTGGACTGGTAGTCTCTAGAAAAAATGATTCCCTGTCAGAGGTCAGCCTTCTACTGTAAGCACGAGTTTTGGAATGGTCTTTTGTTAGTTGTTTATTTTCTACCATCCAGTTTAGACTTAGGAGGTAGTTTATTAAAGCCTTTGTATTGAGTAAATCCTAAGCCTATCCTATGTATATTGGTACTGGACCAATCTGTGTTTTTTTACTTGCTTCAGTTCATTGATGTAATCAGTCAATAACTCCTCCTCTTCCTCTTTCTCTTCCTTCTCTTCTTCCTTCTCCTCCTCTTCCTCCTTTTTTCTTTCACCTCCTCCTTCTCTTCCTCCTCTTCCTACTCCTTTTTCATCTCCTTCTTTTCTTTTTCCTCCTTCTCTTCCTGCTTCTATTGCTGTCACTTTCCAATGAAGTCCTCCCCACCTTGTAACAAATAGTACAGTCAAACAAAATACACTGACCCATTGGCCATGTTGGAGGCAGCTATATAGTGCAGTGGATGCAGTCCCAGGCCCAGAGTCAGGAAGACCTGAGTTCAAATTTGGCCCTCAACACTTACTAGCTATATGACTTAGGGCAAGTCACTTAACCATTGTTTGCCTGTTTCCTCATTTGTAGAATGGGGATAATAATAGCATTTGTCTCCCAGGGTTGTTGTGAGGATCAAATAAGATAATTATTATAAAGTACTTAGTACAATGCCTGGTACATGGTGGGCACCACATAATTGCTAGCTATCATCATGATCATTATATGTCTGAAAATGTTTGCCCCCTTCTTCATCTATTGCTTCCTGGGAAGCATGCTTCACCTGAAATCTTTGGAAGCTGCGTGTGGTCACTGTATTGATCCAAGTACTGAAGCCTTCCTTCCATTGTTGTTTCCAGTTACTTTATTGTGGTTGCCATAGAAATTGTTCTTCTGGTTCTGCTTATTTTTCTGCATCAGTTACTATAAGGCTTTCCAAGTCTCTCTTAATTTTTGATATTCATTATTTCTTATAGCATAATAATATTCCCTTGCATTCATTTACCACAATTTGTTTAGCCATTCCCTCCTGGATAGATACCTGCTCTGCTACCACAAAAATTGCTGCTGTAACTATTTTTGAGAACGTTCCTTCTATCTTTGAACTCCTCAGGGTACATGTCTAATAGTAGCATTAGGTCAAAGGATATTTACACTTTACTGAATTGTTTTTAATATAATTTCTAATCGTTTTCAAGAATGGTTGAATCAATTAACACCACCAATGGTATTAGGTCTCAGAGGTTAATTTTCACTGGCCCATGAATGCCATTGTCTACTTAAGAACACAATTGGTATGGACTTTGGCAGGAATGATACTGTTGAAACTAGTGGAAGGAGTGGAGTTATCACAGTGACCTGGGTGGGTTTCTCCCAAATGACCATCCTCATCATTACCCTATGAAGCTCCCTAAATACCTCCTGAATTTTAGCTCAGCCTATGCTAATCCTTTTTAGGTAGATGGTGGAGGAAAAGGGCCTACCTCCATTATACTGGTATATTTCTCCCATGCTGAGCTGCCATTAGGCATTTTAAGCACTGTACTTAGAGCCAAGAAGACCTGGGTTCAAATCCCATCCCAGAGACTTACTAACTGTATGACCGCCAAATAAATCACTTAAATGTTCTTTGCTTCAGTTTTATTATGTGTAAAATGAGAGAGTTGGATTTCATGGTCTCTATGGTATGATTTAGTTCTCAATCTATGATCCTATGAGTTATCTAAGACAGGACTTAAGTAATACAATGCCTGCTGAATCTGAAGACCTAGGGTTATCATAATCTCCTCCGATGGCAGTTGGTTGGTTCATTGGCACCTATGGCAGTAGCATACCATGGGCAACCAAGACACATGGCAGGGGAGGAGTGTGATGGTGCACTATTCATAAACCCTTCTGTTAGACTCTACCTAAATGTCAGGGCCATAGCAGAGCACCTGATAACACATACCTTATGCTGGCTCTCCATTGGTGATTGGCTTTGAATTTCACATGGACTCTTAGAACCTATATCATCCTTTCTTGAGTTATCATCAGGAGCCATGAGCAATGAACAGTTTTAAAAGGGAGGGCCTTTTGAATCTGAGGAATCATGCCCCCAGTACCTAGAAGTACCATAGTTTACTCCAACGAGAGCCCACTTGCTTTCTTGTCCTTTTCCTTTTGAAATAAACCATTCTGGTGAAATACAGCATTTCTCCTTACATGCTCTCGCCAAATGTAGCTCTGATCATGGCTGGAGGTGCCAGAGTACCTAGCAGGCCAAATGGCCGTATTTGCTCTCTTATCAGCTGTGATGCCTTACCCGCTGTGCTAACATGTGCTACTTTGGGTAGGTCACTCAGCTAGCTCTCTCTGGGTCTCAGTTTTAAAATTAAAGGGTTGGAGGAGCTCCAAAGTCTTTTCCAGGTGGAAATTCTGTGATTATGTGAAGAATTCAGAGCGATCATATCTAAGACTAGAAGGGCTGTTAGAGGTCGTCTGGTCCAGCCCCCTCATTTTACAAATAAGGAATCTAAGACCCAGAGACTTACCCAAGTTTTCAAGGTAGTTCAGGAGCAGAGCTGGGATTCAAACTTAGGTCCTGTGACTTCAAGCTCAAATACTCTTTCCTTTGCACTACACTGAAATCTTAAATATCATAATTTTATCTTTGAAGGCCAAAACATTATCTAAACCATCTAAATTTAGGTTCCTGTCCCTAAAACTGACAATTGTCAGGTAGAAATATGGCAATCCCAGGGCAGGAGAGATGGGTCTCATGTTTGCGTCTGTGTTTACGTTTGCCTTCAAAGTTCATTTGTGGTTGTTCAGTCATTTTTAATCATGTCCAACTCTTCATGATCCCATTTGGTGTTTTCTTGGCAAAGATACTGAAGTGGTTTGCCATTTCCCTTTCCAGCTCATTTTACAGATGAGGAAACTGAGGTAAACAAGGTTCAAGCGACTTGCCCAGGGTCATAGAACTAGTAAGAATCTGAGGCTAGATTTGAACTCAGAAAGATGAGTCTTCCTGACTCATCCATAGAACATCTCCTCTTCGGAGGCCCTACGTTAGTGGCTCTTTTGGACTCAATAAACTAACTTGAGAGAAAAAAAAAGCCCTGGTCCTCTATCCATTGTGCCACCTACCTGCTCATTTGTGAGCAATTGTGGTACCTTGAGTCTGAGTGGGAATTTATCTCCTGGAAATCTATCCTCTGAGAAATCTTACTGATGTCCATCAGCTTTGATTCCTCAGCCTCCAAAAGTTTCCTCTCATCTAACTTCTCATTGTTCATGGCTCCTAATGATAGCTCAAGAGAGGATGAAACTGGCATTGGATTCTGACAGCCCATTTGAACCCCAAAGAGCCAGCATGAGGCAAATCCAGGCACCTCCAGGACTAGAAGGTCAATGCCATTACTTATTTTACACTAAGTCATTAAAGAGAGATCTGAAACCATCCTGCCTCTGCTGGGTGCAAATCAAATCCTACCCACTCTGCAAAGTCAGAAGACTTGGCACTGGTTTTTCATGCTCTGGGTAGGGTGAAGAAGTTGAGGGGGACACCACTGGGAGACGCGGCCATTATAGAAAATTGTGACCCCAGGGAAATCAGGAAGCTCCAGTTCCTACTCTTTCCCCCTGTATCACAATGATCCCTCAGGGCTTTAGGAGAGCCTGTGAGAGCCCCCCAAAGTCAGTCATGCTGCTGCCAATCACTGTACCCCTGCCTGCCCTAAAGGCAACTTTAACTCTTCAGAATATCAATATACATTAGTTCCTTTTGCTCTCATTTTTGCCATTAATAAAATTCTTAGTGAGTATCTTGGCTTGACCTCTTAGAAGAGGATTTTGTTTGGAGGCAGGTGGCCATTTGGTGTTCCTCTTGTTTACCTTAGGGTAAGCAGAAGGGTTTTTCAGTCTTTCATTTCTTTTTTTTAATGACAGCACACAAGAGGTGCGAAGTCAAATCTGTTCAGGGAGATGCATATTACATATCTGTGGCTCTGTTCATGAGGACATTCACCTGTACATGTATACACACCCAATGGGTGTACCCATAACATGACAAAGACAATTGGTATTTGGAAGTGTTTTTTTCCCTTTAAACAGTTTGCGCTCACAAAAGATTTTACACAAAAATTGCCAGTCAGCAATTTTTTAAAGGAAAAAACAGAACCTGCCCCCTCCCCCCATCAAAAATCAGTGAGCTCAGAAGATACCATGGGAATAAAATAAAAAAATTATAGGAACTCCTCACTGGGCATAGCCATAAAGAAAGAGAAATTGTGGAAGGATGTCTTATGGTTTGGGAAGACCCAGGAATAGATAGTTATTCCAAGACCACACTTTTCTTTAGAGGTAGGTAGAAGGTAGCTGCCTTCCCTTCTCCTCCTGTTAAGATTGGCAGTGGATTCTGGCTGTAGCACTAATTATTTCAGCATATTTCTAACACCTGTGATTACCTTAATTGAATAGGATTGTACTGAATAATACATATTTATTCAGAAAAGAGGTAGGAGTTTGGCGAAGAAAGAAGATGAAGTTGGCAGTTCTAAAGACTGAACAGCAGTTTTCAGAACTATAGAATTCAACCTAATAATTAACCTATTAATGTCTATGAGAACTGTCTAAATGTCAAATCAGGTAAAATAAATAAGTCGTAATGCACTTAGAATTAGGTACATAATCCAGAATTGAAAGTTTGACTACTAATTAACTTTCTGGTTTTGGATTTCTGTCAACTTTTGCTTCTATTCAGTGAGATAATAGGCTTATGGACACATGCACTGTTAAAGTCACTGTCCATGAACTGAGATGGCCTGAATTGTGGAGCCATATAAACCAGCTTTATTAAAATAGAACACAGAAGCACAACGGTCCTACCCTTCTCAACCTGGCTCTTTCATTTGGATGTTTTCCTAGTGGCTGAGCTAGGAGGTCTTCATAGAATCAGAGAAGCTCAGAACTTCCCTTCCTTCCCTTCTCCTTCTCTTTTAATTTAGGTCCCCTTAATACTAACTATTCCTGTAGTGATCAAAATCCCCAGAGTCAGAACTAACTAATCTTATCAGATCACAAACACTGTAGTTGACTTTCTGGGAGATGGGAATGCCTTTGGCCTTATACCTCTCTCCACTGCTGATCAAGACCTATACCTCTGGTCTTGAAGGAATTCTATGGCTCAAGTTCTGGGAGTGTGGGTCAGGAGTGGCCACAGTTTGTCTTGTGCCAGGCTGATGATGCATGCTGGCCCTATCCAAAACAGGAGACCCCAGGCCATTTTTTGGCACTTGTTTGTTCATGGGATCATAGATTTAATCTGAGGGCTGGAAGGGATTTTAGAGATTATAGGATTCTAGATATAGACCTCAGAGCTCATCTAGTCTAATTCCCTCAGTTTACAAGAAGTGACTTATGCAAGGTAGAAAATGGCAGAAATGGGATTTGGATTCAAGTCTTCTACCTTCAAATCCAGCACTTTTCCCACTGTACCCTACTGCCTTCTGCCAGGGTGGGAAGGTGATGCATAAACTGTTACCCTTCTGTGCCTTCCCAAATGTCCTAGCATTTTAGGAAGCACTAATGTTTCGACCTGTCACATCATACTCTTCCTCTTACGTTTTTCATAACCGATGGTCACTGATTCAACGTCATCTTTATAAGGACTTTCTGAAAAACAAAGAAGAAAAGACAATAGGTAGGGTAAAACTGAATTACTGGGAGATGGGGGAGGGGAAGGGTGTGGGGTCAGGAATGAATTAAATCTTAAACTAGAGAAGAATCAGAAGATATCTTTCATCCCAAGAAGTCTGATTTTGTTTCAGAGCTCAGAGACAACTCAGTTGTCAAGAGAGTCTGGAGAGGCAGTATATTAGAACTAAAACACTGAGACTCAAAGTCAAGAGTCCTGAGTTTTTACTCCTGGCTCAGATACTTACTAGCCAAATGATCTTGGAGAAAAGTATTCATCCTGAGTTGCTCATCTGTAAAATGAGGACACAAAGATTTGTATTACTCACCACACAGAGTTACTTTGAGGAAAGCATTTTAGAAACCTTAAGACGTATAAATGGGAGTTATTATTATTATTATTATTATTAATATTACTCTGAACACACAGCTGTCAAACTGGGAGGATTTCTATTGGGCAAGTCCAGACTGTAGAACCAACCCTGCCAGCATTCTAAGTGGTACCTGGGTAAATGGTTGATTCTAAAAAGATGCTTTATTCTGTGTACACTCTCCAGTGCTGGACATTCTGTCTCTCATTCCCCTTGACTCAATCAGAGCCCCCTCCTTCATTGACCAAATAGTATACTTGCTTGGGAATAGATCTAATTGTCAGTTCTCTGTATCCGTAGTAACAAGGGCTAACGATTTATATTAAGGTGGTGGTAGTAGGATTAGAGAAGAGGGGACAGATGTGACAAAATATTGTTGATCTTACAAAAGTCAGTGTCCAAAACATCTCCACTGTGGCCATGTATACAAACACTCCTATAATAACGATCTTTTGCAAGGATACTGTAACCTAAACTAGATACTCTGTAAATTGAGGCTGCTGGATCTTTTTTTAATTATTATTTTTAATTTATTGAATAAAAGAAACATTTCCATAACATAGACATTAAAAAATTTAAAAAAAAGAATTCTCAGAAACAAACCCTGACTCTCCAATTTTAAATTGATGTGAATGAGCAGGGCAAAAATCCATGATTTCAGAAGACACAGGAGCAGAATTAAATTTCATTCTAAGTCCCCTCCCCTCCCCCCTTTCCACACCCCACTGCCTATTCCTATCTTCTCTCCCTTCTCCCAGGTCCTTTCAAACTCAGCTCTGGAATTTTCCAGGTTATTGCCCAAGAGAGATGACTTTCAAAATCCTCCTTATGAATATTTAGATGAATTGCTTTGATTTTTCCTGGGGTTAAAGCTTTGGTGCCTACTGACTTTAATACGGCCCTGGATTGTGGGGCACAATCTAAGCCACCGAGACAGGCAAAAGGCACAAATGAGCTAGTTTACCCCACACATGCCCCCTTCTTCTCTCCGATCCATCCCATCCTATGCTGCTTGCTCCCCTGGATTCTTTGGCTTGGTGAATTTCTGTTTATTTCCTTTTCCTCTTTCTGGAGCCCTTGTTAATTTCATCATATTGGCAAAGTTTAGCAGGTGGAGGGGGGCATGTGTGGAAGAAAATCTAATTTACTGCTGCTGTGACTACAGTTATGAAATAAAGCTCTGATTTCATGATGGATCGATAACACTAAGGTTGGATTTAAATTATTAATAATGGTGAGAAATGTGGCTCAGCACTCTGAATCACCCCACTCCTAAAGTTCTGGGCCTTTGGGCTGTAATTGTGTAGAGGATTAAGACACTCAAAACAATTTTGCAGGAATGCTTTTTCCAGGTGTATCTCAGCTTTGTGTACCCAAAGGAAAGTGTACCAGGCAAATGCTGTTGGGTGTTCAAGTGGTGGAGTGGAGGAAGTCTGGGCTGGGAGGGCTGAACCCTTAAGTCCTGTCCTTGCTCTGGCCACCAACTCTGAATGAGACCTTGGGTGAGGAGTAAGGGGAGATTTTGGGCAAGTGGCTTTACCTTTCTGTAACTCAGTTTCCTTAATTGTAAAGTGAGGGGATCGGGCCAGGTGACCTCCAGTGTTTTGAATTCTAGGCTCAGTTGGGAGTGGGGGAGGGCTTGTTTTCACTGTATACTTTCTTATTAATTGATTGTGTTACTCCGTATAGCTCCAAGATTCTTGTTGTAACCAATGCTCTTGAGGAAAACAGTCCCTGCAGCCAAGCAGAAGGGGAACAAGCCAACCTACGGAAGTGAAGTGAAGAAAACCTGAGTTTGGGGAGGGATTACAATAGAATGTAAACTTCCTTTTTTTGTCTTGCTGCTCCCAATAGGCCCTTACTTAATAAATATTTGTTGAATTGAAATAAATTACGGGGAAAAAGAAATAAAAAGGAGGAAAAATTGGTCATTTGTTTTCCTGATAGCCTTTTCCCTTGAATCTTAGAGAACAAAGGAGGTGAGAAGAAGGGTTGGCAGGGGAGGGTCAAGAAAAGATCCCCTGGGAAAACCCAACCTTCTACCCAAAGTGGTAGCTAGGGAATACAGTGGATAGAGTACTGGACTTGGTTAAAGGAAAACCTAAGTTCAAATCCTGCTCAAGGCAGGATTATATAGCTCAAGTTATATAACCAAGGATAAATCATTTAACCTCTTTTCAGCCTCAGTTTCCTCATCTGTAAAATGGGGACAATTATAGCACCTTCTTCACTAGGTTGTTGTGAGAATCAAATGAGGTTAACATATGTATAGTGCTTTAAAGCCTATATTAATTAGAGCTATTATTATTACCCAATCAACTCAACACCTATTATGTGTCAGGCCAGGGATGCAATGAGAAAAATTAAATAGCCCTCCCCTCAGGTAGCTTACAGTCTATCATAGATGGCTACTTAGAAACTCTGGCTCTCTAATGAAAGGATTCTCCCCCAAAGCAACGTTAGTGTGAATCATGCTGACAACCGGTGTAGGACATTTTTTTTTTTTTTTTTGCCGTGGAAACTCTACCTACTGATGAAAATTGGAGAATTCAGTAATTTACAGTCTTTAGATTGTTGTCTGAGGCACTGAGATTAGCCAGTTTTCCTTACCACACAGTAGATCCTCTATCTGCTACCACAACCCACCTTTCCTCAATCACATTTAGTTTATTATGACACAGGTACAGGCTTAAAATAGCCATTGATCTTTACTACCATCACATACAACTCTTTGCTTCTCTAGCTCATAATAGAAACAAATCCCAATTCTTCGTATGGCTCACAAAGCCCGGCAGCTCTGCTTACCATCATCAATTGTCCATTTGGTCTGGGTTGAATGGTGAACAGACACTGACTTTTCGATCTGTAATAGTCTGGATTCAAGTTGCTTAGCAGGAACAGGGATTGAAACTGGGGTATAAATAGAAGATCTGGAAGAATCCTCAGTATAAAAAGAAGTGGAGGGAAATGACACCCTGTGGAGAAGTGGAACCAGATACAGGCATCTTAGTATTGGTAGGTAGGAAGAGCCACAGAAATTCTTAACACCTTGTTAGCCTTGCAAGGAGCGCTCTTACAGAAGTGGGATGATGAATTGGCCCCTCTTCTGTGGAAGAGAGGCGGAGAGGAAGAAGTAGAAAGAAAGACAGCTAGGTATCACAACCCAGAATATGGGGCTTGGAATCAGGAGGATCCACATTCAAATCCTGCCTCAGGTACTCACTAGCTGTTTGACCCTGAGTTGAACTTCTTTGTACCTTAGTTTTTTCATCTGCAAAATATGGATAATAATGGCACCTTCCTCATCGTAGGGTTGTCTTGAGGCTCAAATGAGGTCATACATACATACATGTATGTATATGTGTTGTGAGGATTGAATTAAATAAAATTTGTAAAGTTTTTACATGGTGCCTGGAGCATAATAAATACCATATAAATGTTAGCTATTATTATTATAACATCCCTTCACAAACCTTAAAGCTCTATATAAATGCTAGTTATTTTTATTAACCATGATGAGATGGGGAAGTAGCCCTACTCTTGGAATCATCATGGGAGAAGCGAAGTGACTGCATGACTAGAAATTGACTTCCTTGATACTGCTGATTGCATTGTCTCTGTCTCTAGCTTCCTGGGCCGTGGGCACGGGGTGGGGAGCGTCTTAAGTCTCTTCTGCTGTGCTGAGCTTTATTAGATTGTAAGTTCTTGGAGGGCAGAAACTGTTCTTTTGTCTCTTTTTGTATCCCCAGCACTTAGTACGGTCCTTGGCACACAAGAAGTTACTTAATAAATATTTATTGACTGACTGACTGACTGGCTGGCTGAACCTAATCAATACCGCCCCACTCCCCACCCCGCAATCTGCTTTTGGGACCTTTCCATATTACTTGGCTACTGAACTTTCACAGATGAAGCCAACCTAAGGGAGACACGAACTGATGACTTTTTCCTTTTCCTCCTCAGTAGACCAGAATGAAAAGTGGGTTACACATTTCCCTCCCGGACATTAAGTGAAGAGAATCAAAGATTGTAAAACCTGTCCCCATCACAGAACTCCGGTTCTGTACCCTAGGGAAGGGAGTTGGTCAAGTCTCCCAAAGACTTGACTCCAGAATTGTTGTATTGTGGGATTTGTGGGTTTCTCAAGGGAAACCACTAAACGATTGTTTGTAATCCACCTTCCCCACTCCTGACCCACTTGTGATTTAAATATATAACCTGTGCTTTTACTTCAGCTAAGAGGACATTCCTCACTCTAAATCTGATTAAACTACTTGATTACTGGCACTCCCTCTCTAAACCTGCTTTGTGCTGCTCAGAGCATTTTCAGGTTAGAGACTGGCTCTATAAAAATCCCATGAACAGTCTCATCCACAATTGTCTTCCCTGGCTTATACTGGACACATAGCTAATGAACAGTCCTGATGGACAGCGCCCCATTTGGTCCCAGTAAGAGGAAAAAGCATCAAATTATTGTCAGTCCATGCTTGAAAGTGAGCTCCTTTTACATCATCTCAGAACTTTTCAGTGGCAGTCTGAAACCAGGAATTCCAATTCATATATGGGGTGATCAATCTTATTGTCAATAAGTCCTCTTCTGGCAAATGCAGTAGGTATCTTGTTTTCATCAGTCTCTTGCCACAGGACTGTTGCTAAACCTCCTAGATGGATGTCAGTGTGAAGCACAGGTAGCCTTCCTGGGTCTGTGTAAGTTAACTCTGGTGTGCATATATATATATATATATATATATACACATATGTGTGTGTGTGTGTGTGTGTGTGTGTGTGTGTGTGCCACTGGCTGAGACCCCAAAAGACTATTATTACATTTTTCATTCCAGTGGTTTCCAAGAGATTGATAAGTGATCATGATATCATATACTTAGAGCTAGGAGGGACCATATAGACGATCTATTCCACCCCTTTCTGCTCTACTCCCCATCATTTTGTGATGGAAGAACTAAGGTCGAGAAAAATGGTGATTTGCCCAAGGTCATACAAGTAATAAATATCAGAGGGTGGATCTGAACTCAGTTTCTCCAACTCCAGAGCTGGCTAGTCTTTCCATCACACCAGAATGATCTTTCTTGCCCTTCTGCTTTTGGTTCTTCCCAAGCATGTACCCACAAATGAGATAATGAATGGTTTAGTTATCATAACATAATTCTTTACAAATGTTCAACAGTAACTACTGAATCTTAGCAAAATTTGTATTTTACATTTTTTGGCTGTGACCAGCTGATGAGCACTTCTCTCTTCTCTAAATAAGTACTCATTCCCTTATGAGACACTATGTGACTCACATACTTGACAAAGGCTCTATAGAACTGGACTTTCCCATCAACAGCTTCAGTCTAGCTTCTTCTAGACTTTGTTCGGTCTTTTCTCATGCTCTTCCATCATCTTCCCCAATACAATGAAATTATCCAAGTAGACCGACACCATTAAGTAATTCATATATCAAACCAGTGGTACACTTGAGTCCTTATGTTCAAAGTTTGAAAGTCTACAAATCATATCTTTCCTGTCTTCTTCTGTATCAATGTATGTGGAATCTGGTACTCTATGTTGATGCCATTGATTAATAATCCCTTTAGGTGCATCTTGCATCTTTGATAATGCAACCTTTCCAGGTCACTCTCAAAAAAAGGGCAGGGATTGTTGATGTGAATTCTGTGTGATGCTCCTTGGGCACACCCTACATTTCACTCATGTGGTGAGAACATGCCAGTACTTGTACTGAGTTTCTTCCTCAAGGGTTCCTTCCATTATTCAGGAACTGGAAGGTCACCAAAGTAAAATCTCTCTGAATCCACTTTTGAGCTGAAGGATTCAGTACTCATGTGATGCCACCATTTGCTTCTGGTTTCTGATAAAAATTGTCACAGGAGACCTGGCTCATCAGGGTATGTAGGTATCGAATTCCAGCTTGCTACCTGTGGTATTCTGCTAATACCTTGAATAGTTGGAGATGGTTCCAATAAATGTTAGCACATCAGAGATATTCACTATGCCTGGATATACCAGAGTCAGAGTATCCTCCTTCTTGCTAAGATCTGTGACTTTTGCAGAGAATTTCTAACATACTGTAGTTCAAATATGGATAGATGCTCAATTCAGAGTCCTTTTATTCTGTGCATAGTCTGTCAAGGTATTTTTTTGGAGATGGCTCTGAAAGAATGGCTAGAATACAATGCCTACCTGAGATCCTATTCTGCACAATAGGACCCAAAATAACTTCAGAACTTCATCTGCACAAGATCCTATGAGTCCTGGTGGAAATCATATATAAAAACTGGCAAAGAAGTCAAACTTAAGGTTTTGAGGATCTGGGCTGACCTCTGTCCATGACCCTATCTTAATTTCCTTAAACTGGCCTGATCTTAATTCAACTACTAATAAATTAATTCCCAGTTCTCCACTTAAGAGCACTGAGGATGTGAAATAGGCATTTCTCCTTCCTTTCCTTTTTCTCTTCCTTCCTCTCTTTCCCTCTCTCCTTCCCTCTTTCCTTTCCTCTATTTCTTCTTCCTTCTTTCCTTCCTTCCTTCATTCCTTTCTTTTGTTCCTCCCTCCCTCTTCCCTCCCTCCCTCCCTTCCTTCTTTCCTTTCTTCCTTCCCACACTCACCCCCTAATCTTTGTATGCATTCTAATGCTGTGATATCGAGGCTCTGATTTCAAACAGCAAACCAGATTGAATCCTGATCCCATGTAGCTCTCCATTTATCTTCCTTATTTCTTCACATCAGCCATCTATTTCCTGTAATATCTCTATGGCATGTCCTATTCAGAATTCAAATGTTTCTTCACCAGATGGATTTGGCCACTCTCCTGAGAAGGACTGTAGTTTGCTTTAATGGAGTCCTTAGACTAGTTGGTATCCAGTTTCTCCCTTCTCCAGGTGTTAACATTCCCTCAAACGTACATTTCATAGCATCTTCAGACAATCCTTCCCTTTGCAAGAAAGTCTTGAGTTTCATTTCTATCACATCTTTTTCATTGAAGGATTTAGTGACTAGTTTCTGGGTATTCTCCCCGACTTTTACTTCTCTAGGGATGCTATAATATGCCACCCTGATTCAGGTAATTTAGGAAACCTAGAGAAGGTTCTGTCTGCCCCATGCAATGCTTGGTAAGTACCTCATATCCTTCTCCCTTGATCCCTACTGTTCTTTCACAGGGTCACACAAGGCTTCCTCAGTAACTTTATTCTAGGTGCCAGAAGGTATTCCCAGTACTAAAAATCCTTCATGGGGATTCAGTTCAAATGCTTTATGCCAGTTAATTCTGTTAAAGATTTAACCCCCATATTGCTCATTTTAGCTTAAGTTGTACTCCCAATGCACAAATCAGTGCAACAGGTTAGTGAAACTCAAGCACATGAACAGGCATGATACTTAGCACATATTTACCTTCAGCATCCACTCTGAACACCACGTGAATTAAAAACACAATGAAACACAATAGTTCTGTTCAGAAGGGAAGTCCCAGTAGGAAAAACCCAAAGCAAAACAAAACAGAGAAAAAAATTTCTCTAATAATGGCAAAATTTCTTCCAAATTGAAATTCTAGGAAAATCTGTGGGCTTCTTATAAGCAGACTTAAAAAAATACATTTAAAAAGAATCCTGTACAAACCCCCACATTGAACCACTGGCGGTGGTACTGGTACTGATAGTCCCACGCTCACCCTAACTGTTATGTACTTTGACCTACATCAAAGTGTGCTATGGGGAAATGCCAAACCCTCTGGGGTTTCCTCTGACCCTTGTGCCATTTATCTTCTTAGTTTAGGGATATGGAGTGTGTGGATTTACCCAACTTGATTCTTGTGGTTCACTCACACAATCCTACACTATTTCCTTCACTGCTGTTTCAATGGAGATGATCATACCAGCGTGGCATTTAACTGCACGTAATCCTTCACTCATAACCATAGAATAAAGGGACAAAAACACCCCCAAAGCCATCAAAATAACCACTGTATGGTCTTGGAACTTCTTCCAGATGCAAGAAGCTCCACATCTCTTAAGCCTGAATCCAAGACCCCAAACACAAGAGTTTAAGAAACAATTCAGATGCTTTAATCCAAAGCTATACTTACAGGGAGGCAACCCTTCACAAACGACCCTCTTGAAAAGTTTATGTCCAGTCAGTCCAGTCAAGGGAGTCAGGACTTGAATTGCTCCAGCCAATCACATTTCCCAAATGCCTAGTGCTCTGGCTGCGTTGTTCTGGTCTCCCACTTCTGAAAAATCCATTCAGTGCTCCCCTCACTAGTAGCCCCCCCTGTTATGGTCTTGTCATGGGAAAGCAAAGAAGTCATGGGGCCAGAAGTAGGCTTCCTCTGTACAGATGGGCACCTTGTCTTTCTCTCTCTGTCTTATTTCCTCATCTAAAAAAACTCATGTTCCAACTTGCTTCTTTTGCTGTGTTGACCCTGATCCCCATCAGCTCTTGGGGTCTTTCTGTATTGTATTGTATATTGAATTATATTAAAACTTTATGGGTAGGGCCCACTCATGGTAGTCATGGGGCTAATGGTTTCTTCTGTCTCCCTACACCCTAGAGCAGAATAAGGATGGGGTTACATGCCTTTTGCATTTATCACAGTGGTTATAAAAATACTGACCAATAAGAGACTCTAAGAGGTAAACACTTGTTGATTGACTACTGAGTGTGGCACTTCAAACATTCCTTTATGTCCCTTGTTGTTTCAACAGCCCAATTGTAAGCTCCTTTTCCAGCAGACATTTGTTTTCAACTATCTTTGTCCCTCATCTGCCCCATTTTACCTCCTATAGTGTGCTGGACAGCGCCAATCCTTGGTAAGTATGGCCAATAGACTGGTAAGGTTTGTTGTCATCACAAAGTCTCTATAGTTTGTGTACCTTCTCACTAGTTGAGAGGAGGGAGAAGTTTCTGCGATGCTAACTGTGCAGAGTGAAAGGCAAAGTGTGACTATCCTTAGGGGGCAGCAGGGAATGTACCTGACAACCCAGGATGCCGTATCTTACCCTTTTACAGGTAGGAGAGGGAGGTCTATCTATGGAGGTGTTGTTAAATGCACTAATCCATGCCAGGGCAAATAGGGTTTTAGGACTAGGAAGGGAGAGTTTTCTTGTCTTAGGATTCTCTTAGAGGCAAGCCAAGGGCCAACATCCTGTCAGTTCAAGTTCAGGGTTGGGATACATGTAGAGAGGTGAGAAAACTGGGGGACAGGATGGGGAAGGGACTTTTAGAGAGGTGCGTGGATTGGGATTTGGGAGGGTGGGGGATTTTTGGAGGGGTTTGTAGATTGAGATTGGGGGTTAAGGGGAGGGGATGGGATGAGGGGACTCTTGGAGGGATGGGTAAAGTAGGGGACGGTAGGGTGGGGAGAGAAGATAAGGTAGCAGGGATAGGGTAAAAAGAGAGGCTGAGAAAGAAAATAATGAGTAAAATAATATGAAGGAAAATTCACAAATAGTAATTATAACTTTGAATGAAATGAGTACTCGTAAGTCACAGAACAGTTATCAAAAAGAAGGTTGCTTTGCCCTAACACAGCAAAGATATGCGACAAGGATGTAATGGCACTTGGATTCTCTGGACTCAATTCCTCCTTATCTTCATATGGAAATATTGGGTCAGGAAGTCAGTGTATGATGACTTGTATGGTTTTCAGAAATCGACCAAGTTGGAGGGGCCCCAACTCCAAACAGGTGGAATTTTTCAAGGACTTATCTATCAGCTCACTTTAATAGTCAAAGTAACACCCACAATTATGCCCCATTGACATACTTTTACCTCCTGTACCCTGGCTATCCTGATGCCACATGACTTTGGCCTTTAGGCAGAGGCTGGGATGATGAATGCCCAAAACATCATCACTTGTGTATAGCTCATAATTTCGGGGTGATTACTCTTCCCTGTTCAGGTGTAGGTACCACTTCATCCCTGGCTGAAAGACCCCTGCAGCATAGCAACTAAGTTTAAAGACAACTGGATTAAATAGAATGGAGAAATATTACCCTGATATTACATTCACGACACTTTTCAATCTTTCTTTGAAGTCTTCTAGAAGAAAAAAAAAAGATAATGTTGAGAAATCATCTTTCTTTCCACTAATAAAAAACCATGTTGTCATATATGTGGGAATGGGGGTGGGGAGGACATACTTATTATTATAATTTTTATCTATCAGATTGCCAGGCAGTAGTCAATGCTGTGATCCATTTAATGATCTTTTTAAAATGATTAAGTTGGAAAGTTTCTCTTAAAAAGTAGTTAGGGCCTGAGAAGATGCTCTTCAAGAAATGATGGGCATCTCAAAGGCAAAGTCACTTTGCTTTCCCATTTGGTTATCAGGAGGGGCTGTCCCCTTCTATCACCAGATGATGGGAACTTAGAGGTCACCTTATTGCACCTGAAACTTTTCATAGGTGTTGTCTCCTCCATTAGAAGGTGAGAATAGGGACTGTCTTACTTTTCTATTTGTTTCCCCATCACTTAGCACAGTGCTTTGCATATAGTAGGCACTTAATAAATGATTCATTCATTCATCTAATTATCCCTTTCATTTTATGCATAAGGCCATGACAAGTAAAGTGACTTGTCTAAGGTCATATGAGTAGTAAGATAACTAAGATGTGAACTCATGTCCTCTGACTATGGACTCAGTGGTCTCTCCACTATACCATGGCTGCCTCTCCATAAACTCCTTCCTTTTTATGTCAAGGTGGAAACATTAATTAGTTCAGTATAGGTTAGGGCAGCAAGTCAGGAAGAGTCATCTTCCTGAGTTCGAACTGGCCTCAGACACTTACTAGCTGTGTGACCCTGAATAAGTCACTTAACCCTGTTTGCCTCAGTTTCCTCATCTGTAAAATGAGCTGGTGAAGGAAATGACAAACCACTCCAGTATCTTTGCCAAGAAAACCCCAAATGAGGTCATGAAGAGTCAGAATGACTGAAAAGATTGAACAACAACAAAAACAACAATAGGTTAGGAAACCAGAGAATTGTTCAAGTCCTGTTCCTGGGAAAAAACTCTTTTAACCATCTGAACCTTGTTTCGCCATTTCTGTAAACACTCAGGAAAAGCACACTTGTGGTTGTGAGTGTGCAATTGTTGTTTATCCTTTGTTTTTGGAAAGGACATCACCCTGTGATGTCATTACTTGCACATGAATTGTGGGGGCAATAAGGAAGGAAAGATGTGAGTTCAAATGCTGGGTAGGATAGCCAGCTACAGTGACAGTGGGGCCTTTGAGGAGACTTAGGGCATATCATGACAGGGCAGAGTATGTGCTTTAGTTGGCTTAGCTACATTGGTCCAGAGAAAGTAATTTCCACAGGCAAAGGTTTACTTGGACAGCTCAAGAAGGAACTAGAAAGCTAGGGTCCAAGGGAGTGGGCTTAAGACAGAAGCCCTTCTACCTCAACTAATTAATGTTTGAAACATCCTTGGGAAGTTATAGGAGAGCAAGTGTTCCACCTAGAGAAACTATGAGGTACCCAGAATGCTGTGTGATCTTGGGTCAGCTATTTGACCTCTCCAAACCTCAGTTTTTTCACCTGAAAAATGAAAGGATTGAATTAGGTGATCTTTAAATTCCCTTCCATCTCTAATTCTCAAGGAATCCATAACTTGTCTCTATGTGCTACTGTTCTCTGTATTCCTCATAACACCACAAGTCAATTGATCTCCTGTTTCTTTCCATTACACTTTGCTAGTTATTGTTATCATGATCAATATTACTAATTATTATTATCATTGTTGTTATTAGTGTAGTGGATAGGATCCCAGACTCAGAATCAGAAAGACCTGTGATCAAATCCATTTGACAGTTATTAGCTGTGTGATTAGATAAGCCACAACTTTACTCAACCCCAGGAAGCTCTTTAAAACTATGTTAGAGAAGTATTGAGATCTGCATCAATGAAAGGAGCACCCTACCCTGGGTGTTCCTCTACTAATAAAATCATGGGTCTCTGCCATGACATAATGTACCTGGACTTCAATAAAACATTGGCAAATACTTTTGTGATATTTAAGTAGACAAAAGAAAGTTTAGGTTTAAATAATAATATAAATAGGTAGATCTGGAACTGATTGGATGATTGGTGATTAAGGATTGATGTCAACCCAGAGAGAAGTCTTTGGTAGATTGCCACAATGGCTCTATTCTTGGTCCTGTTCTCTTTGACATCATAATCCATGGCTTGGTTTAAGGCACTGATAGCAAGACAGGCCAGTTTGTAGATGCCACAGAGTCAGGACGGATAACTAATTCAAGGGATGTCAGAATTGGGCTCCAAAAAGATCTCAACAAGTGGGATATATTTATTAAGATGACATTGAATAGGGACAAATATAACGATTGGATTGAAATCAACTATATATATGACCAGGATGGAGGCAATGGGGCTACACAGCAGTTCCTATCAAAAGGACCTTGAGGTTTTATTAAACTGCAAACCCAATAAAAGTTGATAGAGTGACATGATAGCCAAAAAGTCTAATGTGATCTTATTATATATTAATAGAAGCATAATAGCTATAACAAGAGAAGTGACAGTCCTATTGTATTCTGTCCTGGTCAGATCACAACTGGAATATGGCATTTGGTTCTTGATCCTACATTTTAGGAAAGGCATTGACAAGCTGAAGAATGTCAAGATAAGGGTTACCAGAACCCCAAATGATATCATACAATGATTGGTGGAAAGAACTGGGTATGATGTTTTGCCTGGAGAAAAGAAGAATTAAATAGAAGAACTAGGTAAAAATGATAAAGAAGGAGATCTATATAAGCATCATATTTCTATAGAACAGAGACTGTATAAGGGCCAGAGCTATGTAGAGTGTGTTCTATATAAGGGGCAGATCTGTAGAGAAAACTCTATAGAAGGGTCAGATCTATATAGGTTCTATATAGGGAAGTCTGTATAGGTAAAAGATGGGTCAGAGCAGTGTAGAGAATGGTCTAAGCTCAGTGCTCTCTTCACTCTCTCCACTGTACCATGGCTGCCTCTCCATAAAGTAAGGGTGAGATCTGCATAGAGAGGAATCTAAGGGTGAGATCTGTGTGGGGAAGAGACTATGTAAGGGTCGGAGCTACGTAGAGAAGAGTCTATATAAGGGTGAGATCTGTAGAGAAGAATCTATAGAAGGGTCAGATCTATATAGAGAAGGGTCCATATAAAGGTCAGATTTGTATAGAGATGAGTCTATATAGGGAAGTCAGTATGGGGAAGCATCTATAATAAGGGTCAGAGCTATGGTGAGAAAGATCTATATAAGGAAAAACCTCCTGGTAATTATAGCTGTCCCAAAGTGGAATGTATCATCTTAGGAGGTAGTGAGTTTCCTGTCACTGTTGGTCTTCAAATGGAGGCTTGCTCTCTACTTTTTAGGAAAATTGTAGAGGGAATTCTTTCTTCAGAAATGGATTGGACTATGTGATGTCTGAGGTCCCTTCCAATTCTGAGATTCTACAATTCAAAATATCCCAGGAGGCCTTACTGTATAAAGGAAGGCTATGGTAAATCCTTTTGCAGGATCAAGAATCCTATCATAAATTCCTTCCCAACTTAATATGTTTTACAAATTTTGAAGAATTTTTTAGTACATATTGGATTTTTCCCTAGCAAGGCATAGCTAGATGTAGTTTTAAAGGTATTTTAATGTTACCTACAGTTTATCAACCTCCTTTCCCTTACCAGTAAGACATTTATTTTTTGAGGTTTCTGCTTTATATACAATTCTGGTCAGTTGACACTCCTGTATTTGTCCTACTCCAGCAGGGGATCTATTTACAAAGATATGGTCCACAGGGGTATATGTTAAAGAGTGCCTGATTCCACACTGTGCAGGAGAAAAGCCCCTGAATGGTATTATTATGTTTCTGAATTAGGCTTGGAATGTGAGCAAGATGGATATTAGTATTCTGAGGAGCAATTTCTGGCTAGACCGGCACAAGGAATGTGGTACTTTTCTCCCCTTCCATCTAGCCCCCTGAAGCGATCAGGCTGACCTAGAGGCCATACCTATCTATATAATACTAATAGCCCTTGAATGAAGAAATTATGGTGCACCAGAAAGAGCTCTGAGCGTGATCATAACTAAGTCACTTATGTTCCCTGAACCCCAACTTCCTCACCTAAAACGGTCATAACAACAACAGTGATGATGGTGGTGGTGATGACATTACTGTTTGTCCTATCTACTTACCTCCACCTTGAGTCTTTGTAGAGGAAGTCTTTGTAAACCAAAGTACCATATACATGTGGATTGAAAATCTTTTCCATATTGGATAAAACTAAGAAGAAAATTCTATTTTTTGGCTTGTGCTCTGAGTGTGAGTCATAGACCAAATAGTAACCAAGTTTTGCTGCTGAGGGAGTATCAAAATAATCTATGAAAAAATAAGGAGCAATGATTTTCCAAGAGGCCATGGTGGTAGTGAGTGTAGGTTAGATATTTCACTCTCTTAAACCCCCCCCCCCCCAGTAAAGAAGGCAAGCATATGGTGTATGAAGAAATGAACCTAAGACTCAATTTTTAGTTATTAGTCACATGGGTAGCTACTGCATCTCTTGATACAGTAGGTCTTATTGATAGAACATAGGACTTGAGGTCAGAAGTCCTTTCTCAGTCCCTAACTAGGTATGTGATAGTGGATATCACTTAAACTCTCTCAGGCTTAATTTCCTTCTGTAAAATGAAGTTGTTGTGTGTATCAAGTTAGATGACATGCAAAACGACTTGCAAGGTGCTATGTAAGTGTAAACTATTATTATTATTGAGCAAACAGTTTAAAACGACTGAAGGAAATGTTGCCAGTTAGGAATATATATATAAATATTATTATATATTTCTATACTGTACATTTATGTATGAGTATATGTGTCTATATCTTTATTAGTGTGGGAAGTTCCCATATATGAACTCCCTTCATCAATACAGACCCAAAACTTATCCATAAGTTACAGTCTTAAGACAGTTGCCTGTGGAACTGATAGGTTAAGTGACTTTGTCCATTCTGAAACCACTAGTATGTGTCAGAGGATGATTTGAACCTACCCAAGTCTTCTTGACTCTAAGACTAAACCCCCATCCAGTATGCTGGGTCCCAAGAATATACATCATCATTGCTATTATTGTTATTAAAATCAGCCCTATAATGAGTGAAAGACCGTGAACATAAATTATTCCTTCCTGGAAAATAAAAAGTCTCTTTAGAAATGCTAATTAATCTCCAACAAATATTTGCTTAATTATTATGTTGCTGCCTGAGTTATTGGTTATTTTTACCTGTGAAGCCCCTTGTAGCTGCAACAAGACCTGGGAATAATTTTTATTAGTGATTCATCTTACCTTCTTCAGACTTGAATGACTTGAATGATGATGTTGTTGGTTTTGGGCTTTTCAATTGTAGGTCAGCATTTTTCACTGGAGAGAAAGAAAAAGAAGACAAAGGCAAGGCCTTGGAAGTTGAAGTGGCTGAGATAGGAGATTGTAAAGGAATAATTTCATCATACTTCAGACCTTCTGACTCCTGAGCTTTTTCATTTGGGGGTCCTTCTGTTTCTTCTGTCACTAAGTTTTCAGGAAGCAACTTTTTATGTTCTTGGTATGTGAACTTTTCCGTTGAAAGGTTTAGAGAACCAGATGAGAGTTTATAAGAGGAAGGGTTTGCATTAAGTGGTAGGGACTGCTCTTCCTTAGACATGTTGGCAAACACTACACAAAGAGAAATCTTCAGTCACTGGAGAGCCCATCTATCATTATGGTAACCGAAAAAGAAAGGAAAAACAAAGTCACATTCATCATTGACCAGAAAACAGTGTATGGCTTTAGATTGATTTATTTATTCTGATTTTTCTTTCTTTTATTTTTAACTTATGGAATAAACAAGCATTTCCATAACATAGCATAATAAAAATGATTGTAAATGAAACTGTAAATCTATTACGTACAACTTGCTATTTCTTTTAAACACATAATAAAGTTATCATGTAATTTCTTTTTTTACTTTTTTTCTTCCCTCCTCTCCCCCAGAGACAGCTACTATTAGACACAAATATGTGTATGTATGTATGTATGTATATATATACATATATATATAAAATCATTCCACATATACTTTATCTATCTATCTATGTAGCATACTTCTATATACCTTTCTCTGGATGCAGATAACGTCTTCCTTCATATGTCTTTGTAGTTACTTTGTCTATTCATAATAGTCAAAATGACTTATTTGCTCAAAGTTGTTCTTAAAATAATATTGCTATTACTATACACAATGTTCACTTGGTGCTGTTCATTTCTCTTCCATATTTTGTGCAAGTATATCTATGTTTTTCAAAGATCATCAAGCTTATCATTTCTCATAGCATAGTAGTACTCCATCACTATCATATACCACAACTTGTTCAGCTATTCCCCAATTGATGGGCATCCCTACAATTTCCAGTTCTTTGCCACCACAAAAAGAGCTGCTGTAAGTATTTTAGAACATATAGATTCTTTTCCTTTTTTCATTAATCATCTTTGGAAATAGACCTAGTAGTGGTATTGCTGGGTCAAAGGGTACAGAAAGTTTAATAACTATTTGGGCCTAATTCCAGATTGCTCTCCAGAATGGTTAGATCACTTCACAGTTTTACGAACAATGAATTAGTGTCCTAATTTTTCCACATCCTCTACAATATTTGTAGTTTTCCCCTTCAATCATTTTTGCCCATCTGATAGATGTAAAATATCTCAAGATTGTTTTAATTTGCATTTCTCTAACCAGTGATGATTTACAACAGTTTTTCATATGACTATAAATTGTTTCTATTTCTTCCTTGGAAAACTGCCTGTTCCTATCCTTTGACTATTTATCAATTGGGGAATGACTCATATTCTTACAGATTTTATAAAGTTTTTTTTTATAAATGTTTGAGATATGAGACTTTTATCTGAAAAACTGTCTATAAATTCCCCCCTCCCAATTTTCTACTTTACTCCTAATCTTGGCTACATTTGTTTTATTTGTATAAAACCTTTCTAATTTAATGTAATTAAATGTATGTAAGGTAATTAAAATTATCCATTTTATACCTCACTCTGCTCTGTATCTCTTGTTTATTTACAAATTGCTCACCTATCCATGAATCTGATAAGTAATATGTTTCACATTTTTCAAATTTTCTTGTAATATCTCTCTTTATATCTAGGTCATGTATTCATTTTGACCTTAGGTAAATAGTATAAGAGATTGGTCTATGCTCAGTTTCTGCCATACTGCTTTCCAGTTTTCCCAACAATTTTTTGCCAAATAATGAATTCTTATTTCAAAATCTTAAGTCTTTACACTTGTCAAATACATGGTTACTCTATTTATTTGCTACTATAAATTGTATGTCTACTGTGTTCCATTGATCTTCCTTTCTATTTGTTTTTATTCATTCAGTAAGAATTTGAGGGCCCCAGGTATATTCAGGGCACTAGCAAGGAGCTCTAGGGAGGCACCAATGAAAAACATTCCAGCCGCCCATCCCCACCCCACCACCCCATTCCAACATAAGAAATCACCTGAAAGATGATATATTCATAAGTACATAAAACTTTGCTGTTCAATCTAACTTTAAGTGAAGCAAGTGATACAGAGCAGATGAAGAGAGGTAGCTGACGGCATAGGGGAAGAGGCTGAGAAGCCAATAAATCTTAGAGCTATATAGACTTCAGAGAACATCAATATTTTTGCAGCTAAGGAAGCAGTCCTAGAGAGCTTGAGTCTCAATTGAATTCCTCTTAGTCCTTCCCTATATCCCTTAAAGACCTATTCATTTCCAGTAAGGGACTCATAGGGACAACTAGTGCACAGAGTACTGGCCCAGAGTCAGGAAGACTCATCTTTCTGAGTTCAAATGTGATCTCAGGCACTTGCTGGCTCTGTGACCCTGGTCAAGTCACTTAGCCTTGTCTACCTCAGTTTCCTCATCTGTAAAATGAGCTGGAGAAGGAAATGGCAAACTACTCCAGTATTTGGGCTAAGAAAACCCCAAATGGGGTCACAAACAGTTGGACGTGACTGAAAAATGATTAAACTACAACAACAACGTGACTTAGAAGAGATATTTGAAGTGGTCTAAATCAGCAGTTCTCAAAAGTGTGGTTCATGGAATTCTGGAGGTTCCCAAAACCCTTTTGGAGCTTCATGAAGTTGCTTACTAAAAATACTTCTCCTTTTTCTAGCTACACATATGTATGGAGTCAAATTTTCTTCATGTACTTCAACCAAAATAACATCACAAAACACTGAGTGCAGAAGCAGATATGACAATTGTGTTGTCTTCTCTTTAGTTAGATATTAAAGAGATTTGCAAAAATATATAAAACAGTGCTACTCTTCTCACTAACTTTTTGATTTGGAAATTGTTTTTTTTTTTTATAAAAATATGTGATTTGTGACAACATTTAATGGGCTTATAAGTTAACAAATGCATATTTAAAAATTTAAGTTTTAATTTCTAAAAGGGTAAATATCATAAATTATGACCCAGAAAGTCTTTTTTTTGGGGGGGAAGGGAGGATAATGATTTCAGTTTTGAACACATTGAGCTTGAGAAGTCTATGAGGCATACAGTTCAAAATGTCCAAGAGACAGTTTGTAATGTAGGGCTGGAGCTCAGGACAGCTTAAGAATTGGACATATAGTTGTGGGAATCACTTGCAAAGAAATACTATTTAAACTTATGAAAGGTGATGAGATCACCAAATAATAGTGAAGATGATGAAAAGAGGGTTCAGGACAGATCCTTGAAGTATACCAACAGTTAGTGGGCATAGCATGGATAATCTGAGGTGAGGTAGCAGCTAGGTGGCACAGTGGATAGAGTGCCAGGCCTGGAGTCAGGAAGACTCATTTTCCTAAGTTCATATCTCACCTCAGACACTTACTAGCTGAGTGATCTTGGGCAAGTCTCTTAACCCTATTTGCCTCAATTTCCTCATCTGTAAAATGAGCTGGAGAAAGAAATAGCAAACCTCTAGTATCTTTGTATCTAGTATCAAAGTATCTTTGCTGAGAAAACCCAAATGGGGTCATGAAAAGTCAGACATAGCTGAAAATGACTGAACAAATTAAAAGGTATATTTAAAAAGACAACCATGCATATTACTGAGAAAAATGTGAAACTCTTCACCTTTTTCATATTAAGGACCCCTTTGACAGCCTATAGACCCATTCTCAGAATAATGTTTTTAAATGCAAACAATAAAATACGTAAGACTATAAAGGAAATTTTGAAATTATTTTGAAATACAGTCTTCAAATTTATATATTTAAAGTTTGTGGACCCCACGTAAAGAAACTTTGTCCTAGAGGTTTTACTTACTCTGACAGTCTTGCATCTGGAGATAGCTCATTCTTGTGATTCTTATCCCTTTCTCCCAACCTCCTATTTATATCATCTACCTACCCTCCCTATTTTATCTCTAGGAACAAGAAGAGAAATGAGACAATAAACTCCTAAAGAACAGGAGCTATTTATCTTCTACCAATTTTACAGATGAGGCATCTGAGGCTGTGAGAGGTTATGCAATTTGCCCGCAGAGGTAGGAAGTGCCTAAGGAGAGATTTGCACTCAGGTCTTCCGGGCCCCACGTCTAGTATTTTTTACCCACTGTACCACCTAGCTGCTTAAGTGGGCATAAGAAGGGAATTTGTCAGCAAAAATTTTCTTCAAATCCTACATAATAGAGCAGCATTCATCTTGGTTTTAACTCAAGCTCTCATCCCCTGAGGAGCACAGACGCCCTTTATACAAACTCAATTAGCAATAATAACCAAGTAGCCATTTGACTGAGTTCTACTGTCATTTCCAAAAATATCTGCAGGAAAATAGAAGACTCATGAGTCCACTTGCTAGCTGTGTGATCTTGGACAAGTCATTTAATTTCTCTGAGGCTCTATTTTCTTTTGTGTAATACAAGGGAATTGGACCAAATGAGCTTTTCTTTGTCATAAATAAGTCCAAGCCTATTAGTACACAGAAGACCTAATTGTCTACATGGCACCAAGAGTTATCTTCTGCTAAGAAAAAAGTTTTCCGATATTAACCTGCCAAGTTCCCTGAAAATCCCAATAATCTAGTCACTACTTTGGATTAAGGTACTGTGTGTAGAAGACTTTTATTAATGCCATTCTCCCACCCCACCCCCAATTCCCTTCTGTTGCACTTGTGGCTAGCAGAAGTGAAAAGTTCCTAGCTGGAGAAAGGGGCTATCCACTGAGCAATGGGAGAGTGGCCAGCAGGCTGTTCTAGACCCCTGACAGGGGCATTAGAGCAAAAGCACTTCGTTTAATGCATGTTTACATGTCAAAGATCTTTCACTCTTCATATTTTTAGTTGCTCGAGATGAAAGATTGAGATCAGTTTGTCTCCTTGACGGCCTGGAACTATTTATTAGCGGCAGGCTGTGTGCAAGAGTGTTTTCCAGTGAGATTGTTTTTATCTTTTTGGGTCAGGCCACTCAAATACAGAGCACTCATGCTGCATTAAAAATTTTAAAGGTTCAAAAATCAACGACAGAGGGCTCACTTATCAGTTACACCAGTATCTAGAAATCCTCTTTTGGCTTGGAAGCCGGGAAGCAAAATCTATTCATAAGAATGGGGATAAGCTAACCCCAGATATCACAGAGCCTGCAAGAAAACCCACATTCTCAGATGTCTATACACAAATGCACAAAGTATAGGGAATGAAGTGAATTACAGAGATCTGAATGCCAGAAGATTCATTTCTCATCTCATCTTGGTGAGATGAATCTCATGCCTGTAACATGTTTTATGGAAGGTTACTCATTCAAAAGGGGCAACTAGGTGGCTTGGTGGATAGAGTGCTGGGTCTAGAGTCTGGAAGACTCATCTTTCTGAGTTCAAATCTGGCCTCAGACACCTATTACCTGTGTGAGCCTGGGCAAGTCATTTAACCCTGTTTGTCTCCATTTCCTCACCTGTAAAATGAGCTGGAGAAGGAAAAGACAAACTGCCCTAGTATCTTTGCCAAGAAAACCCCAAATGGTATCACAAAAAGTTGAACACAACTGAAATGACTAAACAATAATGAGAACAACACTCATTCAAAAGGATCCCAAGGACACAACACTTTTCCTAGTTCTCCAAATTTTCCAACCACTCTGACCACACGTTCTTTGTCTCCTTAGCTGGTCCTTCCTCTTCCTTTGGCCCCCTAAATTTAGGCATCCCAAAGCTCTGCCCTTAGCACTCATGTCTTCTCTTCCTTCCCCATTTCCACATCTGTAAAGTGCAGGAAGTAAACTAAATGACCTTTAACAGTCCCTTTCATCCCCAGATCTTATGCTCCTAGATAGCAGGGCTGAGACTTTACCCACTTATCCTCTGACTTTCAGAACAGGATTCTTCCCACAAAACCGTGTTCTTTTCCTCCTCTGGGTGCTTAGCACAGCAGGCATTGATACGTGTTTGTTGTTGACTCTGTTGAACACAGTCCCAGGGTGGATGCAAACATCTGGCTTTACGTTTTATGCTAAAGGGATCAGCAATGCCTCTGAATCTAGCTGACCTCTGGGCAGACTCACTGCCTTTCATCATCATTTTCAGGAAGTGTGCTTTGCTCTTCTGAACTGATGCAAAGCGTCGTTATGAACAGGAGTGGGAACAATTAATCAGCTCGGGCTCCTCTGGGAGAGACAGAAGAGGGAAGGACAGGGCTAGCTCATGGGGGAAAAAAAGAGCAATCGGGCTTGGCTTGCACAGCCCTTCCTTCTGCTGCCTTGTTCCTGGCGTGTGTACCCCTTACATCAGCACTAGCGCTGTCCAAATCTCCCCGGCAATCAGAACTGACATGTTTGTAGGAAGCCGCAGCAGGACCTCATTTGATCCAAGGCCTCTGGGCACCAAAGGGGAGCGGTGTGTCAGTGCAGACTTCGGCCTTTATTTTTTATTCAAAGAGAAAGAAAAGCATCTGGTTTCTTGACAAGGTAGCCAGATGAAATTGACTGCTGAAATGAGCTGGGAGTGCCCTAGCGACCTCCTGTCACTTCACATGGCGCACCAATGTGCTGGCTCATTTCTCCATCCTCCAGTGTACCTTTCTTAACACTGAATACCTCAATCCTGCCTTGTCAACACCAAATCAATTACAAACAATTATTAAGCAAGCACCATGCCCCAGGCACTGTGCTGGGGGCTGGGAAACAAAGACAAAAGTCCCTGACCTCAAGGAGCTTACATTCTAATCATTTCCATGCAGGATAGTACCTGGGGCACCCCCTCTCATATGTAGGTCACCTAGAAGGGGTATCCCAGGTTCCAGATACTCTGTGAGTCCACATCCACTCAAAAACTCACAAGCTCATGACAACATAACCATGTACAAATAAGATATATTCAGGATAAATTGGAGGAAATTGTCAGAGGGAAGGCACTAGAATTAAGGGAGGTCAAGAAAAGCTTCTTGTAGAAGGTGAGATTTTAGCTGGAATTTGAAGGAAGCCAGGGCAGCCCAATAGAGATGAAGAGAAGGAGAATTCTTTGGCATGGAAAACAGCTAGTGAAAATACTCTTCAATTAAATAATTGAAGGAAATAAATAGTGAATAGTATATAGTGTAGTATAGTGAATAAATAGTTCATAAATAGTGAAAATTAATATGTAATTTTTTCCCCTTGAAATCTATCCATGGACCGCAGCGGGTCAAGGACTCCTGCCTTAGAGGTAGTGAGGTTCCCCTTCACTAGAAGTTACTTTGAAAAAAGGTTGGAATATTCACTTTTCAGGTATGGTATAGAGGTACACTATAGGTTGGCTTCATGCCCTTTCAGCTTTTTGTCAAATATGAGATTTGTGTGACTCTATGAGATGCCAAGAGGGTGATTACATGAAAAGGGCACCATCTGAGGTAGATCTTTAAGGACAGGTAAGATTCTAATTGTAAGAGATGTTGGCATGAGGCTGGGAATATTTTTGGCATAAGGAAGCATCATCCTAATCCTATTTACCCTCTTCCTGTCATATTTTATTATTAGCAATAAGCACTTATAATGAACTCTATGTTGGTTAGTTAGTTGTCCTTTGTGCTCAGAGAATATCAAAATGACATCGCTATGTTGGGGTCAAGGTACAGTGTGTCTGATGATGACTGATCAGACCAATAGGAACCACACAAATGAGCATTTAGAGTGGATATGTCTCTAAATTTGTACATTTCATGTTTTTTAGGAGTGACCGTAATTCTGCTTTGTTTATAAAGCACCTCACTTTCTTTGATATGGGCACACCATGCTGTGAGGTCCTGTGCCAGTGTCTTCTACATCTCATAATTGATTCCAAAGTTCTTCAGAGAGACCTTGAAAGTGTCCTTGTATTGTTTCTTCTGACTTCCATGTGAGTGTGCAGGTTCTCCATAAAATAGCCTTTTAAGCAAACACATGTTTAGCATTCAAATAATATGGCCAGCCCATCAGAGTTGTTTTCTCTGCCATAGTTTGAATATTTGACAGCTCAGCTCATGAAAGGACCTCAGTGTCTAACTTCTCTTGCCAAGTGATCTTCAGAATCTTCCTAAGACAATTCAAATGGAAGCGATTCAGTTTCCTGATGTGGTGCTGCTAGACTGTCCAGGTTTCACAGGCATACAACAATGAGGTCAGTACAACAGCTCTGTAGACCTTCATTCAGTTTGGTAGGCAGTCTAATAGCTCGTTTCTCCCTCATTTTCCTTCAGAGCCTCCCAAAGACTGAACTAGTTCTGGCAATGTATGCATCAACCTCATCATCTATGTGTACATCCTTGGAAAGTATACTGCCAAGGTAAGTGAACTTATCCACAGCATTCAAAATTTCTCCATTTGCTGTGAGAACCCCTGCTTTTTGTTGTTAGTTGTCAGATCAAAATTAGCAGAAATAACAGAGAATCAATCCATACTCTCTTGCATCTCAGCCTCAGAGGCTGCATTGAGTGCACAATTATCTGCGAAAGTCATGCACCAGCTCTCTCTCTACTTCAGTCTTGGCTTGTAGCTTTTTCAAGTTGAATAATTTACTGTCAGCATGGTAGCTGACCTTAATTGCCATTTTTGCCCTTGTTGAAAGTGTCCAATAGCATCACTGAAAAAATCATGTTAAAAAGCATGGGAGCAGGAAAGTACAAGAGCATTGTCCATTATCCAGAACCCTATGCAAGCATGTCATCATAAAACTGGCATACAATATTGAAGAACTTCTCTGGGCATCCAAATTTTGCCATGATCTTCCATAAGCCACCACAACTGATAGTATCAAAGGCCTTGGTCAGATTGATGAATGCTATGTATGACCCCCGTTCTGATCCTGGCATTTCCCCTGGAGTTGTTGGGCAGCAAATGCTATATCAATTGTTCCTCAGCCCTTTCTGAAGCCACACTGACTCTTGAGTATATGGCCATCTTCCAGATGAAGGATTAGCCTGGAAAGAAGGACTCTGGCAATAATCTTGAGGGCAGTGACCAAGAGAGAGACCTCCTTGTGATTGTCATAGGACAACCCATTTCTTTTTCTGTTATAGAGATAGGCGATGGAGGCACCTTGAATTCCTGGGGGATAATGTCCTTTTGCCATATAACCTGGAAGATTTCAGTCAGCTTCTGTATGATCAGTGGATCCCCTGCTTTGTAGATCTCAGCTGGAATAGAATCAGCACCAGGAGCTTTTCCAGATGAGAGGGGCTTAATGGCATTCAAAACCTCTTCTTCAGTTGGAAGTTCAGCTAGAGAGGGAATGCCTTCAGCCTGAGGTATGTGGTCTATGGTTTCAGCATTGGTTGATGACAGTCTCTTGAGAACATTATGAAAGTGTTCAGCCTATCTCTCTAGGATCATTTTTTTATCAATAATCCATATGGCTCTGTTAGCACTGAGTAGTTGAGATGCTCCATAGGTCTTTGATCCATATATAGTCTTTGGGGTATCATAAACGCACTTTGGATTGTTACTATCAGTGTAAAACTGGCATTTCATCTGTTTTCTTACAGAGCCAAGAATCTTGCATCTGTCTAAACATTGCTTTTTTTTTTTGTATTTTGCTAGGCAATGGAGTTAAGTGACTTGCCCAGAGTCACATAGCTAGTAAGTGTTAAGTGTCTGAGGCTGGATTTGAACTCAGGTCCTCCTGATTCCAGGGTTGAGGCTCTATCCACTACGCCACCTAGCCACCCCTGAACTTTGCTTTTAATAGAGTTCAACACTGCCTTCTTTTTTTTTTAATGTGTCCACATCTATATTTATTTTAAGGAGTGTATGTGTTGTTCCCTCAATTAAAAAGTGGGAACCAGGTTTTATTTCTTTTTTCTTTTTTCTTTTTTTTTAGTTCTCATTTATTTTTTAAAATTTTTTATTAATTTATTTTGATTTATCAATAATCACTTCCATATGCTTTTGAGTTTAAAATTTTTCTCCCCCTTCCTCCCCACAACCCTCCCCAAGATGGCACACAATCTGATATAGGCTATATATTTACATTCATATTAAACATATTTTCACATTAGTGATGTTGTAAGTAGAAATTAAAACCAATAGGAGGAACCATCAGAAAGAGGAAACTAAACATTGCCTTCTTAAAGATGGATGAACTATCCTGCTGGTGAACCCTATGGAGTTCTTGTTTCTTGTTTAGTAGTTTCTGAATTTTCCCATCATTTTCATCAAACCAGTCCTGATGTTTAAGTGTTTTGGCCCAGAAGAATATAAGTGGTGCTGTGCACCAAATCTTTGAAAGTTGACCGCTCCTTTTCTGCTCCACTGTTGCCAGCTGTGTGTTGGCTCAGATTTCCCTCCAATCAGTAACAAATGCACAGATAAATGCTCTAATCTGTTGAAATGAACTCATCTGGTAGTTGTCTTGCATTGGGACCACCACTTTTGCTGAATGCAAATGTTTGGCTTGGAGAAGATAATTGGTCTATGTACTGTGTACTGTGATTGGTCTAGTATTCTGTGCCACACATCACCTTTGTCACTCTCACATCCTGCCTGTCTCTTCTCCTTACGATGACATAGTCTATTAAATGCCAGTGAGGGTATATCCATTAAGTTTTATTGTATTTAGGTAAACAGAAGACAATGTTGATGATGAGAAGGTCATGAGTTGCACAAGTCTTCAGTAGTAAGTGACCATTGCTGTTGCTGTTTACAACTCCAGTTCTACCAAGGACTCCCTGCCATGTCTAATAGTCTGTTCCTATTCCGGTGTTGAAGTCACCTAGAATTACAAGCATGTTCTTTTCTAACATATTGATGATGAGGATCTCCAGGTCTTCATAAAATTTTTTTTTTGACCTCATCAGGTTGCATCATGATGGGAGCATACACACTGATAACTATCTTTTTTTTTTAAGGCAATTGGGGTTCAGTGACTTGCCCAGGGTCACACAGCTAGTAAGTGTCAAGTGTTTGGTCTGAAGCCAGATTTGAATTCAGGTCCTCCTGACTTCAGGGCCAGTGCTCTATCCACCGTGCCATCTAGCTGCCCCTAGCATACACATTGATGATGGTGGTAAGATGCTTTCCTGCAATTGGCAATCACATTGTCATGAGCCTGTCATTTACTCCTTTTGAGAAGCATACAAGTTTGTTCACTAGGTCAGTTTTGATTGCAAAACCTATGCCAGCCTCAGGGCACTCCCCATCACTTTGGCCACTCCAGAAAAAAATGTGTATCTAGCTCTGACTTTGGTAAACTGGCCTTCATTTGCCAGTCTTATGTCACTCAGGGCTGCTATTTGGATGTGGTACCTGCTGACTTCTCTCACAAGAGTTTGTTTGTCTTTCCCATCAACTGGATTTCATGTCACGCATAAATGTGCATACATTCCATGCACCAATGGTGAGTAGAATCATCTTTGCAAAAATTTTTGTGCTTTTTTTGTTTTTCAACTACAACTGCTACTTCATTACTTGTCTGTAGTCATAGGACTTTGAGGTAGGTAAAACTGGTAAAATTGTATGGGTGATATCTTTTGACTTGTGCACAAATTGGATTTAAGTGAGGCAGAGCTGCACAAAGTCATCAGCCTCACTATCTCTTCCTGAGTCATCAAAGTCCAGGGACAAGACAAGAGTCAAGATGGGTGGTGAGAGCCTGGGATGCAGTGGATGACGTTGGTGTCTTCGATGTCTGGCCACGCTCTAAGTGCTCCACAGAGCCTGCTTCAGCAGTCTTTGTGGCCATGGGAACAAATTGTTCTCATCCACCCATTCCCCTGGGGAAAGTCTTCACATGCTTGGGGTAGACACCCACCCCTTACTCACGTGTGAGTTTGAGGCCCCTTTGTTACCCTTAACCTGGTCTTAGCCCATTTGCCAAAATGATATACTGGAGTGTGGCCACTGGGCAAACTACAGCTTCTTGGAGCCACAGATGGGAGTTGAGTGGCAGGTGGACACCAAAGGTGGAAAGCAGCCCTTACACCAGAAGCACTAGTCTTCCCTGAACACTCATACACCCCAAACTGAAGGGGAAAAATGATTGTTTTGCTATAACTCTCAACAACTCTCTTGGTCCAATTAAAAAAAAAAACCACAAAACCAGTCAAAGAATTGAGTTGAAACTGGTAAAGGTCCTTATCTGAGAACTATATCATGGAACCAGTCAGGCAGGCAGCTTGTAATAGTGGATAGTGTGCTGGCTTTAGAATCAGGAAGACTTGGGTTCCAATTCCCTTTCTCAGGCACTTACTAGCTGGGTGAGCCTGGGGAAATCAATTAACTTGTAATAGTAACACCTCCCTCACAGGGTTGTTGTGAGGCTCAAATTTTACATGTAAATTTTACAAATATATATATATATATATATATATATATATACACATATATATATAAAATATACACATATTTATGTATATGTAATACACACATATACACATACATATTATCTATAACATAATATGATATGTTTTACACACACACATATAGCCTCTTGTAAACTTCAAAGGGTAACTAATGCTGATGGTGTAGGTGGGGCTGTCCTGTGAGTATCAGGAGGAAAGAAAAGGTATGCTAGGATGCTGAATCAAATGAGATAATAGTCATAAAGCGATAGGCACAGTGTTTTGCACATAATAAGTGATTATTCTCTCCCTGAATTCTTGGCAAAGAGCAGGAAGAATTAAAGGTGGTCTTCTTTAATAAGATTAATTTTGAAACATTAAGGTGTTAGGTGTCTCCCAAAAGGTATAGAACATTTGTATCTATATGAGATTAAGGGACCTTTCACACAAAGATATTTCATTTTGATCATCAAAGAAACTCTCAGAAGGCATTGGTAGAGGAAGTAAATATTTTAACCCAGGTAAGATGTGAAAAGCTTCTAGAGACAAAAAGGCCTGAGTGTCTCACCAGAGAGTTTTAGGCTCCAGGCAATGCATTGTTCTTTTGTAGGAGACAACCTTTTAAAAGAGCTCAATTTTCTTTCTTTCTTTCTTTCTTTCTTTCTTTCTTTCTTTCTTTCTTTCTTTCTTTTCTTTCTCTTTCTTTCTTTCTTTCTTTCTTTCTTTCTTTCTTTCTTTCTTTCTTTCTTTCTTTCCTTCTTTCTTTCTTTCTTTCTAATTTTTTCCCAATTGCATGTAAAAAAACTATTTTTAACATTTGCTGTTAAGTTTTTAGTCCCAAACTCCATCCTTTCCTCCTTCACCTCCATCCATAAGACAGTAAGCAATCTGATATAGGTTATACATGTGTAATCATGTAAGCCATTTCCATATTAGTTTTTTTTTTGGTGGGAAAAACTTGAACAAAAAAGAATGAAAGTTAAAAATAGTATTCTTCAGTCTTCAATTCAGATGTCATCAGTTCTTTCTCTGGAGAAGAATAGTATTTTTCATCATGAGTCCTTTGGGGTTGTCTTGGATCATTGAATTGCTGAGAATAGCTAAGTCATTCAAAGCTGTTCATCATACAGTGTTGCTGTTACCGTGTATAATTGTCTCCTAATTCTGCTCACTTCACTTTGCATTAATTCATCTAAGCCTTCCCAGGTTTTTCTGAAATCATCCTGTTCATCACTTTTTATGGCACAATAATATTCCCTTACAATCATATACCACAACTTGTTCAGCCATTCCTCAATTGATGGGCATCCTCTCCATTTCTAATTCTTAGCTGCAACAAAAAGAGCTGCTATAAATATTTCAAATTGCTTTCAAAATATTGTCCTATTCATGAGATCAAAGATCTAGAGGTAGAAGGACTTTGGAGGCCATGGTGTCCATCCTCTCATTTTACGGAGGAGGAAACGGAGGCAGAGAGAAGTTCTGTGACTTGCTTAGAGTCATACAGCTAGTAAGTACTTGTGTTTGGGTATGTGAACCTCAGTCTTGGCAGTGTGGTGACCTGGAAAGAGCATGGGCTCTGGCAAAAGAAACCGTCTGACTTTGAATCTCGCATCAGACACTTACTGCTTGTGTGAACTTGGACAAAGCATTGAACCTGGGTCTCCGTTTTTTTCGTCTGAGGGTGAGGATGTTGAATTACATGGCATCTGTGATTCTTTCCAGCTCTATGACCCTATGATCCACTGTGAGTCTCTGTCCTCCCATGGCAGTGAATCCATACAACAGAATTAATCAACAGATATTTCTATGTTCCAGGCACTGGGGATACAAAGACACAAATAAAACAGTCCTCCCTCTCCAGATGGAGGAGACAACACGCTCACATTCCCGCATTCACTCTCACACACATACCCATTTGCAGTTGGACAGAATCAGAAAAGTTTCCTGTAGAAGGTAGTCCTTTAGCTGCATCTTGAAGGAAGTAAGGAATTCTTTGAGGTAGAGGTGAGGAAGGAGTATATTCTAAGCAGGGGGGAAAGCCATTGCAAAGCCACGGGGATGGGGTGGGGAGGTGCATTGTTATGTGTGAGGAAGAGCAAGACCACTTTGGCTAGACCTTAGATCAGGGACTCTTAACTTGGGTCCTCAGACCTCCAAGGGGTCTGTGGATAGATTTTTTTGGTGGGGGGGGGTCTGTGAATATACATGAGAAGAAAATGACTTTCTTATTTCATTAATCTCTATCTGAAATTTAGCATTTCCTTCAAGTATGAATGAAGGCAAAAAACATTATTCTGGTGAGGGGTCCATTGGTGTCACCAGTCTGCCAAAGGGGTTGGGGAGTCATGAATGAAGCTGGAAAGGTAGGTTGGGGCCACAGGGTGAAGGGCTTTAAAAATCACATAGAGGCATTTATATTGTGGTCCCAGAGGCAATAAGGAGCCACTGGATTTTATTGAGTGTGACAGTGACATGGTCAGACCTGCATTTACGGAAAATCACTTTAGTGACGGTAGGGTGGTTGAAGGATGAACTGGCCTGGGGAGAGATGAGGCTGTGAGGCTAATTAGGAGGCTATGGAAGCACTCTAGGTAATAGGTAATGAAGATCTAAATAAACTCGGGTGGTGGCTGTGTGAACAGATCCAAGAGATGTGGAAATAGAAACGGCAAGATTTGGCAATTGGACATGTGGGGTGAGGAAGTAAGGAGTCCAAGAGAACACTGAGGTTGCAGTTGCAAACCTTGCCATCTTTTCCCTTGTCCTCTGTTTACTCATGCTGTTTGCCCAGTCTTCTTTGTTAGTAAAAGAGTCAAATGGACTAATAAAATGAGCAGCCAGCTGCTGCACTCCCCAATGCTGCCATCTTGAATGTGTCTTTCTGCACCTCCTATCTTCCTTCTCCATAATATCAAGTAAGTTATGGATCTTTAGAAAAGAGTATATTAATTTTAACCAAAGGAGAAAAAAATATAACTACATACCGAATGTTATTGAATATATTAGTGCTTTAAAAGTTATTATTATCATTATCATTATTATTTTAAAGAAACATTGAGTCCTTATCTAGACTAGCCAGAGTAATTGACTGGTACTGAGCTAAGATTGGTGCAGTGGATTTGAAATCAAAAGACCTAGGTTTGAATCTAGGCTTTGTCCCTTATCACAAGTGTGACTTTGGGCAAATCATTATTTCTGGGCTTCAATTTCCTTATCTACAAAATGAAAAGGGTAGAGATAACCATATCTGAGCTCCCTTCTAACCTTAATTCTATGATCCAGTGATCCTTCTTTCCCCCTGCAAGCACATGGCTTTTGACAAACTGAAGCTAGAAGCATGGCCCAAATCTAGAATCCTATATTACTTTCAGAAAGTTCCTTCCAGGGCCTTGGTGTAATACCAATACCCCATGTGATTGACCTGGGAATCTGATGATCACTATACTATGCTGAAGTATTAACGTCACTCCACAGTGACTAATTAAGCTACATTCTGCCCACTTAGGCTTCTGGTGTATGATGATGGACGTGCTTCTGGCCTCTTGAAATCAGACTATTTGCTTCTCTTGGGGACCACAAGGGGACAGAAGCCAAAAGGGAGGAAAACCTGGCAAGAGTTGGGGATCAGAGGTTTGCTCTTAAGCAGGAATGGAGGACCCTTCTGAGTCATTCTGTGGTATTTTTATTCAGGTGGACTATGGAAGGCCCTTGAAAGGAAATGCTCTTTGGGAGTTCACATAGAGAGCTTGAGGGAACTTTTGAGGATTTTCCAAATTCCCTCATGTCCTTTTTCAGAAGATTCAGCTTTGTTTTGAGTTTAGTCCCTGTGAGCACCAGGGCATGTTGCTTAGAAACTGAAGGGCCAAGGGACCAGTGGATAAGAAAGAAGGACAGAGATGCAGCTTCTCTCTCCACATCAGAAGCCAGGATGGCAGGAGGCCTATAACTCCTAGTCACTCTAGGGAGGAAAGCAGGCGAGAGAGGAGACTTCTTGTCACTACTATTGTATTACACCATCCTGAGGACTGATTCTTTTATGGCAACCCCCCCCCCCCCCCCCCCGCCAAAGGGGTCCTCTTCAGGTGAGAGACTTCATAACCCATAAAATTAGCAAAGCTCAGGCAGGGTTGCCCGAGTGCCACTAAACATGCTAGCACCCGTTGTGGGCCTGTAACCCCACAGAAAGCTAGTTACACAGCCTACTTTGGATAGTTAAGGTCTGTGACCTCTCAGTTGCCACGGGAACACAACTCTCTTACTTAACAGAGGGGTGCTGTTTGTTTTTCCAGTCAACGCATTTATAAACATAGGCCCAAGGGTAACACCTCCCATGGACTTCATCTCCAGAACAGCTGAGAATGCATTAGCAGTCTTTCAGGCAGAAGCATATTTAGTTCTTCATCTTTAAAATTGTTGGGAGATTTTTTTTCCATGGGATTTGGACCTGCATAGTAGATCATTAATCAGGTTTGCTGCCTAAGCATTTTTTTTTGCCCTTCTCTTAGATTATAGTCCAATCAATTGAGATTAGGGCAACCAGGTACTTATTGGTGGCTAATATAGAAAACAGATTATGCTTCAGTATGTGAGTACTAGATGACTTAGTTTTATAGAATAACGATATCTGAACTGCAAAGCCCCCAAATCAGGTCAAACATTCAAAGGCACAAACACATAATTAAGAGAGAAAATTAGCAAGTACTGGGCCAATAAAATGAAAAGCAAGGGCTAGGAATGCACTGAGATTCTTCCTAAAAAACTGAGTCATTAACACATAAGAAGGACTCACACAAATCAGGCGAGATGGAAAGATGGATCCTCCAGTTTCAATCAGTTTTTAGTGGTTTTTAACTACTCCACTCCCACAGTTGGTTACATGGATAATGCTCTTCCTTAAGGGACCAAATGGCATTAACTCCTTTAAAAGCACTAAATCAAGGGCAAGGTCGCTTGCCTCTCTTACCCAAACTTTGATGACCCCAAAAAGGGTAGCCCTTGTTCATACTTTGTTACATCATTAAAAAAGGTCATTTTAAGGTAACCCATTGAGCTAGTTATATCACTAGGGAGAGTAAACCTTTGGCAAGAAAATGGCAGGTCCATTCCCCATAGTCCATGTAACTCAGGAGGTCTTGGCTTTCTGAAATTTCTGTGAAGAATTTCAACACTAATCCTTTCTATTTAGTGATCCCTAAAGTGCTCCTTCTGAAACTGAAATACTCTTACTCTCTTCCTTAGGTGAGCTAGATTCCAGAATGCTCAAATGACCATTTGGATTGTAAGCAAACTTGTGACTTGGGAATATCATAGTCAAGAGAGTCTCTTACTATTTTGGCCTTGCCTACCCATATTTCTCCAATTATTTAAATATGATTTTATTTGTATAAAAAATTTTTTTAAAATAATTTTGTTTATATAGTTCCTAGGTTTGTTTTGGCAGGAGAAAAAGGTGCTTTTGGGCAGTAAGTAACAGTCACTAAGCATGTATTAGCCGTCTACTAAGTACCAGATAGTCAGTCAGTCAATACACATTTATTATATATGCCAGGCACTGTGCTAAGTAAATCCTGGGGATAAAAGAAAAGCAAAAGATAGTCCTTGCCCTCAAGAAGCTCACAATCTAATGGAGGAAAACAATACATAAAAGAAGCTGAAAAAC
>NW_020954580.1:26069459-26096738 GCF_900497805.2 Vombatus ursinus | reverse complement strand
CTCACAATCTAATGGAGGAAAACAATACATAAAAGAAGCTGAAAAACTGAGGGTGGGAGAGGAAGGGAAGGATGCCCTGGGCACCCTCCTTAAGTGGAGGATGTAGAGGGAGATCTCCTCTGTCTCCTTTCCACCCTCTCAAATCAGAGGTAGCCCATATGAGAAGAGGTGAGTTTCAGAACTGATTCCATCTTGCATGAAGATGAATTTGTGGAGACAGTGATGAAGGTACTGAGTTAGACTTTGGGGGTATAAAGACAAAAATGAAATAGTCCTTGCCCTCAAGGAATGTACATTTCATGTATTAACTAGAAGATAACGCCTACCATTTTCTAGTCAAAGCCTGATACTCCCTAATGATATAGCAAAATCAATAGGACATTTGACCTTCATTATCTTATGTTAACTCTTTTTACTGCATCAACAGACCATCTTCTTTTGGGCTTTCATGGATTGACTGGGTAGGAGTGAGTCTCAGTCTTTGCTAAGAGTTAAAGGAATTGGTTATTTTTCATTCTAATCTCTTCTTTTTGGTCTTTTGTGGAACATCAATGGAACCTCCATTACTTTACCTTAAGATAACCCTTTTTAATGGTATAACAAAGTATTACCAGGATCATAAGAGTCAGTTAGGTTAGAGGAGCCTTTGGGTCCTACATGGAATCCAAAGGGCATAGGTGGATTCTTCAGCTTTGACCCACTTTCTCTCTAGGCCTACTCCTAATATATGTCTCCACTATGGCTTTTCTTTTCTTTCTTTTCTCTTCTCTTCTTTTCTTTTCTCCTTTCCTCCTCTTTCCTTCTCTTCCCCTCCCCTTCCCTTTCTTTTCCTTTCTTATCCTCTCCTTTCCTTTTTTTTTCTTCTTTTATGCTTTAAATAAATAATCCCACTGTGGGATTGCATGGAGCTTTCTTGTCAGTGACTGAACTGTACATAACCAAAAATCCTACGTATGTCAAATTTGTCTCATTTAAATAAGTGTCTTTTTAAGACCTAGGTGCCTGCACCATTTTTTATCTGAATACTTGTATTCTAAATGATGGCCTAGGACCCTTATTCTCTTTGTTTCCATGGTGAATTATTGATCTGACTTTCTAACCTTAATATTCTCCTGTTCAAAATCTATTAGTTGCCTATACATTTAAAATATTTATTGTTCTCAACTAATGAAGTCTTGGCTACTTTGCCAGGAAACATTACTCAACAAAATTTGTTGAATTCAATTCACACGGACTGTGTGACCTTGGATAAATCACTTAACCTCAGATATTACCCTTTAACCTCTGCTAAAGACAAAGTGGGGCTTTACTCTGAAGGAGGGGGATGTATTTGTCCCACTCTCAGGCTATTGTCCCGATCCCAGAGAGAATCTGAAGGAATCTCTAAAACAAAGTGTAGGGGTGACTCATGTCTAAGGTCTCACCAAAAGTGGGTGATAAATAATAAAAATGGGCAATACTTCAATATTTTTGATATATAAATACAATACACATACATATTATATTTATATATATACATATACATGTATATATATAAATAGGAATATTAGATACAGGACAGATGTTTATCTCTTCTGTCACTGAAAATGCATAAAACGTAGAAGACTCATTAGCATGCACTGACAAAGGCAGAAATATGTCCTTTCCATCACTAAACCCACGATCCCATGAAAACAGCAGCGCATCACACATTGCACTTTCCTGAATGGTAAAGACAACTTTATGGGATGGCTGAAATAGATATTTCATTTTCATTTAAAACCCACACTATCTAAGCATCTCATAGTGTCCAAATCTCCTAGCTAGCCAGGGCATAGTTAAGGTTTTTTTTTAATCCTTTCCACTGGAGCATTTCTCCTGGTGGTGCCTCTTCTGCTAATGTGAATGTCCACTCTGGGTTAGGTTACAATTGACCTCAAGGGTCAAGCTGGGTTCAGAAGAGGGTAAATTGGTTACTTGCACATCATCAACAGAGAGTGGAGTGAGTAGAAGAGTGTTGGGTTGTAATAGCTGAAATACAGGTTTGACTGTTTTGGAGAAAAGATGCTTGATTGGCTATTGTAGGTGAGTGATGGATATTCACCATCTTGCCACACTCTGATTGATTGATGATCATACAACAGGGGCCAAGCCCCACCCACTTTGTTTTGGAGACCAGTAGACTGGAGGATGGATGGAACTTTTCCTTGCAAACAACATAACCTCAGATCTCTTGTGCCTTGGCACTGACTGTTCATCTCTCCCTTACATTTACCTTATAGCAGTATTGAACTTAAATTGCCTTTAATCTCTTCCCTGTGAACCTTCTTCCTCCTCCTCCCCTCTACCCCATTTCTACAATGTAGTGGGCAGCTTCCTGGCTTTTATTCTCCTCTTCTTCCCAAAGCCCCCCATTCTGAGAAGTGCTGATTCTGCCCGCATAACATCAGTTTCCAGATGAGAAAGTCGTGGGGGACAAAAGGGAAAGACTAACAAGTTTGGGGAGATTGCACCTATTACTTCCTGGTATCTGTCTGTCACTCTCTCATAGAAGGAAATTAAATTGGTCTGGCACAATGTATTCTTCACAGAGCCAAGTTGGAGGCTTCCTCATACCTCATGTTGTTCAAGGGAACTAAAAATTGAATGGTTGAAGATCTATTTGAGCATGTTCCTCCAGTTCAGCTGAACAAATATCATAGCAGAGAGTAAAGGGAATTGAGTCAGGAGCTGGGAAATTTTGATTCTTAACTCATCACTCTACTAAAAACTATCAGTGTGAACATAGGCGAGTGTTGTAGGTCAGGTATGGCTCAGGACCAGCTACTAAATCAGATTTAAGATCGCAACACTTGTATAACATCTAATAGTTAACAAAAGAAGGCTTATTTAACCATAGCAGGGAAAGGCTATGCAGCAAGAAAACAGTATTGATTCAGATGGGCATAGCTTGCCAGCCTTGGTCAAAATCCTGATTTATATGGCAGATACTGCTCTGACCACAGCATGGCACCCATTTGACCCCTCTGGACCTCCTTTTTTCATACATAAAAAGGGAGGGTTAAATTTTATCTGGGGTCCTTCACATGGGATTAATTGACCCCCAAAGATCATACCTAGCCTAGATTTCAGGGGCTCCATTAACTTAGATGAGAAAAAGTACATCATTATCTCAATATGATCATTCCCTCTTTATAATCTTCTGTATTTTATTTTATGCATTTAAAACCATTATTCTGAGAAGAGGTCTGCAGGTTTTACCAGCTGGTCAAAGGGTTCATGATACAAAGAGGTTTCTCGACCAAATAATCTCTAAGATCTCTTCTCTTTGAGCCCCCTGTACAGCTCTTTTGCCATTATTGGGGAGAGTATTGAGCATGGCTGCTCTGATATATTAAGCATCCATGATTCTTTCTCATCTATAACTTAACAGATAAATTGAAAGAAGCTGTCTGCCAGAGGCACAGAGAAGTTAAGTAATTTCCTCATGGTGACACAGCTAGTTTTTGGCAAAGCTAAGATTGAGCCCAGTTCTTCCTGGCTCCAAATGCAGCTCTATCCACCATGTCCTGATTCCTCTAGTGCTGCCATAAAATAATGCTGACTTTGGATGATTCTTTTTTTTTTTTTTTGAGGACAGGGTCAATATTTTATTATAGTCTTTATATTCCCATCACCTAGTAATAGAATTATTGGGTGAAAAGGTGTCAATGGATGATTCTTTGCATGAAGCAAATTGTCATTGGTTGAAGCCTAAGCTTCTCTCCTAATGTGGTTCTCTTGATGCTGCCCTGTAAAGAATCTTGTCCTCTCCCCATTCCCCTGCCCTTGACCTTGATCTTCGTCCAGACCTTTCTGCTTTCTACTCTCCCCATCAGAACTAGAGGATTTTTGAGGATTTCTGATTTTACCCCCTGGATTGGCTTATATGCTCTTTGGCTTACACTCCCATTTCCTCAGAGCTGATGACTGTCTTCCTATTACTGTTCTGGTCACCCTGGCCCCTCCTCCCACTGCCTGGGAACAAGGATAATGAGACACCTTTCAGCTCTAAACATAGCTGTGATTTAATCTGTAATCTGTAATTGCCAGGGTCTCCCGTTTATCTTTTTTAAAGGTGGACCCCTTATTTTTCCATTTCTAATGTTCAGGGACTGGAGCCTTTGCAACTATAGCCTCAGGGGCACCAGGATTCATGTTATCAGGTCCTACTGACTTGAATACATGCAGTTTTATAAAGCACTTTTCAACAATTTTCTTCTTTATTCTAGTTTGGTGTCCCATCCTCTCATCCCAGGGCTCCCTAGCGCTGGCTATCTGATCACACTATACTGCTTTTCTATTTGACTAGAGAGGTTAAAAAATATTAAAAGAACCCTTTTCCTTTTCAAGGTCCTCTGTAATCAGCTTTCCCTCCCTATTTATCAAAGGTTGACATTTTTCTTGGTCTCCTTCTATTGCTTTATATAATTGAAGAATTGAAATCCCTTACAAACCAAATACGATTTCTCACTTAGAGTGCTCCAGCCCTCGTCTGCACACAAACATTTGATAGTCATTCCTATGTCACTGGTCTCAGAGGACCAGCAAACTGGTTTGCTTTATTATGTGAGACAGGTAAATTATATACATCACTATCTGTTCATGTGGGTAGCATGATTTGATCCCCCAGCTTCACTGATCTAACCAAATTGATGGAATATTGAGGGATATTATACAATATAATGTGATTTTATTGTGTGTGTGTCTTCACTGTTATCTTTTTACTGCTTAGAAATCTGACTGGTTTTTTCTTTCTGTCACATTTCTATTTGCAATCCAAGCATGATCCTACATTTCTACATTTAGTCAGTTTGACATAGCACCACCCCTTTTATCTTTTCTAAACACTGCGTAGAATTTGTTTTTGTGCTCACAGAACTGTCTGAGTGTTAAAAGCATCCTACTCTCTCTCTCTCTCTTTTTAACTCTTAGATCTTTCCCCTATCTAGTCATTTATAACTGTCCTGAACTTGCTGAGATTTTTTTTCCTATCAGTCTACAGACCTACCAGGGTGGTGGCATTTTGAGACATTGAGAAGAGCATGGCAGCCTGGCAAGTCAAAAAGATTTTACATCCTCAGAAACTTGTTCAGGGAGCAATTTGTGTTAGCAATTGGACTCTATCCGTTGTGCTTTTTAGGCTTCCTATTGGCTTTTTGGCTCCAGTATTAGTCTCTAGATATTGTATTGGCTCATATCTGTTGGGCTTCATTTATCTCAGTTTGAGCAGGATCAGGATCCATGGACTGGTATTCTGATCATGTACCTGCCCATCCTTTGGATTTGGAATCAGCACCTTCTACTTTTCCTCTCCTGCCTTGGGATAAAACAAAGATATCTATCCTCTTACTTCTGTCTAAAAAGGGTATCACTCCAACTAGGAGATACAACAGACACAACTAGGTATAGCTAGCATTCTGTCCCAGCCAAGATATTTCTACCCTCTGCAGAATCCTGAGAATCATGTCAATGGAAGGGGTATCTCTAATTAACAGAGTGGGCCCTGCTAATTAGAGCCCACAGATATTTAATCTATCTTTGCACTTATTTCCTCCTGTTAGCAGGCTCCATGTCCTTATTCCAAGCCTTTGACTTAGGGTTAGAAAATCCCCTTTATTTCCTGTATATTACTTAGTGCTGCTTACATTCACTTACTTTCAAACCATTATAGCCATTACATATAATTTATCTATATATCTAAAAAATTTATGGCACTAATAGTTTAAGATAGATACACACATGTATACACACATATATAATACAATACATACATAGACATCTATACATGTATGTTTATATGTATATGTATGCACACATATATATCTATATATGCATACATTTATGTGTATATATTTAGATACAGATGTGTATCTATACAAGTGTGAGCATATAAACACACGTGTTTTTCAACAAACCATAGAGGGCTGTGTATCACAGGCATCACAATTTCTCTCAGCTTCCTACACAAATGAATGAGTAGGGAAAGGCAAGAATAAGAAGGGGTAGATGGACCTACAGTGAGGCTATTCACTCTCAACTACTTTACTCTAAATTCCTGCTTTTCTTATACAAATGGGACCAACATCCCTACACTGGCTACCCTCTCCTCTCTTCCCTATTTTGATCCTTTGATGAACCATTTCAACTGTACACTATCCTTTATCCCCAAACTTTTCTTCCTCTCTTATCAATAACCACATCTTGCCAAATAGCCATACTTGCTCTGATCATCCCCATTGGCTATCCTGTCTCCTCTCTTTTGTGATTAAGCTCTGTAAAAAAAAAACAAAAAAAACAAAAAAAACAAAACAAAAAAAACAACAAACATTTACACTTGGCACCTACACTTCCTTTCCTTTCATTCTCTTCTAAATCTTCTCTATCCTGGCTTCCAACCTCATCATCCAAGTGGCTCCTTCACCCACGCTGAACAGAGCTTGAGGAAATCATTAAACGGTACTGACTGGGTCCGCTATGAATTTATGTTGTTTGATCTCGACTGGGCACTCACAGAATCAAGGCAAACATTCTATTCCTTTCTAGTTGACTCTTGACCTCAGTCTCCACAGCAGAGGTTGCATACCTTCACATCCCTCCACAAGCTTCCCACGGCATCTCCTACCTCATCTCAGCAGAGGATCACATCTCCTCTTGTTTCACCAAAATAATTGATATTTGCTGAGGGATCCCCCTTCTCCCCTCCTCTGCATCTCCCATCATTCAGATGTCTTTTCACAGTATCTTCCCCTTTTACTCCGGTCTCAGGTAAAGAGGTAACTCATTTCTTTGAGAAAGCCGACCTCTCTATATCTTGATTTCATCTCCTCCTGACTTCTTCAGCAGATTGACCCCACTATAATTATTTCTAATATCTTATTTCAAATATCCTCCCTTATTTCTAATATCTTCCTATTAACTGGCTCTTTCTTTGTGGCCTACAAACATTCCCATCCCTCACCCATCCTTAAATACCCACACTTGATCTGATCATCGCCATTGGCTATCCTGTCTCTCCTTCCCTTCGTGGTTAAGCTCTGTAAAAAAGCCATTTACCCTTGTTACCTACATTTCCTTTCCTCTCATTCTCTTCTAAATCTCCTGTATTCCGGCTTCCAACCTCATCATTCGACTGAAATTGCCTTCTCCAAAGTTATCTTCTCTTAATTATCAAATCTAATGGCCTTTTTTCAGTCCTGATTGTTCTTGACCTTTCTGCAGCATTTGATACTCCTTCTGAATGTTCTTCCCCCTTTGGGTTTTTGTGACACTGCTCTCCACTGGTTCTCCTATCGAATCATTCCTTCTCATTCTCTTTGGCTGGTTCTTCATTCTCACTAACCATGGTGTATCCCAAGAGTCCGTCCTGGGCCCTCTTTTCATCGCTCTGCAGCCTGTCTCCCTTGGCCATCTCATCAGCTCCCATGGCTTCAATGATCATAAACCTCATCATTTCTTGCCTGGTCTTACTCTAAACTTGTCACTCCAAATCCATCTTCCATTCAGCTACCAAGACTTCTTTTTCTAAACCCTTGCTCAATGACCTTCAGTGATTCTCTGCTACCTGCACAATCAAACAAAACCCTTCTGTTTAGCATTTAAAGCTCTTAATAAATTGACCTTTTCTTCCCTTTCCAGTCTTCTTATACTTTATTCTTCTCCATGTAGTCTATGCTCTAGCTATGTGGGCCTAGTCACTTTGATGCTACATCTCCAATCTCTACACTTCTGTCCTGGCCGTTCCTCACTCCTGGAATATTCTGCCACTTACCTTTGTCTTGTGATGTCCCCAACTTCCTGAAAACTCAGCTCAAGTTCTGCCTTCTTCAGGAGGCCTTTCCTGGTCCCCGCCCCCCGCCAGCTGCTAGTGCCTTTCCTTCTCAAATTACCTTCTCTCTGCTCTAACTATATTGTATACATACATAGGTATTTTACATTTGTCTTCCTGATTAGAATGTAAGTTCTTTGAGGGGACTGTTTTTGCCTTTTGTATCCTCAGCACTTAGCACAGTGCTTGGAATACAACAAATGCTTCATCAATTCTTGTGAACTGACAACAAATCTCTAAGACTTTTGAGTCATTCTACATTTTCTCCCCTATTGAAACAATTCACAGTCCCAGTAAATTATATGAGGTACATTAGGGCATCTATAGACATTTCCCATCCAGCTCTGGACTTTTCTATCACATTCCTGTACCAGGTACCACCCCTCCCTTTCACCCTTTCAGCTTCCTTTCGTGTGTGGTCCTTCCTCCTTAAGATTGTAAGTTCCTTGAGGGCAGGGACTATCTTTTGCCTTTCTTTTTATGTCTAGCCCTTAGCATAGTACCTTGGGACTTAAATGCTTATTGGTAGACATATAACACTGTATACACAAATTTGCAAAAATATAGTTACCAGCAATCATTCCAATGACATAGCATAATCCATATACAGATACCTAATGCAGGACATTCACATTGGAATAGCATGAGACTAGCCATAGTAGATGAAATAAGCACACTACATTGCTCCATAACTGTAACATATATATTATTGTTGTCGTTGATCATTTCAATCATGTCTGACTCTTCATGATTCCATTTGGGGTTTTCTTGGCAAAAATACTGGAGTGGTTTGCCATTTCCTTCTCCAGCTCATTTTATAGATGAGGAAACTGAGGCAGGCAGGGTTAAGTGACTTGCCCAGAGTCACACAGCTAGTAAGTGTCTGAGGCCAGATTTAAATTCAGGAAGATGAGTCTTCCTGTCTCTAGGCCAGGTACTCAATCCACTGCACCACCTACCTGACATATAACATATAAGACAACATTGTAAATAGGAGACAAATTCAAATCTCATAGACTAACTGACATAATGTTCATATAACAGGGTTGCGTGCAGAAATAGATACATAGTCCTTATAAAGAAACATAACATGAGATAGTAATATTGTATATATACTAGCATATATATCAAGGAATTTTACATTATAACAATGGTATATTACATAGGGAAAGATGTCATAAATAACAGATAACAACATGTATTATGGTTATACACAAAGCACATTCCATATACCATCTAGCAGTGGCTATACAAGTAACTTTTTCCTCCATTTTCCCTGAAGCCTCCTAAGTGAGCTTGGTCTCTGGGTGAATAGACCTGTCACCTCTCTAGTGATTCCCTAACATGCCATGAGTGGGATAATGGTGTGGAATCAAGAGCAGTCCCAGGCACATCAGCCACCTTTACTCTTATCCTTCAATGCCTAAAGTTTTGCTGTCATGTCTTACATTATATCCCTTATAATCTCTTCAGCTTTTTTTATGCCTAAGCTTTCTGAGAAGGTCCATCTTTAGAGGCTTTATGGGCAGGATTGAGCTGAAACATAGGGCTCAGGGCTTGTCCCCACTTCCGTATCCAGGTAGAGCAGAATGCGTGTTGGGTCATATGTATATCAGAAATATCATATGTTGACTCCCCTGAACTTTCTACTCAGGTCTCAGGGAGCTCAGCTTGTTCAGTACTGAACAACTGACATGTTCAAGGGGAGGGAAGGAAGGTGTGCTTCTGGGTTTCATTATTTCTGCTAAGGCTAATGCTTCCTTAAATAGTTTGCTTTTAAAGTTTTTACCTTGGCCAGAGGGATCGTGGCAGGGAAGCCATATTTTAGATTTCTGGTTCTTGGTTGGATATGCCTGGACATATTGGGTGAAATACATAGAGGATGTTGTTTGTGCTTTTTCTATTTCTTTCCAGTGGAAAAAAAAGTTGGTGATCATAAGCTTTGAGAGCTGGTATTAATAGTCTCCAAGTAACATAGCATAACTTGGTAGAACTTTTCTTTGAAGATATGGACTATAAACCTCACACTTCTTATAGACTTATTTACCTCTATTTTAGACAAGTAGACTGCAATTAATACCTTCTTTGTGTTCTCCTTTGACTCAAGGTTCCAAAGTCATCAGACAGTGCTTTCATGGTGAGAGAGTGAAACACCTTTGGTGGTGCCAGAGGCTTCCTGGTACCATGTCTGAGATCAGTTAAAATTCAGTCTAGCAACTCAACTGTATAGAGTTTTAATCGTCATTCCCTAACAATGGGAGTTCCTTCTAGGGGAAAAAATTTGATTGTCTGAAGATCAGTTATTTTGTTTCTTGGCTTGTTTCACTTCTCATAATTCTTCATCATGCAGTTGTTCTGGACAGAAGTCATCCAAGGGTAATCCAAGGGTAATCCAAGGGTAAAGGAGACTGAATACAATAAAAAATTCATGTTGACTTATGGTAGTCTCTGGTGGAAGTTTCAGATTCTCACCTGTTCTTTCACATGACAGAGGCTTAATCTTCTACATATCAGATTGCTTTTACTTTCTTCAATGGTCATCATAATATCTGTCTCATGTAGTCTATGTGACAGGGTATCTACTGTAATTCTGCTACTCATCCCTGTTATCCAGTGCATGCTAAATATAGAGTTGACTAGTACTACCCCTTATTTATGACAGACAGCATCCAAATTAGTCCTGATCAACATATGTTAGCATATTGCTCTCTGTCCATACTTGAAATTGAACATATAATTTTTGAATTTCTCAATGACAGTCCACTTCAACAACCAGCATTTATTAAATCCTTACACTTAAAAGCGACAGATTCCAATAGCACGATAAGTTTTATTGTCAAAAAGTCCTCTAGTGGCAAGTTTAATAGTTTGTTTCCTGGCCATCACTCTCTTTGATACAAGACAGCCTGGCATCCATGTACAAAGGGTATCCATACGCTTACCTAATTCCAAGTATATCATCATATTACCTGCAAAAAGAGGTAGTTGTGTTACCTCATTCTCTATTCTGATTCCTTCTATTGCCAGGATTTCCAATACAATATTGAATAATGGTGACAGCGGGCATCCTTGTCTTACACCTAATCTTGCTGGGAAGGGTTATACCTTATCCCCATTAGGCTTCTGTAATTCAACAATGGCACACGTGTAAGGCAGTTGACCAAATCCTTCAAATCTTGCTCATACTTTTCATCCCTATGATATCCAAATGATATGACATGAGGCCTTTCTGCCTTTCTGTTTTCTATTCTTCTCGCCATATAATCATGAGTGAGATCATAGAAAGGCCCAACAAGAATGTTATTTCTTCACATATTTTTGACATAACTACCACATCCTAGAAAAGTCCTAAGTTCTTAAGATTCTTTTATTTATTTATTTTTTTTAGGTAATTGGGGTTAAGTGATTCACACAGCTAGTAAGTGTCAAGTGTTTGGTCAGAGGCCAGATTTGAACTCAGGTCCTCCTGACTTTAGGGCCGGTGCTCAATCCACTGCGCCACCTAGCTGCCCCCTTAACATTCTTTGGACATGACAATGTATAACAAACATTTTTATCTTCTGGAGATTAGTATTTGCTCTCTGCTGAAAGACTCATGAACTTAGCAGATAATCTGAAAAATTGTCACTTGTCAATTGACAGCTTCATACAGGCTCTTGAAGCTAATCGAACATTTTTGTTGGTCTTTCCTCATGTACATCAAGTCTTTCAAAAGATGCGGCAGTCACCCAGTTATATCAACACTTCCAGGTAGTTCTTGACTACACCTTTCTTCTCATCTCTCCAAACCTTACCTCTAAGATTGCTCAGCATATAACCTACACATACATGGTTGTTTGTATGTTCTCTCCTCCATTAGAATGTGAGCTTTTAAAGGAAGAGATCGTGTTTTTGTCTTTTTTTTTTTTTTTTGTATTTCCAATGGTTAGCACAGCAGCCGGCACATACTAAGCACATTTAATAAAATGCTTGTTAACTTATTGACTAATGGTGATGCTCTCAGCCAAGTTTCTGTATGGGATGAATACATGGCCAGGGGTATCCAGTATTGAATCTCAACCTATTGTGTTTTATTAATTCCTGGAATAAGCTATTGGCTTTTGGATTAATTCCTAGTGGAATAGGCTATTATTCTGTGTGCTCGGTTTCTCCATCTGTTATATTATAGAATTGGACTAGATAACCATTAAGGCGTCTCCTCCAGCATCAAATGTAACAACGTGTTTATAGATATTCCTTATCTCTGGATTAATATGGGCCAAGGATTTTTGCTTTTCCTCAGTATAGTCCTAAAAGATAATAATGCAGAATGAAGTACTAGAAAGGGCTTTGGACTTGGAGTCAAAAGGCCTGGGTTTGAGTTCTGACTCAGTCGTTTAGTAGCTGTGTGACCATGAGCAAGTGATTTACATTCTCTAAACCACAGTTTTTTCAAGTGTAAAATGGGCACAATATTTTCCCTATTGACTTTGTAGGGTGCTTGAGAGGATCAAGTAAGATAAGGATTCCTTCCACAAATGTTGTCATTGAGTATAGTAAAAAAGGGTACCGGATTTGGAGTTGCAAAGACTTGGGTCATTTCATGGTTGCTTAGTAGCTGTGTAGCCCTGGGCAAGTCACTTGATGACCCTCTGCCTTTATTTCCTCCTTTGTGGGGGGAGAGGAGTTACATTCAATAGTTTTAAGGTACCTTCTAGCTTTAAATCTATGATCCTATGATTTCATTGGTACAAGGAAATCACTTTACCAATGCAAGTTGGGACCTTCTCTGCAACTTATAGTCTCAAAAATCAAAGTAAATGTTAGCTGTTTTTATCTTAGAAGGATGGCTAGAAGGATGGGTCTAACATTTGCCAATGTTTTCACTACTGTAGGAGAAATATTATCTGCTCCAGTACTTTTTGTGGAAGCGTTTTGTCTTTATATTACAGTCATTTCCCAATTTGCCTCCAGATTCAACCCTCCTTTGTGACAAAGAAAAACAATTAAACAAAAACATCAGCTGTAGAAACCTTGTCTGACAATGTATATAATAGTCCCTCACCTCTTTGACAGGAGGGAGGAGGTCTGTTTCCTTATCTCTTTTCTAGGACTCTCATTGGTTGTTACCATTACTGAATTCAACTTCATTTTAGTGACCTCATTTACATTGTTTTAGTTATAAAGTTTAGTTTTTTTAGTTGTATTAATTTTAGCTTTTTGGTTCTACTAATTTTATTCTGCATCAGTTCAAATAAATCTTTCCAAGGTTCTCTGAGTTCCTGATAATTAACCCAACTTCTAAAAATGATCTTCAGGAGTTTCCTTCTCTCTTCTAATTCAAAAACAAGACATTCTTTGTTAGGAAATAAGAGGAGTTTGCATTAGTCATTTATCCACATCCAAAACTTTGCTGTTGGATGAAAAGACAATAGAGACAGTTTCTTCTTAATATTATAGTCTTGGGAAACAGTGAAGCAGGTGTTAAAATGAGGCTAAATCCATTGCAATATTTGAGTTTGTTTGTGAAGATAGTATTTTAAAGGTGTGGATAAATGGAATGGTCTTTGTAAACTGATCTCTCCATTTATTTCTATGTTCTTTTCTCACCCAAACACACAACTTATCATGATTTAAAAGAAGGAGCCTTTGAAATGTTATCTTAAAATGTGTATAATTTTTATAACCTGTTCCAGCCAGTGCATGAACTCATCATCCTCAGAGTGTCAATGGGCTTCAGCAAAGCCAGGCTGTGATTGGATGCCTGCACACTCATGATTTATAGTCCCGTTTAATGCAGCTGGGATTGGGAGCGAAGGTCGGAGCAAGTATTTTCGTAGATGTATGGGAGTGGATTCTCAATATAAATTATGCAACACTTGGCATTCAACACAGATACAGGTCGAAGAGCCACAGCAGAGTGTTTGTGGGTGTTCTGGCTGATTTGTGGCCTGTCCTGCCACTTGTGAGTGAGACTGGGTCATCCCTTGCTTATGAAAGTGTTACACTGGAGGATGGTGGTAATTAATTACCGCTGCAGGTGGTAGGGTCACAAATGGGAAATCTGGTATTTTGATCCTTTAAATTTGTGTTGTTGTGAAACTGCCCTCAAAGGCCACTGTCAATAGATTTCTTTAACAGGTCACCAAGGAGTGGTTAGCTCATTCTCTCTGGGTTTAGCATAGAAGAGTTTATGGTTTCATTAGTCCCAATTCTTGCCCTGATTGCAAGGTAGAGTTTCCATTTAACTCAGATCATAAGATTTAGAACCAGAAGAAACCTTAATGGTTATGTAGTCCAATTCTGTAATATTAAATATAGAGAAACTGAGGCACAGAGAAGTAAAGAAAATTGTCAAAGGTCATAAGCATAAGAAAGTGGGATCATAGGCCTAGAAATGATCTCTTAAGCTATCTAACTCCTATCCTCTCATTTTGCAGATAGGGAAACTGAGGTGCCAAGAGGTTAAACCACTTGCCCAAAGTTACATAGGTAGTAAGTGCTAGTGATAGAGTTTGAACCCAATCCTTGAATTCCAGAGCCAAAGCTCTTTTCATCGTACCATCCTACGTCTCAGCATAACCAGTATTTAAACCCAATCTTCTCATGAGAAATCTAGTGCTCTTTCCACTCCACTGCCTTCACAAACTATAGAGCCTTTCTCCAAGATTGAACTTTTGGGGCTCCCTAGTGATGATTCTGTTTTCCAAACATTTTTAATCAAATTGATTTTTTTCTCTTTTGTTAGAAAAACCCAAACCAAACAACTCAGCCCTACTGCTCCAGTGCCAATCAAACGAAGGGCAACTTGCAGCTACAAAACAGCCAAGAATAATTTATCTTCACATTTACTAATTGGAGTGAATTTTCTTTTGGCGGTCACATGGATGCCCTGAAGCTTTGGCTGGAACATTTTTCTGAAAAAGCAGAGAGAGCCTCAAGAGTGAAAGGCATTATTTTTGCATGAGGTATTTAATGCTAAACATAAATATTGGGAAGACCGGGCTCCAGGGAAAGCTCAGACTTTACTCTGATGCTCCAGACGATCTTTCCTCACATCCAATTAGTCAAAGTGCGGGCTTAAACAAATGAAAGACTGATTAAAAACTGCTGCAGAGAGGAAACTTCTAGGGCCTTGTTTTCTAGCTAAAGAAAAGTAGGCTGATGTGCTGTTTCATTCCAGATACTCTTGGCCTTTGGGTCAGAAGTGACTACCTTTTGGGATGTCTTTCCTGAGTTAATGAGACCATTCACTCATGGTCTTGAGTACAGGTGGGACCTGTGCTGGAACTTAAGGGAGTGGGGCTTGTAAGAGAGTATTTATAGATGGTCAGGCAGAAAGAGCGCTGGGTTTGGACTTGCTAGGACCTGAGTTCAAGTCCCTCCTCTGACACTTACTAGCTGTGTGACCCTGGGCAAGTACCTTAACTCTGTTGGCCTCAGTTTCCTCATCTGTAAAATGAGCTGAAGGAAATAGTAAATTGCTCTAGTATCTCTGCCAAGAAAACCCCACTTGGGGTCATGAAGAATCTGAAATGACTGAACAAAACAGGTTAATTTCAAATATGAGATAATTAATTTAATATGTTATAAACGCTGTCTATTATTGTTATTAGATGACCAGGGATGGGACTGCTTCTTATCTAGGCTGACCTCATTCTTTTCTCATTTTTACACTGGGCCCTAGCATCCACATGGCATTCACCATGTTAGAATATGGAGTCAGTACAAATCAAGTCAGTGTAGCCTTTGGAAATGTCATATCTTATTAGGAAGCTCTGTCCAAATTCTAGGGTCTCTCCCCAACCTAATGCTCAATGTGGGAAGAACTATATCATTTCATTAGCATGGTCCCACCTTAGTTGTCAGATGCCATCATATAGTCCCCACCCCCAAAGGCTTCCAAAGCTATAAAATTTTTATGTAGGTAGTCACATGCTATCTTTATTTTTATCACTTCCCAAATTATATCAGTATAATTAATGTAGTCATACAAGCTTTTCCCCTCTTCCACCTCAGCTGGAGTCATCGATTAATCAATCAACTGAAAGTTCAATCAAGCTTTAATCAACTCAAGGGGAAGGGCTTTGATTATTGATTAAAGAGAAATGGCCCCACACAGAAAATAGCTTGTGATTGGTTGGAACATTCAGACACACCCCTGGCTCTTTATTTCAAACAAGCTGGTTTAAAATTTAGCTTAATGGCAAGCCAGCCTTGTGGTTGGTATAAGAGCTCCGGAGTCTAGAGGAGGCAGTAGAGATGGCCACCTGAGAGGCAATGTGCAGAAGCAGAGGTGGTGCCCGCAGATAGATGTGGAAAGACAGTCACCTGAAGATGGTGACAAACTCAAGAAGTAAGACCCCTCATGTAGAAGGCAGTGTTGGCTGTGGACTCATCAGAGATCCTGATCATCAGAATTCAACAGAGAGCTACATCTAAAGGGAACTTCATGAGGCTTCTGTGAAGGAAGAAAAGCACTTCTAATACCCAGGAACTATGAGTTTACCCTTTGGCCATATGTGTTTTCTGTGCATCTTCCTCACTGCCTATGTACTTTATCTCTGAGCACACTCTCCCCAGGGACCTTATGGGAGTAAGGGAAGGGTGTGCCCCTGGTTCAGGGGAAATGTTCTATACCAATACTTCTTACTTTGCTTGTTTGGTAAGTACCTTTTCTAAAAGCTAATTAAAGCCTGACTGACTGATTTTAATGGGAGGCACACCTATTGGGACTCATGAACAGTAATACCAGAAACCTAGCTCCTTAGAGTAACCCTTAGAACCTTGAGGAGGAATAGTAATTAGCTACTCTTTGGGGACCTGACCAACCAATTCAAGTCTGAAAAATATGTATGTGTGTCGTACGTACACACACACACACACACACACAAACACATACACCATTTGAAAACTGCTACCCAGTCTGGTATTTGGGTTTGAAGTACTAAGTCAGATCCTTGTTGTTGCCATTCATGCTCACTCATAGGGAAAGCCTTGGCATCCCTGCTGGCCCACATTTGAGGGAATTCTTCACTCTTTTGTCTTTCTCTCTCTCTCCTATATTAACTTTTCTACCATATTCATTCATCTGCTCCTCATTTTCCTGAGCTTCGAAGTCCCCAGCTCTTTTTCATTGTGAATGTAACAGGCGAGGCTTGGGAAGAGTATGGTGTGCCCACAATTTTACCCTGTTACTTAAAGTTAGAGAATGTCAAAGAGGGAAGAGTAGAGTTAGGCAGGGGTATAGACTTTTCAAGAGAGAAAAAGACAGATGTGAGCCGCTGGTTCTGGGGAGCCTAAACTTTTTTGCCTCCTGTTCTATGAATGGGACTGAGAAACCAGGTCTTGTGCCTAAGAAGACCTGAATTCCGGGCACTTACTGGTGTGAAGAACAGTGAATATAAACCAATTGCATTGGGAGCTATTGAGAACTGAATGCCTAGATACTGGGACTGGAGTGGGGAGGTTAATACTCTTTTCATCACATTCAATAGTGGAGTGTAGAGGTGTGAATCCAAAAACATGTACTCACAGAAGTCCTGGGTTTGGGAATGTCTATAGGTTGTTTATTTTGAGGCTACTTGGGGCTGAGTCTGGAATTAGCCTTCCACTTATAACCAAGGCTGTAGTTGCTTTAATATATTTTGGTTTTTATTACTATTATTTTTTAAAATTATATTACCTTTAATTTTTATTTACTTAGAAAAGATTGTACAATAGCTAGCAGTATATAGCACTTTCAAGTTTGCAAAGCACTTTGCATATTTTCTCATTTGATCCTCACAACAACCCCGGGAGATAGATGCTATTATTATCTCCATTTAACAGATGAGCAAATTGAGACTGAAGAGTTGAATGACTTGCCTAAAATCACACAGCTAGTAAGAATCTGAGGCAGGATTTGAACTTGGGTCTTCTTATCTCCAAATCCAGCACTCCATTATGCTGTCTAGCTTTGTCCCCCCAAACCTCTTTGTTGCTGAGAAATTCACCCTTTGTAGAGGTCTATGATGTCCCTCTTTGTATCTCGGATCAACGCACCATGTGGAAATGCATTATGTGTACTAATAATGGGGCAGCTAGAGGGTGCAGTGGATAGAGCACTAGGCTTGAAGTCAGCTTCCTAAGTTCAAATCTGACCTCAGACACTTATTAGCCGTGTGACCCTGGGCAAATCACTTAGCTTGTATTTGCCTCAGTTCCTCATCTGTAAAGTGGGGACACACTGGAGAAGGAAATGACAAACCATTCCAATATCTTGCCAAGATTTCTACTCATGTAGAGTCAGACATGACTGAACAATATCAACAACATCTCCTCTCTAACAAACTGTACCTTGCTCTCTTATTGTCCCACCTGCTTTCATGGCTAGAGAGTACAGATTAAAAACAATTAAGCCTCATAGCTAGATGACCCTGCTCTGTTTTCTAAAGAACTTGGCATCTAAGGCTAGGAATCTCTTTCTGGAAAGGAAGAATTCATTTCATCCGAGACCAAGAAAAACAGACATATACTTTCTTAAGGGGCATCTAGGTGATGCAGTGGAAAGCACACTGGACCTGGAGTCCAAAAGACCAGAGTTCAAATCCGACCTCAGACACTTACTAGCTGTGTGACCCTAGACAAGTCACTTAACCCATCCTTGCATAAAATTGGAGAAGGAAATGGCAAACTGCTCCAGTGTCTTTGCCAAGAAAACCACATAAGATTTTTAAAAGTGTTTTTTAAAGAATAGGACGTATTGCCAGTGCAGCCAAGATTAGGAGGGAAGCAGAAAACTGGGAAAGAATTTTTATAGCCAGTGTTTCAGATAAGGGCCTCATTTCTAAAATATATAGAGAATAGAGTCAAATTTATAAGAATACAAGTCATTCCCCAGTTGAGAAATGAAAAAAGATATGAACAGGCAGTTTTCAGAAGAAGAAATTAAAGCTCTCTATAGTCACATGAAAAAATGCTCTAAATCACTATTGATTGGAGAAATACAAATCAAAACAACTCTGAGGTACCACATCACACCTATCATATTGGCTAACATGACAAAACAGGAAAATGATAAATGTCGGAGAAGATGTGGGAAAATTGGAATATTAATGCATTGTTGGTGGAGTTGTGAAGTGATCCAGCCATTTTCGAGAGCAATTTGGAACTGTGTCCAAAGGGCTATAAAAATGTGCATACCCTTTGACTCAGCAATAGCACTTCTAGGGCTGTATCCCAAAGAGATCATAAAAATGAGAAAAGGACCCACATGCACAAGAATATTTATAGCAGCTCTTTCTGTGGTGGCAAAGAATTAGAAATTGAGGGGATGCCCATCAGTTGGGGAATGGCTGCACAAGTTGTGGTGTATGAATGTAATGGAATATTATTGTGCTATAAGAAATGATGAGCAGGTGGACTTCAGAAAAACCTGGAAAGACTTGTATGGACTGATGTTGAGTGAAGTGAGCAGAACCAGGAGAACGTTATACATGGTAACAGCCATGTTGTGTGATGACTAACTTTGATAGACAACTTTTCTCAGCAATGCAAGGATCTAAGACATCTCCAAAAGTTTCATGATGGAAAATGCTATTCACATCCAGAGAAAGAACTATGGAGTTTGAATGCAGATTGAAGCGTACTATTTACTCTTTTTTTTCTTCTGTTTTGTTTTGTTTCTTCTTTCTTGTGGTTCCTCCTATTGGTTCTAATTCTTCTTTACAACATGACTAATGTGAAAATATGTTTAATAGGAATGTATATGTACAACCTATATCAGATCGCATGCTGTCTTGGGGAAAGAGGTGGGGAGGGAGGAGGAGAAAATTTAAAACTCAAAAGCTTATGGAAGTGAATGTTGAAAATGAAAAATAAATAAATAAATGGAAAAAAAAAGAATAGAACATATTAGTACCAAATTGTCCTACTTGTTTTGTGTAGCCAGCTCTATGAAAACCATAGGGAGTTTGGAGTTTCACCAAGAAATCTCTCCATGTTGGATGGAGTGCATAGTTGTTGAGTAAATGTGGGGCAAATAGGTAAGTAGGAGAAGCTAGGTGGTGTAGTGGATAGAGTGCTGGGCCTGAAGTCAGGAAGATTCATCTTTTCTTTTTACATTCCTCATTTGTAAAATGAACTGGAGAAGGAAATGGCAAACCACTCCAGTATCTCTGCCAAGAAAACCCCAAAGAAGGTAATGAAGAGTCAGACACAACTGAAAACAATTGAACAACAACAATAAAAGTGTGGGACTTTCAGACCCCAATCATCATCAAGCAAATAGGGTAAGGCATTTGGTTAGTACCGTCTCCTTAAGACTGAATAGAAACCCAATAAATATTCAGCAGTCACCATCCTGAAGCTAACAAAGAAATAGACTCTCCTTTGAGGATAGGGGTTGACTTATTTCTGGCTTTGTGTCTCCAGTGTCTAGTACAATGCCTAGCATATAGCAGGTGCTTAATAAATGTTCATTTAATGAATGAAACTTGAGGAAGAAGACATAGGTAAACCTTGACTACTACTGGCCTAGTAGTAGTGGACCTTGGGTTAAAGCCAATGAGTAGAAAGAAATCTTTTTGCTGGGTTTGGAAGGAATGTTTTATAAGTTCAAGAGATGCGTGTGTATGTGTGTATGTTGTGTGTGTGTGTGCACACATGTATGTGTGTATGTACATCCAAAAGTCACTGGTGTCTCTAAACCTTAATTCTTATTCCTCTTGTCCCTTACTTCTGCCTCTACATTGAATCAGACAGAGGAAGGGGACGATCTGTTCTTTGAGTGTGAACAAGAGAGATTTTCTCTTAAACCCTGTGTACATTTTAAAACTTTTTCTAGGCAGTTGATAATCTCACCAACCTAAAGAGACTGCCCAAAGAGGAGGTGGAAAACATCCTGCCTTCCCACCACATTGCTGCCAGTCGGAAAAAAATGGATATTTGCCAGCCTAGCCTGTGTTTTTTATGTTTTGAATTTTTCTGAGGAAGGAAGAAGGGAAAAAGAGGAGAAAGGAACGGCAGTGATCTGCCATTTCTGGAAGCTAAAGAGGCAACGTGGTGTAGCAGAAATATTAATACACTGAGGATCAGGAGATCCCTCCAGTATCCTGGCCAAGAAAACCCCAAATGGGGTCACGGAGAGTAGGACAGGACTGAAATCACTGAACACCAAGAATGATTTCAAGGTTCCTTCTAGTTCTAATGTTCTCTGATTAAAACTTTGCCTAGGAGATTAGCTTCCTGAATCGTCGCTCTGCTGGTTTTGTGAAGACCATCCTAGCCCTGCCTGTGCCTGCCAGATCCAAAAGGATCTGCAGTGGGCATCTGTGCTGGGCCAGGTTCCCTGATGAGGTGCTCATGGGTGTGGCTGAGTTTTCAGCCGAGCTCTTGTTACGCAATCCTGGGGTCTGAGTATAACTGTGAAATTTCTTCTTTTGCTCAAAGGAAAACTTCTCTTGATTGGTCACCCAGGCTAGGGGAAGAATAGAAAGAAAATCATTGAAAAGAAGGATTATAGAACGTTCCACAGTAAAGAGGGGGAAAAAATCCTTAGTAGCTCCCTAACATATTTTCTGATTCTTTGGATGGGTTTGCTGAATGTGTATGCTAAGAGGAAATGAAGATACCATCTTCTTTGTTCTGTTTGGTTTAGTTTACAAGGAAGGCAGTGCACTGTAGCAAAATGAAGATAACCTTTAAAGACAGAAGCATGGCTCAAATTTTCACTCACCTGTGTGACCTTGGACAAATCACTTAACATTTGTAGCCCTCAGTTTACCTCATCTGTAAGATGAAGAAGTTGAACTAAACTATCTAAGTCTTTTCCAGCTCTAAGACTCTTAGGATTAAATACTGCAGGACTAAATACTTAGGTCTATATACAATAAATATTACTTATTGTATGCAGAACACTGTGCTAGTTGTTGAGGGAAGAACATAGTTTTGGTAAGATACTATTCCCACCTTAACTGAGCTAAAGCCTGGTTGAGAGATGAAAGTCAAACAAGGATTTAATTCACAATTTTCCATGATAAGTGCATTAGAGAAATGGGAAAGTCGAAGGGAAGGAAGGATACAAGCATTATTAAATGCTTACTATGTACCAGGCACTGTGCTAAGTGCTCAGGACAAAATTTTAAGCCAAAAAAAAATATTGGAATAGCAAGATTACATACTAATAGGGGAAGACAGCCCACAAAAAGCAGCTAAGGGGCAGCTAGGTGGCGTAGTGGATAGAACTCCAGTCTTGGGGTCAGGATGACCTAAATTCAAATCCGACCTCAGACACTTGACACTTACTAGCTGTATGACCCTAGGCAAGTCATTTAACACTGATTGCCTCGCAAAAAAAAAAAAGCAGCTAAAAGGGGGTGTGAGGGAGGTGAGTAGGGAGGAGGATTGGGAATGAAGGTACCTGGCAAATAACGGCATCATTTTGAAGTCCAGAGAATAGGGAACTGAGCCAGGAGGAGAATTTTACAGAATGGAAATGGAGACCCCAGAAGGAACTCCCCAGTGGGAGATGGAGGGATGGCCGGGCAGAGGGATATTCTGAGGTGAGGACTCAGAGGAGGTTGGATATTCTGGGGGAAGGAGGCCCCACGAGCTGAGGGAAATTCTAGGATGAAATAGCAACCGAGGCATGTTTTTGAAGTCTGGCAAATCAGTAACAGAGTCAGGAATGGAATGAACATTGGAATTAGAATCAGATGATCTGGGTTTGAATCCTGTCCCTTTTCCTGCCTTTGTGATCTGAGGCAAGTCCTATGACCTCTCAGTGAGTTTCCTCAGCTGTGAAATAAGGGGGTTCAGACTCAAGGAACTCTATGGCCTCTTTGTCCTCAGCATCTAGTAGCCTATGAGAAATGAAGCATATGAGGAAGGGTCCACAGGACTGGAAGATGAAAGAAGTCAGTGCAAGCTTAGAATAAAACAGACTTCCTGCAGCTTAGAATTTGAATAAAAATGGAAAGCATGGCCCCATGGCATGAATATTATCGTTATTCAGGCTACTAATAATGGTCATGGCCACTTGCAGGGATCACAGCATTTATAGCTGGAAGGGACCTCAGATATCATCTGCTCCAAGACCCTCATTTTAGAGACGATGAAACAGGGGCCCCTAAAGGTGAAGTGATTGCTCATTGGCTGAATTATGGATTCTCAGACAAAAGTGGCTAAGGAATGAAACCAAAACCCCCAACGACCCCAATTTCAGTCTGTTACAGACTGAACAGCTTTTGAAAAGGGGGGGGGTGGAGCTGAGAGATTTGTACTGGAGAGACAGATGGGCCGGTACATGCTGAAAGCAAGAGGCTTTGATTTAGGAGGCAGTGAGACGGCATAGGAATAATGTGCTGGACGACAGGAAAACCTGAGTTGAAAAACTTACTAGCTGTGTGACTCTGGGTAAGTCTGCCTAGATTTCCTCATCTGCAATATGGAGATGCTTACTATGTACCAGGCACTGCGCTAAGTGCTCGGGACAAGATTTTAAGCCAAAAAAAATTAAAAATATTGGAATAACAAAATTGTTGTGATAACCCAGTGAGGAAATATTTATAAAATGTTTTGCAAGTCTTAAAGAGCTATATAAATGCTAACTATTTTTACTTATTCAGGGCATTGTAACTCACATAAGAGAAGGTTCATGGAATAACTTGAATTATCCAGGGGTTCAGTGAGGAGAGGAGAAAGGATCCAGGGATGTCTGGAAGCATTTGTCCTTTTTTATTGTTGAGCCAAGTTAGTGTGCTATGGGCACCTCAAAACAAACCAACAAACAATCCCCCAAAATAAATAAATCAACAAAGACAGCACCAAAAGTAAAGGAGATATATGTGTGAATGTAGCACAGTAAGAAAAAAAAAGAGTGCTGGGTTTGGAAGTCGGCATCATTATTATTTCTATTATTGTTATGATGTCTGAGAGGGTGTTGTTGAGAGATGGCAGGAGGGAGGGCAGCTGGGTGTCAGTCATGCTTGAGCTGCAGTTCAGAGGGGAGGGGGCCGGCAGTGAACTCAACCCCATCAGCCAAACGCTACACTGAGAAACCCATAAATGTAAAATGAGCCTGACATCGAACTGAAAATATTTACGAAGTCACTTCAGTAAACCTTCATTTCGGGGGCACAGTTCTTTTTTGTTTTTGTTTTCATTCTAAAGAGGAGACTTCGTGGATCTGAATTAACCCATAAAATTGTTTATAGCATATGATCTAAACACTGATGGGCCACGTAACTTCCCCAGAATCCTCTAGTCTTTAAATAGCTCAATGCAGCTTGGAATGTGGGGGGCCAAAGCTCAGAGTGAGCTGCAAAAAGTTCAGAAAGTAAGTCACATTGGTCAATTTGAAGTTGTTATGATTAGTGGAATGTAGGATTTTTTTTTAAAGTGTCAAAGAACCAAGAGTTAAAGAAAAACCTTACAGTCTTATAAATGGCATTAATTTAGTGCCATCCCATGAGGTTAATGATACGATCTACAATGCCAAACATGTCATTCTCACTTCCTCCTTTTAGAATCCCTGGTTTCCCTCAGGGCTCAGCTCAAATGCCACCTTCTGCGCAAGGCCAGGCCTTTCCTGATCCCTCCAGTTAAAACAAAACAAAACCTTTATTATTTTTTTCAACTAATAATCATTTATTTTTTCTCCCTCTCACTCAATCGAACAATAACAAAAGAAAAACAAAACCCTCATAATAAAAATGTGTAGTCAAGCAAGGCAAATTTTCACATTGACCATGTCCAAAAATGTACGACTCATTCTGCATCTTGAGTCTCACCTCTCTGTCAGGTAGAGGGTAGCATCATTATCCTCATAGCTAGTATTTATATAGGACTTTAAGATTTGTAAAGCACTTTATAAATACTATTTGATCTTCGTAACCCTGGAAGGTAGGTACTATTATTAATATTTCCCATTTTACAGATAAGGAAACTGAGGCAGACAGAGGTCAAATGGCTCTTCTTGACTCCAAGTCCAGGACTTAGTACCGTACCTTCTAACATGCTTCATCTTTGGTCCTCTGGAATCTTTGTTTGTCTTTTTCATTGATCAAAGTTCTCAAGTCTTTCAAAATTATTTTTCTTTATAGGTTGTAAAAATTGTTCTACTAGTTCTGTTCATTTCACTTTCCATCCATTCACATAGGTCTTCCCATTTTTCTCTGAGATTATCCTTTTTTATTCATTTCTTATGGTGCAATAGTATTCTATTACATTCATGGATCATGATTTGTTTAGCCAGTCTCCAATAGATGGGTACCCCTTGATATCTAGTTATTTGCTACTACCGAAACTACTATAAATATTTTTATAAATATGGGTTTTTTTCTTTCTTAGATCCAGTAGCAGTATCATTGGGCAATTCTGCTTTTTAAGACCTCCTCCATCCCATCTTACTTTGTATATATGTTGTGTGTAGTGAGATTGAATGAACTTAATAGAGTCAATCTCAGGTAATATGTGCCCAGAGTTTCCCTGGAAGCTTTTGGGGGATCTCAGAGCAAGGCAACTCAATGCTTTTGAGGGATGACACTTTCCTGGCTGCTCCTGGCTAAGTGGTCGCCTCTGGCTAAAAGGACTTTTTGGCATGTTAGAATGATGTGATGGATACTAAATATACCCTGAATCATCCTTTTGTTTTCGCCTTACCTGGTAACAGGGTGCTGCATTTGTTAAAAGAAGACACTTTTGGCTACAGCTTTCCAGGTGACAAGATGTCCATACTAAATTAGAAAGACTGAGTGAGTGACATTATTTAATGTGGGAGTTTAAAGAGTGCCTCTTGTCAGATAATTGATGCCTTTTCACCTCCTGCAATGGTCCAAAGACTGCCTCACCCCAGCATCAATTCCTCTTCATTGGCCGAATTATGAATGTCTTCTGCCCCTCCAGAGATTCCATTATATTCTTATCTTTATGGCAAACCTGACCTGAAACTTTTCAATCAACAATCTTTTATTTAGTGCCTCTGGACAAACAAGTTTTGCCCTCGGCTCTAGCCGTAAAAAGGGCAAAAAACGTAAACAGTTCCTGACTTCAAGGAGTTTATATTCTACTGGAAGGAATCAATAAATATTCAGATAATTAAAATACATTTAGTAGAGTGAGTAGTTAAGCACTTATTGTCTGAGATTCCGGGAGTTGCTAGCCTGTACCAATCCCTGACCTTTACCTGCCCTGGCTTCACTGTTCTGAGGTTGCCCAACTTATTAAAAAGGGAAGTAGGCTCCCTAATTTTTATACTCATCAGTTCCTCATCTCCATTTCAGTTAAACAGAAACAATTCGATTCGGGCCTCTGCTCAAGGGTGTTTTGAAAGAAAAAAAAGAATAATGAGTAAAAAGTTACCCAACGTACAAACATGTATTGGGTATGAAACTAGTTTATTCCCACACAGAAGAGGGATTGCTAAACATAAAAGAACCATATGTGTATTTCAGAATGATTAATTTATCACTACTAACTAGTATGAGCCTCACTGAGATATACACAGGTTTTGAAAGGCTATTAATGAGTTCACGTTTCACCCCCATTGATCACAGTCTGACGAAATATTGTTTCTCTGTGTCTTTCTTTATCTATCAGTCTGTCTTTCTGCATGTCTGTCTCTAATCAACTCCTCCGTTAGCACTAGCCCACTAGAGTTGTTGCTGCTACCGCCATATTTGTTCCTGCTTGCCAGCACTCACAGACATCCCAGTACTTCTTGGTGCTTACCAAGGTTGATAGGAAACACACAAGAAAGGCAAAGAATAGCCGGGAACTGTGTAGAAGCCCAATCAGTTGAATCCATTCTCAACATGGGTGGCCCCTTACTATTATTATGCCCATCCTCCTCTACCCTATGCTAAAATCACATCTTGTCACCAGGAAAGCTATAGCCAAAAGAGCCTTCTTTTAACAAATGCAGCACCCTGCAAAAGACAAACCCACTGTTTGACTCATGGAACAGGGCTGGTCCCTGGCACATATGAAAGACAAGTGTTTTTAATAGGGAGGAAGGGATAGGTTTCCAGAAAACATTGAAATCTTACTTCTGATATCATAGTCATGAAATGGATAGATAGTGCACCTGTCTACAAAGTTTCTATCATGGAAAGTTCTAGGCATAGGTGATTTCAGATGGGCAGTGGGGGGGCAAAGCCATCTGGGAGGAGGGAACATATTTAGAACAGGAAAAAACCCTGCTACAATAAATGCTAGGACCCCAAAATAGAGAGGTTTTTTTGGAATTACTTGCAAAACCCTTGGGCTCAAAATTTTTAAAAAAGTGAGAAGGTAAGCCTGTATAAATTTAAGGCTTCCCCCTAAAAAAAAGCACAGCTTCCATTATGCAGTTTTCTGTTTCTTATGCTTATTTTACCAATTCCAGCTTCCAGAAAAGGGGCACATATGATCCACATTAACCATGAGCTTCCTTCCTTCCTTCCTTCCTTCCTTCCTTCCTTCCTTCCTTCCTT
>NW_020954580.1:25987940-26069449 GCF_900497805.2 Vombatus ursinus | reverse complement strand
CTTCCTTCCTTCCTTCCTTCCTTCCTTCCCCTCTTCCTTCCTTATTGATGAAGATGAAGGGTATTTCAGGTAGAGAGAAGAGTATAATCAAAGTCACAGAGGTGGGAAATTACAGGACAACATTGGATAATGGTAAATAGTTCAGTGTGGCTGAAATGTAGGGGCCATGAAGGAGAATCATGAGATATAAACTCTTGGAGGGCTTTGAATGCCAGGCTAAAGAATTTGTGCTTTACTCAGTTGTCACTGAGGAGCTATGCAAGAGAATGCCACAAACAGGGTTATGGTTTAAGAGAGGAATTTGGCAGAGTAATTTAAGATTTGAAGGAACTGTGACTAGAAGAGAGAGACCAAATCCTAGACTGAAAAACCTGAAGTAGGAAGACCCCATTGGTTTAGTATGAAAACTACGAAAGCCTGAGTGAACTTTATTGGTGATAGGACCAATGGAAAAGAAGAGTAATTTCAGAAATAGGATTTTTAGCACTTAAGATTGATACTATGGGGATTATGAGGGAGACAGAGGAATAAAGGATAATAACAATGACAATAGCTAATATACTAGTTATTACATTTAGATACACTTGTATGACACTTTGTGGTTTTCAGAGCGCCTCCAGAGGCACCCCCTCATTAGATTCAAAGTATAATCTTGAAATAAGCTGTACCTTTACATGGTTCTCTAGATTGTAGATATAGATGTAAATAGATATAGAGATAGATGTAGATAGAGATAGATATTTGTACATATGAACATAGGTATAGATAAATACAGATAAATGGAGATAGAGATAGATGTAAGTGTAGAAATAAAGATATAGATAGATATGGATGTGGGTAAAGATTAGCTATAGATATACATATATGCACATATATATTCACATAAATGGGTATATGCATAGATATGTGTGTATATGTATGTATGTATAAGTAAATTAATGATAGAGAGATTATGGAACCTTGTAGAAGCCCAATCAGTTGCGTCCATTCTTCACGAGTGACCCTTTACTAATATTATGCCCATCCTCCTCTACCCTATGCTAAAATTAAGTTAATTGTGCACTTACCTGTCTTTGATTCCATTTTAGTTTACATATGTGTATATATTTGTATATACATACATATACAAACATATAAACACATATATCACTATTATGACCCACTACAAAATATATTATATATGTATGTATATATACACATACATACATGTGTGTATGTATATAAAATGACCTACCAAAAAGAAAACCGTGTACTTCCCTAAAGCCAAAAGTCAGGCCCCATTTTTATCCCACAAATCCAGTACTTTCTGAATATTCACTCATTAAATGTGTAGTATTCTACTAGAATATTCAGAAAAGAACTTGATTGTTGGTTCAGACGAGTGCAGTCTTCAGAAAATTAAAGACAAATACAGACATCCACTTGAGGAGTTTACTCTTTAAAATAGAATCACCTCAAACAGCAAACATTAATTAATTATCTTCTATGAATAAGGTAAACATTTATAGTGGATTGAGTTCTGCCTTGGGAGCCAGGACAGCCTAGGGTCAAGTCAAGGCTCTGACATATTTACTGTGTGACCCAAGATACTTTGCCCCTGGCAGCCTGGGCAACTCCTAAGACTCTAGAAATTCTATACAAGTCATGGATTTCCCTGGATGGAAGCAGTTTCCACACCAGGAGTTTTATATAGCAGTAAAATCACAGATTTGGGCCAATTTGCAAGGTACTATGCCAGGTGCTGAGGATATAAATACAAAATTTGAGAGGGTCCTGTTCTCAAAGAGCTTACATTCCCCTGTAGTATCAAGACAGACTAAGTTCCAAACTCACTATGAGATCACACTCTCTAGCACAGGTGAAATATCCACTCCTTTCACAGGAAGTACACTTGGAAGTCTTGTTTAATGAAGACACGGCTCAGGCAAAGTGAAAAAATCTTCCGTATCCTTATCTGGGGATTTCAGAGCATGTTTGACATCGAGTTCACTGTCCCCTTTTGACATGGCTGTCAAGTGAACTTATAATCAAAGAAAATAGGAAAATTGAGCTGGAAATTGCCTCAAGGCCATTTTCTCCAGTCTTCCGCCATACTATTGAGGCAATCTTTTCCAGATTAATCTTTTTAAATGACTGGGAATGAGCTATATCAAATCTGACTTGGCTCTGGAGGTACTAGCCTGTTCATAATCTCTCTCTCATTAATTTACTTATACATATATACATATACACACATATCTATGCATATACCCATTTATGTGAATATATATGTGCATATATGTATATCTATAGCTAATCTATACCCACATCCATATCTATCTATCTATATCTTTATTTCTACACTTACATCTATCTCTATCTCCATTTATCTGTATTTATCTATACCTATGTCCATATGTACAAATATCTATATCTAATCTATTTCTATCTACATCTATCTCCATATCTATTTACAGCTATATCTACATCTACCTCTATGTGCATCTATATCTCTATACTTATGTCTTTCTATAGCTCTATCTACATCAAACTCTATCTCTACATCTATCTGTATATATCTACGTATCTACACCTATAACTGCATCTGTATCTATCTACTGCATCTATCTCTATCTCTACATTTATATCTGCATATATCTATATCTATATGGGTGTCTACTATCTACTACTACTACTATCTACCACCATCTATTATCTGTAAGGATGTCCATAAAAAACTTAATAAGTTTTAAAGTTTTAATAGCTTAAAACTGCCCTGAGATTTTTGGAAAACATTACATATTCTTCAGTGAGTATGATTGTAGGATATCTTAGGTCAGAGTGCTAGAGCTGGAAATGACTTTCAAGGTCATCTAGCCCCTTCAGAAGGAGTAAAGTGACTTGCCCAAGGTCACCCAGGCAGTAAACATCCATTATAAATAATCCAGGTCCCTGATTCCAAGTCAAGCATTCTTTCCACCTGGGTAAACTACTTGCAGAGATTGACTGAGCTCTTTTCATCTTTTTTACCTCAAGGAATCAATCAAAGCAGTGAATTAAGTTTTGTGACTAAACTACAGGCCCAGAATACATCGTCAAACTAGCAAGGGCCTTGTGCCTATTGAGTGTTCAGAAAGTACTAATACATTGGTTGACTAGAAATGAGAGCTGACTTTTGGCTTGGGGGAGCTTAAGGCAGACCGTTTGGTGGCAGCAGCCAAGAGCGTCAGGGCCTGAGAGTCGAATCTTGATGGATTCAATCAGGCCTGTATTCTGGGCCTGTAGTTTAGTCACATTGAATTTCAAATGCCTTGAAATCCCATTTCCTGTCATATATTGAGACTAAACTCAAGGTCAAATTTTAAGAGCATACTTCTTGTCCTTTACCACCCAATTAACCTTGAAAACATATTTTTTCAATTATTCTTTCAAGGTTTGGTTAGTCCATCTGATTACCCCGTAATTTTCAATTCTTCTTTGCTGCTCTGGCTTACATACTGGCCGTTATACCAACATTACTAGATGTGTGGTGACAAGATAGGTTAAGTCAAAGATGTATTTGAAAGAGGCCAGATCCAGGAATTTGGTTTTGTCCTAACGCTCTTCAGGTCCAGAAAAGTGGAGCAAAAGTATGAGAATTGCCCTCTCATTTTTGTTGTTCAGTCATTTTTCAGTCATGACTCTTCATGATTCCATTTGGAAATTTCTTGGCGAAGACACTGGACTGATTTGCCATTTCCTTTTCCAGTTCATTTTATTTTTATTTTTATTTTTATTTAATTTTATTTTTTGGCAATTGGGGTTAAGTGACTCATCCAGGGTCACACAGCGAGTAAGTGTCAAGTGTTTTGTCTGAGGCCAGTTTTGACAGCTCTTTTTACAAATGAAGAAACTGAGGTAAACAGGGTTACACAGGGTCACCCAACAAGTAAATGTCTAAGGCCAGATTTGAACTCAGGAAGATGTCTTCCTGATTCTAGGCCCAGCACTCTATCCACTTAGCCACCTAGCTGTCCTGCCCTCTCTTAGTCCCAAGAAATCAAAGCACTCGATTAGAAGGAAGGACTTTAGTGCTTAGATCAGACGACCAGAGATTAGTGAAATATTGACTGTCACTTTGGAGGCCATTGAGAATGAAGTCAAAAGATATATTTTTAAAGCAGTCTTACAGTTCCACTGGAAATGAATGACAGTGGTTGAAATCATAGGAGTGCTCTAATCTCTGATGTCTTGAGGAATAAGTGATTGGCTGGCTGTGCAATGCAGAAGAGTCTGGAAATGATAGAGAGTCAGCAGCTAGATCAGAGAGGAGAGAGTAGTAAAAGCCAAGGTGTGGAGTGACAAAATTATGTACTGGAGACTGTTTCTCCTTGTAGGCCCCTAAATAGAAATAGTCCTAAAAGGGCAATAAAATGCCTTGACAGTCTGATGAATAGGGGCATTAAAATTTTTTTGACATAAAGAATGGGATCCTGTAAAAGCATTTCCTAACTAGGAAAATGATTATCACAATGTAGGCTGACTGAAAGTATTTGTGCCATTTGGTATATAGTATATATATTATATAGTATATAGTGTCCTTCCAATATGTATGTTTGCATTGAAATATCATTGGGTGTACAAAGTCTTTCCTTAGCGACAGCAGTGATCGTATTTCGTTTTCAGCCTTTTTCGAATATTTCTGTGTGTCTGGAGGACCCACTTTATTTCTGACGTTTTATGACCCTTCTCCTCACTAGCAATAAGTTTGCTGTCCCTCTCTCCCCGCACCCCTCATGAGGAGAAGCAGCTACTGTTTCTACAACAGTTGAGTATTGTGTTCTGTGTTACTATCACTGAGATGTGGCAAATAGTGGAGAAAAAGACTGGTTTATTGGAAAGCCTATAGCAGTTACATTGCTACCATCAATAATGGTAATTATGGTTATATAGCACCTCTCTCTGAGGAATTCAAAGCACTTTATAGCTGATGTCTCATTGATCCTCCTAACATGAGTGCAACGGCGATCTGGGAGCAAGCATTATCATTATCAGTTTTAGAAATGGAGAAACTAAAGTCTGGGGAGGGGGGAAAGCTCTCACTTCATAGTAGAACACGTAATATGATACAAGTCTTATGATTTCTAAAGCAAGGAGGGTGCAAAGCTCTTAAAGTACTGTGCCATACCCTAGATTAGAATTTCCTAAAGAGTATTTCTGGCAAGGGTGCATCAAAGGCTTTGCTGGTATATGAAGAGCAGAAGGAAAATTTAAGGGTGGCTTAAGATATGTCTCCTCAAACCCAAGTATCCCCCGAATAATCATGTAAGCCTGTTTTGTTCTCTTTCTGTAGTAGACAGATTTTTTTTTTGGAGTTGATCTTAGGAAGAATTGGACTTGAACCATGACTGATGCTTGCTGGCTGTGTGACCATGGAAATGGAATTTATACCCTTTTAGTCTCAGTTTTCTCATTTGCAAAATGGGGATGATAATAATAGCTATAGAACCTACTCCCATAGGGTCGTTCCAAGGTCAGAATGACATAATATATTGTATTATCCGTGTAATAAAGTAATTTATTTAAGCCTGTGCTAAGACTTTTGGAAAACTTTATATATATGTACACACACACACACACACACATATCATTTACAATTATAAAGCATCAATGGCTATTATTCTAAACTCCGTTTGCTCTACCTCTCATACATTTCTCTTCTAGTTTATAGTATAGTTACCTGTGAACACATCTGATAAAGGAGGGAACCTTATTCATCTTTGTATTTACACAACCCCTGTAGTAATGCCTTCAATATAGATAGATAATAGAAAATAAGACTATATTACTATGTGTTGGGCACTATGCTAAGTGCTTACAAATATCTCATTTGATCCTCACAGCAACAACTCTGGGGGGTAGGTGCTATTATTATTGCCATTTTATGGAATGTAGAACTTAGTAAATGCATGTTGAATGAATGAATAGATATGAGTCTAGAACTTAATAAATGCTTGTTGAATGAATAGATGTGAATCTAGAACTTAGTAAATGCTTGTTGAATGAATGAATAGATATGAGTCTAGAACTCAGTAAATGCTTGTTGAATGACTGAATAGATGTGAGTCTAGAACTTAGTAAATGCTAATGGAATGAATGAACAGATATAAATCTAGCACTAAGGAACTACTAGGCTGGGCATACTGGGGGCAGGGGCACGGTGCCCCCTCTCAGCATGCAGTTTGGTCTGGTCCTGGGTTCCATCTTGTAGCCTGTCTTTAATTAGAGGGATTTGACTCTCTTTTTCACGCACTCTTTGGCTACTTGCATTCTTGGGCACACCAGGGAAAAATTGCTTAAGGTTTAGGTTATGGTTCCTATCCAGGTCTCTCAAAGTGAGGAGTAAAACACTCTGTGTACAGTGTGAATCAGGTATAGGATAGATAATTTATTCCTACTCACAAAAATAATGAATGCATTAATAGAATAAATTGAACAAGATTCATTAATTGATAACTGCCATTACAGTGTGCTGAGAGGATATTTAACCTCTTTGGAACATAAAGCGGTTTGCGGTATTGCTGATTAGGCATTTTACATTTTGCCCCCGCTGGGTTGTTAGTAAAATGGCCAGGCTTGATCTGGTCATCTTCTTGCTGGTGGTCATTCTCTTCAAAAGTGCTGGAGTAGTTCCTGGTATACCCTCTTTACTTACCCCCATTTTCCATTCAGGTTTGACCTCCATTGGGACCTAGAGACCTCTTGAACTCAGAGGGTTGATTGCGATCCTGCACATGTCCACTTTGGGATATTCCTTTGCCTAAAAGACAAAAACAAAAACGGCAAAGGCATCCCAGGGCCCTCACATCTGCTGCCAAGTGGGTGAAATGGCCATGATATTTCAAGACAGAAGGACCCATTCTTGCCCATTCGTTTCACGAGTCCCAGGATTTCACCTTGATGTTGGAGCCAAGAGAGCATTAGCCAGGAGCTGGCTCTTTTTTCTGAGATGCTACAGCACCCCGTTCTTCTGTTGCTGGCAGGGCATGAGGGATGACCGAGGGGCCACTTAGACGGGGCTTACCCTGTCATACCAATATGCCAAGTCCTTTCTGCTCATCACATGTCTAGAAACAGGCAGTAAATTTGTCTTTTCTAATGTGAATCATATGCAAGCATGCATGCCATTGGCCAGAAGCAGGCAGAGAATATCCAAACAGAGCCAGTGGACCCTACAGCCCATGAGGTTTTCTTGGCAAAGACAATGAAGTAGTTTGCCATTTCCTTCTCCAGTGGATTAAGGCAAAGAGAGGTTAAATGACTTGCCCAGGGTAACATAGCTTGAGAGTATCTGAGGCTGGATTTGAACTCAGGTCATCCTGACTCCAGGCCCAGGGCGCTATCCACTGAGCCACCTAGTTGCCTCCTGGGAGCTTGCTACATAAAATTCAATTAAGATTCTTCCATAAGATCCTCCCCAAGGCACTGCAAGTCTGGGCAGATAATGTTATTATAGCCACTCTTTCTACCTGTTCTCTCCCCTCCTTACCTAGAACACATATGCCTAATAGATAAAATTTAGTTAAAATGAGCAAGGCTATGGGTGGGGGAGGGAGAAGGAGATAAAGATTTCAAAAAGGAACTGGGTAGGGAAGGGAGTGTGCAAACCTTTCATGCCAGGGATCCAGCCCTAGTGCTATTTACACAGATTGTGTGTCTATGAGCCTCGGGCCTTTTTTTTCTTTTAAGCACCAACTGGTTCTACTTTGTTCTCCCCTAAGTGCAACAGAGCCTGTCAGCCATCTGGGATTCCTTAGAGAATGGGGCCCGGAGCAAAAGCTTTGGTTTTCCATACTCTTGGGATGGTTCTGGTACTCCAAACCATAAATAAAAATCTCAGGAAAGGCTCTTCTGTTCATTGTGAGTAGCAAAATCAATAGATTTCCAGTATCCTTGCAGAACAAGGGCCCTAAAGAGCTGAAATGGGCAAGGAAAAAAGGATGGAATGGGGAGAACCTGACTGATTATCTACCCTTCACTTGCTTCGCACAGTGCTGAGCACATAGTAGGCACTTAATAAACGTTTGCTGCCTGCTTGCCTTGTCCTCCTTAATCCACAGCAAACAGAGTATATAGCACATTTAGCAAATTAGAGGGGTTGGCTTTTCCTTACTAAAGAGAAAGAATGCAACAGTTACTGACTCACATTTCTAGAGCACAGTAATTTTCAAAGGACGCCTCTCTCTGAATGAACAACCCAGTGAGGTAGGAAGTACAAATATTTGTTATTCAGATTTTATAGGTACTGAAATTGTAAGTGACTTGCTTGGGGTCCCATAGCTAGTAAATGCCTGAGAGGGGACCACGACCCTTTCTCCACTTCTGAGGCTCTTCCCGCTACACTGAGCTCTTAAGAATTGTCCAAGGCGTAGGTTCCCAAACTTATTTGGCCTATTGCCCCTTTTTAAAAAAAATTACTCCATGCCCCCTGGAAATTTACTTTCTTTGACCTTCTAATGGTTTTTTTTTAAAAAAAATCTGTGTTATTTCAAAAAATTATAAATTTTTTTTTAAAAAATGACACAACTTATATTTAATAATTTATTGTAAATTTGTCGGTTTTTCCCTGCATTCTAATTTTGATGACACAATATTATATCATATAACCATATAGTGTTGCATTATAAGCAAATCATTATATGCACATATTTCTGCTGATGCATGCTGAACTTCCTGACAACGAGAGACAAGCTTGCTTGCTGACACTTGCTTGTTAAGGCCTGTTGTTGGACTTGACCACTGATGGGTTATAACTTGCGTTTTGTGTGTTTATTTGGAAAATACTGTAATCACTATGACTTTACACAACAGATAATTTTCTTCTCTTCTTTCCTTATGCTTCCACCTCCCCTTTATCTTTATTCAGTGCTCCCCATTGCACCCAAGGCTACTACCAACCCTCACCCCCCACATCTTCCAGGGCCCCCCAGGGGTGGTATTGCCCACTTTGGGAACCTATGTACAAGGCATCAAAATCATCCAAATAAAAACATCAGCATTGAGAAAGCCTCAGGAATCTCCCCGGAGCTCCATAAAGCACTCACTACCTTTCTATCCAATATGCACTCGAATTTAAACTTTGCCCAAATGTGCTTCTCAGTGAAGGGTTCCTGAGAGAGTTGCTACTGGAGGTGGAATGGAAAAGCAGGCACAGTGCCTTGCTAACCATTTGCAGCTTCTTTAACTTTCGCTAAAATGCATCCTGATTTGGCCAGTTTTTGATTTAATTTCTGGCTCTTAAGGCCTAGGAAAGGAAAACTTGGCTTTGGAAGTTTCCCAGTTAATTGCTGCTGAGTTAAGTGTTTTTTTTTTTCCAACCACCTTCGTGCTGACTCGCAATTTAGGAAATCAATCAGGGTGAGGTGGAAGAAAAATACGAGTCTAAAATGTTCCTGGCTAATTACTGAATGCAGGCTAGCCGTGCCTGAGGGGTACTGAGCACTGAGGCCTGTGGTCCAGCTCCACAGGGAAAAGCTGGTACCACCCAGGAGCTCAGCGGGGAGGGAAGGAGCAGGTGCATAGGGAGGGGTGAGGCCTTCATTTGTTTAGATCAAGGTATTTCTTGTACGGTCCCCCTTTCCCCCCAGTTCAAAGCTATTTTATCCAGAGACTTTTCTTGCCAAAAAATAGTGTTGATACAGCATTGGAGAAACAGCAGTTTTAGAAACAGAGGAAGAGACTAATGTTGTTTTTAAGTACCTGGAGGATCCAGTCTTAGGAGATAATGCCTATCTATGGGACTAGCCCTATGCAAGACTGAGAATCAGGCAAATTTTGTCTGCTAGGTGGGGCTGTTGATAGAGAACAGGGCTTGGGGTCAGGAAGACATGAGTTCAAATCTGGCTTCAGACGCTTACTAACTGCAGGACCCTTTGCAAGTCACATAAACCTGTTTGCTTAGTTTCCTCATCTGTAAAATGGGGATAATAACAGCACTTACTTTCCAGGGTTGTTGTGAAGATTGAATGAGTTAAAGTGCTGAGCACAGTGTCTGGTACACAGTTAAGTGCTATATAAATGTTAACTATTTTTATTGTTTTATTCCACACTGATGGTGTATTGGAAAGATCATTAGTCCTGGAATGAGAGGATGTATACTCCTATCCCACCTCTGACATTTACTTACTATCTGTGTGACCCTTGGATAAGTCACTTCATTTCCACAGGCCTCAGTTTCCTTACATGTAAAAAGAGTAATTTGGACCAGATGAGTCCTAAGGTCCCTTTTAGCTCTATTTCTATGATCGATAGATCATATGTCCCTTTTTCTGTGCATCTCCTTCCTCCTGGTGCCAGTTCCATTTTGCTGTCAAAATCTGGTTTTAGAAAAAGACCTGTTAGCCTTTAATAAACATTTATCATTTTCCTACTTTGTACTACCACGTACTGTGCTTGGTGCTAGTAATGTAAAGATGAAACCAAAACACTTCTTGCCTTCAGAGAGCCTGGATTCATTCTTCTTGGGGTGGGGTGGGGTATAGCATTCAAAGAAAGGAGTAAACATGAGTTAACTTGAGGAGAGGTTGGTGTGGTTCTGTGGAAAGAACACCAGATTTTAAGACAGAAAACCTGGATTAAAATCTTACCTATCCCTTACTAGCTGTGAGACCTTAGGCAAGTCACTTAATATCTCTAGTGTCCAGTTTTCTTATCTGCAAAATAAGGTGTTTGGAATCAACAGCCTCCAAAGTCCCTTCTGGCTCTATGTTCCCATGGTGACTGATAACTAAAGGAAGGGAGAGGGGGTTAATTGGGAAAGGCTTCACTGAGAAAGTACCATGAAATTTAGCCCAGAGGTGAGAAGGGAGTACGTTCCAGACATGGGGCTAACTAGTTAGTCAACAAATATTCACATAGTACCTCCTACGTGTTAGGCATTGTGTTAGGGGATGAGGAAAAAAAGAAAAGCGAAAACAGTCCCTGGTTGCAAGGGTCTTATATTCCAATGGGGGAAAACATGTAGAGAGGGAAAGGCTTTAACAACTGGGCAGATGAAGAAAGTGGTATTATTTAATCTGAGCCTTGAAGAAGCCAGAGATCTAAGGGATGAGGGTGAGGAAAGACACATTCCAGGCATGGGGGCATCCCCCACAAAGGTACAGAGAATGACTATGGAGTGCTGTGTTTGAGTAACAGCAGGTAGGTCAATATGGCTGAATCATAGAGTAAGAGGAGGGGAATAGAGTAGAAAAAGACTTGAAAAGCTAGGGAGGAGCCAAATTTTAAAGAACTCTAAATGCCAAACATTTTGTTGCTGTTGTTCAGTTGTGTCTGACTCTTTGTGATCCCATTTGGGTATATTCTTGGCAAAGATACTGGAGTGGTTTGCCATTTCCTTCTCCAGCTCATTTTACAAATAAGGAAATTGAGGTGAACAGGGTTAAGTGATTTGCCCAGGGTCACACAGCTAGTATGTGTCTGAGGCCAGATTTGAACTCATGGAGATGAGTCTTCCCAACTCTAGGGCTGGTACTCTGTACACTTTGCTGCTTAGCTGCCAATGTCAAATGTAGGGGTTTATATTTGATCCTTGAGGTAATAGGGAGCCACTGGATCTCATTGAACTGGGGAGAAAGGGAGGTGGTGACATGATCAGACCTATCCTTTAGGAAAACTACCTTGGCAGCTGAGTGGATAGGAGGGGGGATAGACTTGAGGCAAGCTCACTAATTAGAAGTCTATGCAATAGACCAGGCAAGAGGGGATGAGGTCTTTACTGAGAGTGGTGGTTACATGAGTAGAGAGAAGGGGATGTATATGAGAGATGCTATGTGGCAGGTCAAAGGTGAAATGACTGAGGAAACAAATTTTCGATCTTTTGAGCATATAGAGTTATTAAGCGGTGCATGGCAATTTCCCAACAGATTGGGACCAGGCCACTTCCTCAGCTGAGGTCTGGGCCCTGAATAGGGAAAAACAGACTTCTATACATTAAAAACAATTAATCAAATAAAGCCGATTACTTAAAAGGAAACAATACATATTAGGTAATCTGATGTCTAAATGGAGGAAAGATTAGGGATCATCCAAGTTGGGAGGAGCAGAACAAATAGATGTCATTCCCTGAATTCAGAAAAAGAGGTGTCCCACTACCTAAAGTGTCTGTAAACAATCAAAGGAACATGGGAACAATAACTGACTGACCAAGATGAGGCCAGTTTTCATTTCAATAAACCTTCATTTTGGAGACACAGTTCTTTTTTTGTTTGTGTTTTTTTGTTTGTTTGTTTGTTTTAAAGAAGTGACTCTGCATGGTTGTGAATTGTCCATAAGATTGTTTATAGCATATGATCTAAACATTCATGGGCCACATAAACTTCCCTAGAATCTCCTAACCCTTAAGTAGTTCTATGCAACTTGAAATCTGGGGGATAAGAGTGCAGATTGAACTGCAAAAAAAAAAAGAAAGTAAGGGGTTACTTGAGATGTGGATCTGACTGAGTTTCTGGAAGGCATAATTTAGGTCCTTGGTTAAGGGTCTCTAAGGAGCAGGTAGAAGTGGTCCAGCTTCCTAGCCATGCAGGGCTAGGTTCAAACAATACAATAAGGTTTTCTCTCAATTTCCATAATTGAACAAAGAAGAAATGGTAATATTGGGCAATGGATTGGATTTGTGGGGTGAGTGAGAGTGAGGAGTTGATGACACTAAGATTATGAGCCTGGATAACTGGGGGGGTGGTACTCTTCTGGACAATAATCAAGTTCAGAAGAGGAGAGGGTTCGGGAGAGAAGATGATGAGTTCTGCTTTGAACATGTTGAGTTTTGAGATGCCTACAGGACATCCAGTTTGAGGTGTATAAAGGCAGTTTCATATGACTGTAGCTCAGGGGAGAGGCTAGGGTTGCATATATAGATCTGAGAATCATCTGCATGGAGATGAGAATTAAATCAATGGGAGCTGACAAGACCATTGAGTCAGCATAGCGTGAAAAGAGAAGACCCAGGACAGAACCTTGAGAGATACTCATGGTTTGTGGACATGGCAAGGATGAAGAACCATCATGGAAGATAAGGAATGTCCAGGAAGTTAGCAGGATAACCATGAGAGAGTAGTGTCACAAAAACTTAGAGAAGGTGATTGATACTATCAAATACTGTAGAGGTTGAGAAGGAACAGGACTGGGAAAAGGCCACTAGACTTGGCAATGAAAAGATCATTGGTAACTTTGGAGAGGGAAGTTTCAGTTGAATGCAGAGACTGGAAGACAAATGTGAGGGGAGAGTAATATAAGAAAAGGTTGAAAAAGTAGATCAAAGGTGAAATTATGGAGGACTTCAAAATGTGAGTTTACATTTTATCCTAAAGGTAATAGGGAGCCCATGAAGGTTTTTGAGCAAGTGATCTATGAGTATGACCAGACAGGCTTATTGGAAGGTATACAGTGGATGTGTCAAACATGCTGCTGGAGGTCCCCAACATTCCTGGTGCCAGAACCAGATTAAATGGCATTGGGAAATATTAAACAAAATAAATAAAATATGATAGAACATAGATAATGTTAACATGTGGTTTTCTAAGTCAATATGCAGCCCATAGGAATCCTCATGTACAGTTTAGTGTCAGTTTGAGTTTGACACCGTTGGTGTATAGGATGGACTAGAGCTGGGAGAGACTGAAATCAGGAAGATGAGTCAGGAATCACTGTGTTCCCTTCTTCAGAGGGTACTCATATTTTAAGCTGAATCTCTCCATGCAGAGGTGACAGGCTCTGCTCTCTTAATATAGAAATTTCAGGCATCCTGTCCTCACCTCACCCAAGCCTAGGCTGCCTCTCCACCACCAACCACACCTTACTGATGGCCTCAGACCACTTTGTCCATGAATAAGGCTCATTTTTACTCTGCTTGACATAAGATAAGAAGTACAAATCATTTGTGAGGCTTTACACTTTAAAAAAAATCTTCCCCTTTGGAGGTTGGAGGGGTAGCAAAAGGAGTGAAGGTTTTTCTTCTCCATCTGGCAAGAATTGTTATGTAGCGTGGAAAAAGAGGTAAGGATCCCTTTCTAAGGCAGCTTCACTCTCTCTCTTTTCTCGATGATGGAGGCGAGATACTTAGCTAAAGATGAGCAGCTTGTTCCTGTCACCATAGCTTGAGCGAAGAGCTCTCAACTCATTGATCCATGATGCTGCCTTTCAGTTTCAGAAATGTGGTTTTCTTTTTTTTCTCTCCCCAGCACCCTCCAAGAGGAGTAAAAGGCAGGAGTGGCTGGCATTTCACTTCTGTGTGAGGATCATTTACCCCAGCTTTCTATTAGGACTTGACTTTCCTTAGCAGGGCACATTTGACTGTTAATGTTTTTGGATAGAATGGAACACAGTCTGTGGAACTGAATTATGGGACACTTTTCCTCTATATAGTCTTCATTTCTGGAATTCCCTCTCCTCCCTTCCCACTACTGACGAAGCCCAGATCTGCCATCCTTCAGGGCACGATGCAAGACTTAATCTCTTTTTAGGTTTGGCATTTTCTGCTTAGTAGACTCTCGTTTCCTTCCCTGGCCTTCGCCTTCACTTTGACAGACTATTATTGCATTATCTTGTTTCTGTACACCAGCCAGAGGCATATTGGAAGCCTGTGTACTTTTTAAGTCTAACAAATAAATAACTAGGACTCTCTAATCACCATCAGGGCATCCAACCAAGACAAAGCTACTAGAAGGATAAAATTAGTACCTATTCAAGAGAAGGAAGGGGAAAAAGAAGGTCCTAGGAAATCAGCAACCCATAACTCTAATTCACTACCTGATAAATTTCTCTAGCAATCAATGAGACAGACAGTTTGTAAGCCCCTTTGGGAAGTTAACATGATGGATGGGGTGTATTCCTGTAATGGAACAAATAAGGTTTGCATATAGAGGCTATTTTTGCAGGGGACAATGGGCATTGCCATGGGAATATAACCAGTCCACTTGGGTGTAGGTCAAGAATATGCCACAATGAGCTTGGAGGCTGGGAATGGGCAGCAAGGGAGTGATTTCACTTGGAAGCTGGCTAAACCTGGAGGGAGACTGGGTTTCCCAACTGGAGGGTAATTCCTCGGAGGGAGACTTAAGCAGGAGATTATATGTTGTGCAGAGGTTCCCAAATAGGCAGTCAGCTGCCTCAGGCATTTCAGAGATTATGAGAGGCCAAGGGAGCTATAGGAAAAGCTCACAATAGCAGGTGCACAATGGCTTGTCCAAATCAGTTTTCAAGTCTTTTCATTAGAAGAGAGTTAATGTCTTTTTGGGGACTGAACTTTCCAAGTTCTGCTCATCATTCTTCTAGTGACTTTACCAAACATATTACTAACCACAATGGAAGCTCCTTGCACAGCTAGGGAAATGGACCATTGAAGCATAAAGCATTAGAATTTCTCTCTCTCTCTCTCTCTCTCTCTCTCTCTCTCTCTCTCTCTCTCTCCCCTCTTTCTCTCTCAATTCTTCTCCCTTTCCCTCTCCTCCTTTCTCTCCTCTTCTGTCTTCTCCTGTCCTTTCCTCTCCTCATCTGTCTATATCTGTGTCTACTTCTGTCTTTGTTTCCGTCTTCTCTTGATCTCTGCCTCTGTTTGACTATGTTTGTGTCTCTATCTGGTTGTCTTTGTCTCTCTTTGTGTCTCTGTATCTTTCTCTCCCTTTGTGTGGAATCCTATCTTTTCCTTTATATCAATCATCAGCATTTTTATTTTTTTCAAATGCTATTGATTTTTAACATTCATTAAAATTTTTTTTGAGTTTTGAATTCTTTTCCTCTCTTCCACCCCTCCCCCACCTATTGAGAAGGCAAGAAATGTGATATCAATCATACATGAATTATACATTATATTATACATATATATGCCTCAGTTTATACATGTATAAATGTATAATGAGGCAAAATTAATTGATGAAATCATGCAAAACACATTTCCATATAAGTCATGTTGCAAAAAAGCAAGAAAAATAAAGAAATTGAAAAAATATGCTTCAATCTGCATTCAGACTCTATCAGTTTGTTCTGTGGAGGAGGATAGTAATTTTCATCATAAATCATTTGGAATTATCTTGGATCATTATATTGATGAAAATAGTTAAGCCATTCATAGTTGATCATCATACAATCTTGCTATTGCTATGTACAGTGTTCTCCTGGTTCTGCTCACTTTACTTTTCATTAATTCATATATATCTTCCCAGATTTTTATAACACGATCCTGCTTGTCATTTCTTAGAGCACAGTAGTATTCCATAACAATCATATATCACAACTAGTTCAGCTATTTCCAGATTGATGGGCATTCTCTCAATTTTCAATTCTTTGCCACCACAAAAAAGCTTCTATAAATATTTTTGTAAAGATAGTCCTTTTTCTTTTTTTTTTTTGATCTCTTTGGCGTACAGACCTAGTAGTGGTATTGCTGAATCAAAGGGTATGAACAGTTTTATAACCCTTTGGATATAGTTCCAAATTGTTCTCCAGAATGGTTGGATCAGTTTACAACTTCACTGACAGTGCAATAGTTCCAATTTTTCCACATCTCCTTCAGCATTTGCCATTTTCCTTTTCTGTTCTATTAGCTGATCTGATAGGTATGAGGTGGTATCTCAGAGTGGTTTTAATTTGCATTTCTCTAATCAGTAGTGATTTAGAGCATTTTTTTCATATGACTATAGATAGTTTTGATTTCTTCTGAAAACTGCCTGTTCATATCTTTTGATCATTTATCAATAGGGGAATGACTTGTATTCTTATAAATTTGACTCAGTTCTCTATATATTTGAGAAATGAGGCTTATATCAGAGAAACTTGCTGTAAGAATTTTTTCCTAGTTTCCTGCTTTCCTTCTAATCTTGGCTTTATCGGCTTTATTTGTGCAAAACTTTTATAATCTACTATAATCAAAATTATCCATTTTACTTCCTGTATATCTCTTATTTGATCATAATTCTTCCTTTATCCATAGATCTAACTGGTCAAATTTTCCATGCTCCCCTAATTCATTAGTATTTTAAAAATTCCCCAGCAATTCAGTTGAAACAAGTTTTTGTTTTGTTTTGTTTTGTTTTGTTTTGTTTTGTTTTGTTTTGTTTTGTTTTGTTGGGGGGGTGTCTGTCTATTCACACACTTAAAAATTGCTCTAAACTTTCAAAACGGACACTTTCAATGATTATAATTTGAGTTGGGGGGAAAGGAAATGGTTACTGAAAAAAAAAGAACGCTTGGTGACAGTGATCCTTTTGATACAGAGCCACAGAGCACCTGTGAAATTCATTCTTTGATTAACTCCTACCTCAGGTATGGAAATCTCACCTCTTCTAGGTTGGTCCAAAGTCTTTGCTTAAATGGAGAAGTTTTAAGAATGAGACAACAATAATAACAACAACAACAAAATTCAAACCTGGCAGGATTCTAAAGATGTCTTAGCATTGAAGCACTCATTGAAAGCTAAGTTATAGAGAGCAGTGATCTCCAAAGCATGATTCTATGCCATATCTAATATCTAATCATTAGGTTATCTCCAATAATAGCCACACCTACCCTTTACCCCTTATAGCCCAGTACTCCCCTAATCCAATCCTTCCTGCAGTTGTCCATTTAGAAGCATGTCAACCTCTGGGTAATAGATATTTTTCATCATTTTGGTCTTTCCTATGTGGATCAACGGGTCAGTCCTTTGAAAGATTACGGATCTGTGCTAGGAGTCTCAGGGCTTGATATCATCACTACAGTATCATCCGCATTACAAACTGTCTACTTATTGCTATCCACAAACAGGGATAATATTATTCTGCTAACTGATCATACCACAGTTTATTCATCTATTCCTCAATCAATGGCATAATATCCTCCCCACACCCCTGCCAAAGATAGCATGGCCCTTCTTTGGAGAACTATTTCTTCCCATTCCCAACAGTAGAAGAAAGTGGATAATGTGATCACAGAGTTAATACACAGAGACCTTAGAGATTATATAACCCAACCTCCTCATTTTACAGATAAGGGCCCAGGAAGGAAAAATAATTTTCCCCAAAATTTCACACAGGGACAGAACCAGGATTTGAACCAAGGTCTTCTGACATGATTGGATTTTTTTAAAACAGATTTTTCAATAGCTAAGTACGCACAATAGCAGAAAAAAAATCCAGATTTACAAAGCACATCAATTAGAATATAGCAATTTGCTTTAGAGGGATCCTTTACTTTGTAGAAGGTGCAGAATAATAGCCATGTGATTTAGCATGTGAGATATGATTTGATTTATAAAATTTGATTTTCAAGTAAGTGAGAGGTAACCTAATATGAATACCTGGATTTTAGTTCTGGTTCTTCCACTAACCAGTGATTTAACTCGCTTCATTTCAGTGGACCTCAGTTTTCTTATCTGTAAAATGAGAGTGTTGAATTAGAAGTCTTCTAATGTCCTCCCTAGTACTAGCATTCTGTGATGTTTGTAACAAATTAGAGCAAAAATGTGAAACACATCCTCAGAGACATGACTTTATATCTAAATGGGGCCTATAAGTAAGCAATATTGTTATTCTGATTTAGTGTATTGAGAAGTTGATGGAGAGAAACATTTAAGAGCGTTGGCCTGAGGTCAAATAGTAAATCAATGACCTGTCTGAGAACAGGACTCAAGGGTCCTAGATGCCAGACAACAGTCTTTGAGTGCTACTTCCAATCTGGGTAAACCCAAGCTACACTTTTCCAGCTTTATCTTCTTTTTCTTTTTCTTTTTTTTTTCAAAATCTGAATTTTGTTGTTTATTTTGTTACTTGCTAGCTACACCAGTAAATAAAATGTCTTCTGATTTGAAAAAAAAAAAAGATATCCTTTTGGAGTTAAGTGTGAAGTAAAATGACCATTTGCAGATAGCAGTTTGTAATTTATGTATAATGTATCTTGGGAATAATGGAGGTAGCTACCTCCATTTAATTCCCTAGGAAAATGACCAGTTGGTTGGCCCAGGATCTGAGGGCATTTTGATCTGCAATGACAAATTAAATTTTGCTCTTAGTAGAAATTCAGTCAAGCTCAAAGTCCTGATAGAGTACTCATCATTTTACAGCTCCCAACTATATTATCTCCTCCCCCACCTTGTGCCCGCAAATGTTCCTGTGCACTGAGCTCTCCCTGTTAAGGGTTAAGAAGGGATTTTCCTTAATGATGGTAGATGAAAGCAATTTCACAGAATCAATTTCAATTTTAGAAGCACCTTGAGAATTACCAAGAGTTTGTAAGTTTTATTGTGTTGAATTAATAGACATTTTTGAAGTCAAGATTCTAGAGCTCAGATCATCATTTTTTTTTTCTTCTTCCTGGCTTCACTTCAATGATCACAATGGGAAAAAATTATCTTTAAGTGAAATGTTTGAGCCATATGTTATGGCAATGAGAGGTTCTCATGGAAAATGGGTTTTCCTTAACCACTCAGGCCTGATCACAGATTAAAGTTCAGGGGCCAGCTTATTGATAAGATTTCTTCTACACTCTTCCTTCTCTTTCTTAAGGAGACAAAGCTACTGTGATTTTTCAGTGGGAAACTAAAAGGACAAGAATGACCAGATAGAAAAGCTGAATAACATGCCCATGGTCCTACCTATCCCAGGAGTAGTGTCTGGATATATCAGTTCTTCCCAACTGGACCATTAGGGAGTAGGCCTGGTGATCAGTCCTTCCACCTTTAGTTGGCTTCATAATAACAATATAATACTGTTTCAGGGATTCAACATCTTTATATAAGGGCTTGATATTGCTGGTGAGAAGGGAATTAATGGTTTGCTTTTAAGCAGATGAACTCTTTTAGGTCAACAGGGGATCATGTGGTGTGATGGAAAGTGAGTGACTTATGTACGAAGTCATTCCTAATACTCTGAAAGAGCTAAGCTTCCCCTTTCTCCAAAGTCCCAAACCAAGATTATTCTAACAGATACTATGAGGTGATCACCAAGAGGGAAAGGCTTTGTTGAATCTGAAAAGAGCTGACTGAGGTTAGAACCTTAAAATTATGTTTTTAGACCTCTAAGAAAAGCCATCTAATTCAATTTTCTCATTTTGTGATGAGGAAGTTAAGGTCCAGAGAAGATGAGTGACTTGTTCAAAGTCACCAAGTTCATTAGCAGTAATTAGAAGTTGAAACTAGATCTCCTGACTCACAATCCAGGCTCCCTCTATTTGAATGCCTTAGGTAAAAGACAAATCAATCAATTCATCAACAGGCTTACTCTCTGCCTGGCACCGTGTGAAGTGCTTAGGATACAAAGAAAGGCACACACATGCACACACCCAAATACACAAAATTCAAGAAGCAAACATTTTATTTATAAAATATACACAAAACAGATGGAAGGTGACCTTAGAGGACAAGGTTCTCTAGATAAATGGTAAAGAATAATCCACAAATCTCGAATAGGAAAGAACCTTAGAGGGTATCTGGCATAAACACCAGGGATGTATTCTGCTACGGTAGGATGCTCAGGATAAAATATTGACAGAAGTATGTTCTTAATGATGATAATGATGATCACATGGTCTTAAAATAATCACTCATGGTCTAGCAGTGTTGTCTTGATTTGTCTATTAGGAAGGAGCTTCCATTATTTATTTATTTGTCTTTTTGTTTTCAACATTTACTTCCACAAGATTTTGAGTTCCAAATTTTCACCCCATCTTGCCCCTTCCCCCACCCTAAGATGGCATGCATTCTGAATACCCCTTCCTCTAGTCTGCCTTCCCTTCTATCTCTCCTCCCCTTCTCTTATCTTCTTCCCCTTCAATTTTCCTGTAGGGCAGGATAGATTTCTGTATCCCATTTCCTGTATTTCTTATTTCCCAGTTGCATGTGAAAACATTTTTTTTTAAACATGGGTTTTTAAAACTTTGGGTTCCAAATTTTCTCCCTTCTTCCTTCCTCACCCACCCTGATTGATAAGGCAAGCAACTAAATGCAGGTTATACATGTGCAGTTATGCAAAACACTTCCATAGTAGACATGCTGTGAAAAACTAAGTATGTTTTCCTTCATCCTATCCCGCCCCCACATTTATTCTATTCTTTCTTTTGACCCTGTCCTTCCTCAGAAGTATTTGCTTCTGATTACCCCCTTTCCCAATCTGCCCTACTGTCTCTCATTCCTCTACCCTCTTGTCCCCTTCCCCCTATTTTCCTGTAGGGTAAGACAGATTTCCATACCCAATTGAGTGTGTGTTTTCCCTCCTTAAGTCAAATCCTATGAGAGTGAGATTCACTCATTCCCTCTCACCTTCCCCCATTTCCTCTCCACTGTAAGAGACTTTTCTTTTCTGTTTTTTTTTGTGAGATAATTTACCCTGTTCTACCTCTCTCTTTCTCCTTCTCCCAGTATAATCCTCTCTCACTCCTTAATTTTATTCTCCAGATATGATCCCTTCATCTTCAACTCACCCTGTTCCTTCTATCTATCTATCTATCTATCCATCTATCTATCTATATCTATACATACTTACATATAATTTTTTCCCTCCAACTACCCTAATACTGACAAAGGTCTCATGAGTTACAAATATGATCTTTCTTTGCAGGGATGTAAACAGTTCAACCTTAATAAGTCTCTTATGATTTTCTCTTTCCTGTTTATCTCTTCATGTTCCACTTGAGTCTTATATTTGGAAATCAGATTTTCTATTCAGCTCTAGTCTTTTCATCAAGAATGCTTGAAAGTCCTCTATTTCACTGAATGACCATTTTTCCCCCTGAAGGATTATACTCAGTTTTGCTGGGTAGGTGATTCTTGGTTGCAATCCTATCTCCTTTGCTCTCCGGAATATTATATTCCATGCCCTGCGGCCCTTTAATGTAGAAGCTGCTAAACCTTGTGTTATCCTGATTGTGTTTCCACAATATTTGAATTGTTTCTTTCTGGCTGTTTGTAATATTTTCTCCTTGACCTGGGAACTCTGGAATTTGGCTACAATATTCCTAGGAGTTTTCCTTTGGGGATCTCTTTCACTAGGAGATTGGTGGATTCTTTCAATTTCTATTTTGCCCTCTGGTTTGAAAATATCAGGGCAGTTTTCCTTGATAATTTCTTGAAAGATGATGTCCAGGCTCTTTTTTTGATCATGGCTTTCAGAAGTCCAATAATTTTTACATTCTCTCGCCTGGATCTATTTTCCAGGTCAGTTGTTTTTCCAATGAGATATGTCACATTGTTTTCTAGTTTTTCATTCTTTTGGCTTTGTTTTACAGTGTCTTGATTTCTCATAAAGTCACTAGCTTCCAATTGCTCTATTCTTATTTTTAAGGAAGTATTTTCTTCAGTGATCTTTTGGACTTCCTTTTCCATTTGGCCAATTTTACTTTTTAGGTCATTCTTCTCCTCATTGGCTTTTTGGACCTCTTTTGCCATTTGGGTTAGGCTATTTTTTAAGGTGTTATTTTCTTCAGTATTTTTTTGGGTCTCCTTCAGCAAGCTGTTGACTTGTTTTTCATGATTTTCTTGCATCACTCTCAGTTTTTCCTCTACTTCTCTTAATTGCTTCTCAAAATCCCTTTTGACTTCTTCCAAGGCTTGGGACTGATTCATATTCTTCTTGGAGGCTTTGGATGTAGGAGCTTTGGCTTTGTTGTCTTCTTCTGGTTGTATGTTTTGATCTTCTTTGTCACCAAAGTAAGATAATATAGTCTGACTCTTTTTGCACTGCTTACTCATGACCCCGGCCAATTACTTGAGTTTTAAACTCTTTGTTAAGGTAAGAGTCTGCTTCCAATGTGTTGAATGTACTGTCCCAAGCTTTGGGGGTTTGTATAGATGTTTTTAGAGATGCTTCTAGGGACCTGAAAATTTTCAGTTCTTCCAGGGTGCTATGACAAGGGACGAGGTATTTCCTCTCCACCGCTGCAACAATTTTCCCACTGACCTTCCAAGTTGTCTTTGGCGTTCGTGGGTTGAGAAGTCTGGAAACCGCCACAACTGCCTGAGATTCAGGCAGTTCTCTGAGGCCTGCTCTAGGGTCGCTGTGGCCTGCGCCCACGCCGAACTGTGCTCCTCTCCCCGCCTGGCGCGATATACCTTCCTGATCAACCATCCAGGTTATCTTGGGCTGGAAATTTGTTTCACTCTGTCTTTTTGTGGGTTCTGCTGCTTTAGAATTTGTTTAGAGCCATTTTTATAGGTATTTGGAGGAGTTTGGAGAGAGAGCTCAAGCAAGTCACTGCTTTCCCTCCGCCATCCAGGGAGCTTCCATTAACTAGTTCTATTAACTAGATGAACTCTGAGTGGGTAGAAAAATTGACTTGATGATGATATTGAGAAAGTTTGAAAATCTTGTTAAGACTACAGTGTTTTTCATTCCATTGGGGCAGGCTGTTGAGGTATGACCAGTTGTCCTTCAGTTGCTTAAGAGTGCTTTTGCTCCAGATTCAGAGCTATTCTCATCTTCATTTGCTTTCCTGTTTTGCAAACTTATTTCTTTCCCAAATCAAGATTTCCTCTCTCTTTTCCTCCCCCTAGTCCCTTGGCCCCATTCTGCCTACTTGATTTGTGGCATGTCACTCTATCCTTCTTACAAATGTCTACCTTATTGCAAGACGTTGTTTCCAGAGAAGCCAGTGGGATTGACAACCTTCAGCTTCGCTCATTGAAAAGTCACCTTCCTGTTCATTGACTGGAGAATGGCTAAACAAGTTGTAGTACATGAATTAAATGGACTATCACTGTGCTCTGTGATATGATGAATAAGATGAAACAGAGAAGTCCACAAAGACTTGTATGAACTTATGCAAAGTGAAGTAAGCAGAACCTGGAAAACAATATACACAATGACCACAAACCAAATTAAACTGGGTGCTATGAAATTGTAATGACCAAACTTGATACCAGCAAAGAGATATGAGAATGTACTTCCTCATCTTTGCAGAGATGGAGTACTATGAGTGTGCAACTCTGTACATAATGTCAGACTTGGATGGCATGTTGTTTAGTTTTGTGAAACTGTCCCCCCTCTTATTTTACTCTTTAGTATAAAGGAATGGGAATAAATATTTATATATTGGCTAGTATTCACTGTGCTAAGTGCTTTACAAATATTGTCTCATTTAACTTAATTAAATGAGATAAATGAGATGATAGTATAACTCTCTGGAAGGAGAATAGAGAAGGAATACATTGGGAAATGTAGGTGATGTAAAAGCACAAGATATTAAAAATGAAAAAGAAAAGGTACATTTGAACATGGTCTATATGTCTTAGACTAATTGCATATGTGGTAATTATCCATTGTTTTGCTCAGTCTTTCACTTTTAGCTCTTTGAGCCTATTTACAGCCCTGGAGGACAATAAGTTTCTCTTGGCTTCACCCATGGCCACAGAGACTTTCTATACACTCCCAATGCTCCCAGGTGGGAGAGAAAAATAGATAATATTTTCTTTGTAATATGGCGTGAAATAATTCTACTACTTAGGAGGTTTACCAAACTGCTATATAAGAGTTTTAATTATTAAAGATTTAATATATATATTTAAATCTCTTATATATTTAATATAAAAGAGATTTAATTATTAGTTTTAATTATTAAATTAAATTATTATTAAATGATTAAATTAAAACTCTTATATAGCAGCTTGGTAAACCTCCTAAGTAGTAGAATTATTTCATGCCATATTACATATTATACATTACATAATACATATTATTTCTCCAATAGAAATGATATTCTGTATATAATTATAATATAAATATATAATATTATATAAATATAATATATAATAACATAAATATATAATATGTAAATATTATATAAATATATAATATATACATTATAATAAACAATATTATATAATGCAATTATATATTATTATGTATTATATATCTAATGATAGTTATTACATACGGAATGTATTATAATATTCCTATATAATAATAACAGCTGGCATTTGTATAGCCGTTTAAAATTTGCTAAGTACTTTATGAATATTTTCTTATTTGTCCTTACAACAGCTCTGGGAACAGGCCTTGGGATTAGGTACTATTTTTATCCTCATTTTACAGATGAATAAATTGAGTCAGAGAGAGGTTAAGTGACTTGCTCAGGGTCATACAGCTAGTAATTTAAACAGTGCATTATTTTTTATCTCTACATAAGCTAAGCCATGCATACCACAAAGGTAGTTGAACTAATATGTCTTTTTTTTCCCCCATGGAATGAACAGTATATGAAAGCATATGAAGTGAGCTGAGTAGTGTAATGGATAGAGCCCTGGATTTAGAGTCAGTAAGACCTGAATTTGAATTCTGCTTCAGATGCTTACTATTTGTGTGATCCCAGGCAAGGTGCTTAACTTCTCAGACTCACTTCCCTCATCTGAAAAGAGGGGTAGCACTTACTTCATAGGGTGGCTGGGAGGGTCATATGAAATAATATATGTCAAGTGCTTTGCAAACTTTAGTGTTATGTAAATGTTAGCTATTATTATTAAGCTCATATAGAGTTCTGTGATTATTTGCATCATGTGTTCTTTCTTCCTTTCCCTCAAGGGCATAGAAGTCTCCAAAATGATTTAATTTTTCTTGGTTGGGGGAAGAGAATGGGGTGGGGAAGGATCCAGACCTCTGATTTTAACCCATATCAAAGTCCCTTCAAAGAGGCAGATTGTCAGCTTCTCTGTAATTATAGCTTAAAAAGCTGCATGGACAAAACTTGGACCTGGGTTTTCCTGACTCCAAAGTGGCCTCTTTATCTGTTATGCCACATGCTTCTCAAGAATTTAATTCTGAATGCAAATACAGGCATTTTAAAGCACTTCGATGTCTTTGACATTTTAGAGTCTGATGAAAATCATTATCAGTCTAGAAGCAGCTCTGAGAAGTAAGAACTAGATCTTGGTGAATAAAAAGGGTCTATGACATTTGGTTTGGTGGAAAGATCACTTTACTGGAAGTAGGAGACCTGAGTTCTAGTCCTAGTCACAGGAACCAGCTGGGCGATCTTGAATAAGTCACGTCCATTCCAGCTTTAAAATAAGAACGCTGGGATCCCATATTCCTGAGCAGAATTTAGTGGGATGTGTACTACCTGTACACAATTATATTTTCAGTTTACCCTGTTGGTCTGCAGGGGCTTTTGCTCTGCAAGTTTTTCCTATGCCCTACATTGAGTGGTCTAAGCCTCCGGCTGCTCATTACAACTTTATCCCTATGTGTCCAATCAACTAATTCCACTGCAAAGAGAAAACTTGGACAGATGTGTGACTCACTTGGATGTTAAATTAATTCAGCACGAGCACTGTATAATGAATTCCAAACGATTGGGCACTTACCGATTCATTTGAACATGGCACAAAAGAATTTCAAGCAGATTGTTGAATGTGTTTCTAGTTTAGGGTTTCTATGAGCATTTCATTTCTGGGAAGAGAAAGGGATGATTGGGAAATAGAACCTGCATTTAGACAACTGCCTTTGTTGATCCCCCGCCAAACAATTTGGAAGGGGATGTAGGGAGGGGAAATCACTGTCTTGCCAGCATCTCAAAACTCAGACTTCATTTGAAAACAATGGAATGTTGCCTCTAAGTAAGGGGAGACAAGAACAACTTTCTTGCTACCTTCCTAGCTTCTCTCTGAGGGGAAATTGCCAATTTTGGTGTTCAATAAAAATGTTTATGTATTATTTTAAAGATGCTTTTTTCCTCCCAGACTTAACTTTACATAACAAAAAATCCCTCCATTTGAATATACATTCAAAACCATTCTCAAAAAAAAAATTTAACATACAAATAACAGTTTATCAGCTACTCATTCTATGTTTCTCTCCAATCCTATTGATCATCCATTCACATGCAGATAAGTGTTTGCTCCTAAAAAAATGACAATTGGAGGCATTGTGTATAATGTTATTCTAGTTCTATGCTGTTGAATAGAATCAGATGGACATCTGATAGGGACAGTCAGTTAATGTTTGACTTGTGATAATGGGATGCTTATTTACTTTCAGTTTGAAAAGTCTCTGAGAAGCTTTCCAAAAGACAGCTCAAGTTTATAATTCAGCATTATAGAGACACAGGAGGGTGTGGCCAATAGAGGGAAAACCTGGGCTCAAGATTGATCTCTGACACATATAGCTGGGTAACTCTGGACAAGTCACCTAAACTCTTAGGGCTCCAGGCAACTCTCTAAGAATGTTAAGGAAGGAAACAAGCATTATTGAAAAGTACTTACTATGTGTCAGGCACTGTGATGAGGGTCCTTATAAATATCACTTCATTATATCTTCACAAGGACTCCGAGAGGCATATGCTATAATATATTCCCCAATGAGGATAATAATACCCCCCATTTTATAGTTGGAGAAACTGAGGCAGGGGAAGTGACTTGGTCAAGGTTACACAAAGTAGTAACCGTCTAAAGCAGGATTTGAACTCAGGTCTTCCAGATTCCAAGCCCTGCTTGTAACTGCTGAATGGTTGTCAATGAATTGGTAGTAGAGCTTCCCCACACCAGGACTATAGAGCCCAATGATCATAATTGAGTCTTTGAAATTATGTGGAAATTAACCAAATGAATTTCAGGTGAGCTCCAATAATCTCACTGAATGACTTTATGGTTCTTAGTCTACCATTCATTGCAGAGATAAAACTTTTCATCATCCTAATTTATTGAATGTTAATCAATATTAATGTGACATGACAACACAAATTAATTGGACTTTATTAACGTTTGCTTTGTATAGCATGTGAACCATATTAGACCTTTCTTTGTCTCATATCAATCTATTTGTATAGTAGGGTAATTATTGCTCACCTCACCATGTATATAGTCATCCCATGTATCATTGATATCAAGAATAATTAATGCTTGAAAGTGCAAATCACAGGGGCAGCTAGGTGGCGCAGTGGACAGAGCACCGGCCCTGAAGTCAGGAGGACCTGAGTTCAAATCCGGCCTCAGACCAAACACTTGACACTTACTAGCTGTGTGACCCTGGGCAAGTCACTCAACCCCAATTGCCAAAAAAAAAAAAGGGTGCAAATCAGAAGGAGACCACATGGGAAATTTTAAAGCATGTTGGTAAGTGTGTCCTCATTGCTCATCCTTTCTTCTACTGAGGCTCCAAACCTAAATTCTCATCTACCTAGACAATTTAGTCTCTTTTAGGTGATATTCATTTTCCAATCCCTAGAAACACTGGGATTCCATGACTCTTAACCACTCTGGGTAGAATATTGGTATTTTTTAAATAGGGGCTTTTGTTTTTGGGAGAAATGTGGTTCCTAAGATCATTGGATCATAGATTTAAAGTTGGAGAGGAATTTAGAAATCATCAAGTCTTTTACTACCCCTTTACTTTACAGGGAAGGAAACTGAGGCAAAGATGTTAAATAACTTGCCCAAATTGAACAAAGTAGAACATGGAAGAATAGAGTTTGAACCTTGTCATTTGACTGCTGAGCTCTATGATTTCCTGAAGTCAATCCACCCTGCTCTCCTCCTCCTGTTTCAGGGGTGGGGAACCTGCAGTCTCGAGGCCACATGTGGCCTTCCAGGTCTTTGGGTGCAGCCTTTAATTGAGTCCAAGTTTTACAGAGCAAATCCTTTTATTAAGGGGATTTGCTCTGTGAAGTTTGGATTCAGTCAAAGGGCCACACTTGAGGATCTACAGGGCTGCAGGTTCCCCACTCTTGTAAGGCCTAACTCGTTGTCCATTTACACCATTTGTACCCAATTTGTAGGGCAGCTAGGGGGCGCAGTGCCTAGAGCGTTGGGCCTGGAGTTAGGAAGATCTGAGTTCAAATCCAATCTCAGACACACTTACTAGCTGTGTGACCCTGGGCAAATCACTTAACCCCTGTTTGCCTCCATTTCCTCATCTGTAAAACGAGTTGGAGAAGGAAATGACAAACCACTCTAGTATCTTTACTAAGAAAACTCCAAATGGGGTCATGAAGAGTCAGACATGACTGAAAATGACTGAATAACAAAATGACAACCTAGTTTGTATATATATATATACATACATACACACTACAGACACACACACAGATACATGTATGTATTTGTAGATACATATTACACACACAATATATACACATATACATACACAAATACATAAACTGATGGATAAGCTCTAAAGATTATAATCCATGTCATAAAATTTGGACAATAGGCTTTCTTCAACCATTTGAGTTTTCCTATGTGGATGGTTAGGCCATAGCTGCTAAAAGGGTTTGAACTGACCATCCACACAGGACACTTGGATGTGGGACAGTGATGATAATATGACTTTATACCTATATACATTCTTTATGGTTGATTACAAAGTGCTTTATGATATTTCAAGTCAACAAGCATTTATTAAGTTATGTTCCCAGCATTCATTGTCCTAAGTGCCAGGAAAATAAGAAAGTGAAAAAAGTCTTTGCCCTCAAGGAGCTCATAGTCTAATGTGGAAGATAATATGCAAACAACTATATACAAACAAGATACACACAGGATAAATTGTAGATAATATCAGAGAGAGACATTAAGATCAAAGCAGGCTGGGAAAGACTTCTCATAGAAGGTAGGTTTTTAAAATGAGAATTGGAGGAAGTCAGAAAACCAGGAGGCAGAGATAAATAGGCAGAAAGTTCTAGGCATGGCAGACATCCAATGAAAATGCCCAGTCAGGAGATGGAGTGCCATGTGTGAGGAACAGCAAGGAGGCTGGTGTCATTGGATTGCAAAGCATGTGAAGAGGAATAAGGTGTAAGAAGACTAGAAAGGGAGGAAGACAACAGGCTAAGGAGGGCTTTAAAAATCACAGATGATTTTTTATTTGATCCTGGAGGTAATGGGGGAGCCATTGGAGTTTATTAAATGGCTCTGTGTGTGTGTGTGTGTGTGTGTATGTGTGTGTGTGTGTGTGTGTGTGTGTGAGAGAGAGAGAGAGAGAGAGAGAGAGAGAGAGAGAAGAATCACAATTTCACTTTAGGAAGATTAATTTGATAACTGAGTGGAGAATGGATTGGAGTGGATGACAAGTCAAGGACACCACCCCTGTCTATTGTAATAGTCTCATCCAGAGGAGAGAAGGGGGCATATGGGAGAGACATTACAACAAAAGAAGAAACAACGTAACTTGGCAACTAATGAGATATGGGGGTTGGGAGTGAGGAGTCAAGATGACACCTAGGGGGTGTCAGCCTGGATGACTGGGAGGATGGTGGGACCCTTGACAGTCATGGAGAAGTTAGGAAGAGGGGAGGTTTTGGGGGAGAAAAACCATAGGTCCAGTTTTGTATAAGTTGAGTTTAAGATGTCTATGAGACATCCGATAGGCAGTTGGAGACGTGAGACCGGAGGTCAGGAGAGAGCTTAGGTTTAAATAAATAGATCTGAGAACTGTCAGCACAAAGATAGTAATTACGTTCATGGAAACTGATGAGATCACCAAGCAAAATAGTACAGAGGGAGAAGGGAAGAGGGCCCAGGACAGAGCCTTGAGGGACACCCACAGTGAGTGGGCGTGGGTTGGATGAAGAGCCAGCAGAAGAGACTGAGGAAAAATGGTCAGCCTAGTAGGAGAAGAACCAGCAGAGAGCACTTTCAGGAAAACCTAAAGAGAAGAGCATATCAAGGAGCAGACGCTATCCACACTGTCTCATCCTCGCATCGTTCTTGTGAAGTAGACAGCATTGATATTTTTATCCCTTTTTTACAAATGATGAAACAGAGGTTCTGGACATTATGTGATTCACCCAATGTCACAAAGGAAGCGAATGGCAGAACTGAGACTCAAGCCCACCGATTTTGACTCTGTTTAGGATTCTTTTCATTGTGGCAGGCTACCCCGCGGACAGAAAACAGCTTTTCCTGTTTGCCCCTAAGTCAGGATGTCACACAGAATAAAAATGCGGTACTATGTGTCTTGGTCAACTCTGTGAATTGGAATAAGTCTAGGGTTCACTCAAATTTTTTGCTGATCATTTTCTCTATCTCTGTCTTTTTTTGGGGGGGAGCTAGGCAATGGGGTTAAGTGACTTGCCCACGGTCACACAGCTAGTAAGTGTCAAGTGTCTGAAGCCAAATTTGAACTCAGGGCCTCCTAACTACAGGTCCGGTGCTCTATCCACCGTACCACCTAGCTGCCCTTGTCTCTGTCTTTCTTTGGTTTCCTTCTTTGCTTCCTCCTATATTTACCCCAAGTAATCCCCCAGTGAATATTGTCTCAGGTTCTTTTTATGTTTTTTTGGGGGGGGGCAAGGCAATTGGGGTTAAGTGACTTGCCCAGGGTCACACAGCTAGTAAGTCAGGTCCTCCTGACTCCAATGCCAGTGCTTTATCCACAGTGCCACCTAGCTGCCTCATCAGGTTCTTTTTAAAACATCATTTAAACCAGGCTCTCAAAGCATATCAATATTGACACCAAGAGAGATATCTCAGATTATACACAATGGTGGTTTGGTTGTTGGTTTTTTGTTTTTGTTTTTTGTTTTTTTTAGGAGGAGAGGGTGGAGAGCAGTGTCTGCACCTGTGTGTTCAATAGTGTTAAGGAATTTCTGGAGTGGAAACTCCCTCTGCCAATGCAGATTGGTAATTTAATAGATTCAGTGACTTTCCTCAGGTTACACGACCAGTATAGTTCAGGGGCAAGATTTGAACCCAATCCTCCAATACAGTAGATATGTTCATGAAGAGTTGTGTATAAAACTGAATTTTGGAAAATCAAATAATCTTTTAAATGTATGAATATAGTTCATTATTTGAAAGAACCATGGGAAATTATTTTGAAAAGTGAAGCATCCTTTTGTAATGTGAACAATAACTGATTTATATATTGCTTATGGTTTTTATTTAATATATTGAAGTGGTTTTTTTAGAGTGGAACAAATCTATCCAGTGCTTCTAATAAAATTAATCATGGGTTTTTTTTTTTTATTTCTTCACTGGCAAGCATAAGCTTAACTGTTATATCCTAAAACATCAGATATTAGGACCATAGAATTAGAGCTAAAGCGTACCTTAGGAGTCATCTAGTTCAACCCTATCATTTTGACCTCTCTGGGATTCAGTTTCCTCATCTGTAAAATGAGGTTGTTGGCCTTGATATCCTCTAAGGTCTCTTACAGTTTGGCAAAGTCTATGATGCCGTGAAGTAACTTACCCAAGTTCTCGCAGGTAATAAGGGGGCAGAGCTGAGATTCAAACCTAGCACACTTATTTATTTACTTATCTATCTATCTATTCATCCATCCATCCATCTATGTATGTATGTATCTATCTATCTATTCATCCATCCATCCATCTATCCATCCATCCATCCATCCATCCATCTATCCATCCATGTATCTATGTATCTACCTTTCTATTCATCCATCCATCTATGTATCTACGTATCTATCTATCTATTTATCTATATATCCATCCATTCATCCATCCACACATCCACCCATCCATCTATCCATCTTTCTATCCATCCATCTATCCATCTCTCTCTCTCTCTATTTATTTATTTGTTTAGCTATTTATTTATTTTTACAGAACCATACTTGCTAGGATACTGAAGGGATTTCATTACAGTGTCTCTACTTCATTTGACAATGTCTTTTGATTCATTCATTTATTCTTTCAACTAATATTTCTTGAATGCCTACTACCAAGTTGGGCTGGCACCTGTGGAGATTTCAAAGGTAAATAAGCCAGAGTTCTTGCCCTCAAGAAGCTTATGTAATAAGGGAAACATTAATGTGTACAGATAACTGTATGTTTATGCAAATGGTTTCCATATATATATATATATACATATACACATATATATTTCCCTCACCATGCAGATGATTTTCATATCTATCTCTGTTCATATAGCTATATCTATCCATTTGTTTGCTTTATCTATCCGTCAATTGTTTCAGTCATGTCTAACTCTTTGTGACCCCATCTGCGTTTTTTTTTGGCAAATGGAGTCATGAAGAGTCAGATGTGACTAAGCAACAACAACGGTCATTTAAATTTTTTTGTAATCAGGCCCTTTCTTGCCTTTCCAATCTTCTTACGCTTTATTTCCCTATATATAGGCTAAACTCTGACAATACTGGCCTATTAGCAACTCCATGTGCAGGGTACTCTAGCTCCTATCTCAGTACCTTGGCACTGGCTGTCCCCCATACCTGGAATGCCTGGCTCCTTCACCTCCACCTCTTCATTTCTCTGGATTCCTTAAGACCTGGTTCAAATCCCACCTTCTGCAGGAGGCATTTCCTGGTCCCCTGGCTGGTGACGTCTCTTCCTCTCACATTACCTTTCATCTGCTCAGTATATATCTTTTCTGTGCCTATTTATTTACATGTTGTGTTCCCAGTGCTCCCTGAAGTCAGATGCCATTTTTGCCCTTTCTTATCTCCAGTGCTTAGCATAATGCCTGGCATCCAGTAAACACTTAATAAATATCAGTTGAATGATTATACGGTAATTCCCGTAAGAGTACAAACAACTAACTCTGAGATTCAATGACCGGAGGAGAGATCACTGCATGTGAAGGAGATTAATTCGATTCAATTAAAAAACATTTACTAAGTACCAATTTTCAAAGCACTGTGCCCTGGGATAGAAAAACAAAAATAAAACAATCCCTGTCCTCAAGGAGTTTACATTCTACTGAGAGAATACAATATTTACATGGAGAAATCTAAGGGAAGTTTTTGTGGAGGAAAAGATATTCTAATTGTTATGATTTTTATAACCTCATTTTTTAACTTGATCCCATAAAGAGGGCAAAATTTGTAGGAAAATACTCATCACTACTTGCTATAATTTCTGATGAGCTTCAGGTTTTCTTACTTCTTGAGATGTTAAAAATACTAACATTTCTCTGGTATATACCATGTGTTTCTTTAACTGCAGTTCAGCAATACATCGAATTGGCCACTCAGAGATTAGGTGCCTATTTTTTCTTCTTTCTTCCTTTGTTATCCCTGTTCATTGTGATTTTCCCCCTTTTCTTTGGTTCTCCAGTGGTGCACAAGTGTGGAGGTGAGATATTTTCCCCTTTATGTAAACCTTAAAAGATTGTCCTTCACGAGGTTGATGGCAGTCCCGGCTTTGCGCCATTTATCTGAGAATGGGGCTCCTATAAGCCAATGATTAAATTTGAGTAAATGGGATTCTTGTTGCTTTTTCAAGAAATAATTTAATGAACTCATTTGGCACTATCCAGAGATCACATGTTATTTGGTAAGCGTTCCATTATCATTAAGAAGTAACTAATGGGCAATTAATTTAAGGGATTATACACTTAGCTAATTTGATGATTTTTAATTTTGGTTAGATTAAAATATACAGGATCACATAAATCACTATTAGGCTGGCCCTAATAAGCGAAACCCTCAATTTTCTCCTTGTCACTCAGAAATGGAGCAGAGAGTTGGCTCGTCATTTATACATATCTGTCCCCCTAGGAAGCCTCTTTAGAGCTTTGAACTGGACATAAGATCCCTGCTCTTGTCACCACTCTGCTAATTATTTTCTCCCAGGTGTCATTTATTTTTTGAGTTTCATCCTAGTGACCCTATTTGACTTTCCTGAACAGAAGAGCATTTGATGTCCCTGACACTCAATGCCTTCCATGGGAAATTCTTCTTAGATCTCTGCAAACCAAAAGGACCAAATCTGAAAGAGAACAGTCAAAACCTGAGGAGTTTCTGGTTTTTTTCTGAGTGCAGATCCTGAATTAAGGAAAGTCATACTAAGTAGAGATTCCTAACCTGGAGATAGATTTCAGGGAAGGGGAGAGGGCATCTGGGAACTTAGATAAGAAAAGAAAAATATTTTTATTTTCACTAACCTTTAACAGAATTGAACATTTCTTTCAATTATGAATTGAATAAAAAAAATTATTCTGAGAAGGGGTCCATAGACTTCACCAGACTGCTAAAGGAGTTCATGGTTAAGGTTAAGAACTTGGGGTCAACTAGGTGGTACAGTGAATAGAGCACTGGCCCTGGAGTCAGGAAGGTCCTGAGTTCAAATCAGGACTCAAACACATAGTACTCACTAGCACTCTGGGCAAGCCACTTAATCCCAATTGCCTCAAAAAAACCAAAACAAAACAAAAAACCTCTTGTTCAAGGGAGATCCTGGGAAACTTGGCCAACTAGAGACCCTCCCTAGGCTTCACTCTCAAGTGTCCCTAGGTGTGAGTTGCTCATTATAAGGTTTAACAATTTTAGCGCCCTCTCAGCCTCAGCAAGGGAGACTTATTATTGTGGTGATCTTTGTTTCTGTGGAGTGTTAAGTAGTACTTCTCTCCTCAATATCTCCACTTTCTGACGTTTCCTTCCCCTCTGTTTTAAAATATGCAGCCACTAGGGGCAGCTAGGTGGCACAGTGGATAGAGCACTGGCCCTGGATTCAGGAGGACCTGAGTTCAAATGCGTTCTCAGACACATAACACTTACTAGCTGTGTGACCCTGAACAAGTCACTTAATCCCATTGCCTAGCCAAAAATAAAATAAAATATGCAGCCCCCCTCCCTTTCTTTGCCCTCCCCCTTTTTATGTATTCTATGTTCCTGTCAAACTGTTCCTTGAACTCATCCTGTCCCCTCCCTCCCCCAAGCATCTATTCAGGCCATGCTCCACAGCTGAGTGGAACTCCCTTCTTCATAGTGAAGCTTCTCAGAAGCTTCTAATCCTTTGTGGCAGAGAAATCCTTAACCCAAGGTCTATAGATAGATTTCATGGAGTCTATGAACTTGGACCAGAAAAAAATTTATCTTTATTTCAATGAAGCCTTAACTGTTTCTTTCAGCTGAAAGTCATCTCTCCCTCATCAAATTTGTTCTATTCCTTCATCTAGGACTCTCCTGTGTCTCTGTTACCTTCAGTGTGACATCATGCTGATTTGTGAACGTGCCTAATTTCCTGTTTTAGATTGCAAATTTCGTGAAGTTAGGGAATATGTCAGTCTCAATTTTTGCATCTCTAGCCTTATGCATAGTGCCTTACACATAGTAGGTACTTAATAAGTGTTGCACTGGGACTTTAAAAAGACCTTAGGTTGGCTCTGCTGTCCCCTCTTATCTTACACCTTTTTTTCTTTTGTAGTCAAAATCCTTAGGTGGGTTCCATACTAAAGTCTATGGAAACTAGGTGGTTCTATTAATAAGACTGGGGGACTTGGAGTCTGGAAGATCTGAATTCAAACTTTGCCTCAGACCCTTAGCAGCTGTGTAACCCTGGGTAAATCTGTTAACCTCTTTCAGCCTGTAAAATGGGGATAATAATAGCACTAACTTCCCAGGGTTTTCATGAGGATCAAATGAGGTAATATTTGTAAAGTGTTTAGCAAAATTTAAAGTACTATGCAAATGCTGGCTTTTATCATTACTACTTTATTTATAATTTATATTATTTTTATAATATATATAACTATTATATTTATAATAATGTATTTACAATAATTTATTAATTCATAATAATAACAACAAATTCAATAATTGGGTCATGTCAACTTTGAAGAAGGTCTTTTGTCTTAAAGGTCTTTCTAGGAATGGTGTGGAGTCAGCTTGAACAGACTTGTGACAGCTGATTGTTAAATTTTCAGTGTGAGCATTTATACTTCAGAAATTGATAAATGATACAAATCATTTTGATTTATCGTCTTGTTGATTATCTAGACTTAAGAAAACGATGGGAAAATGTGAGTAATGAAACTTCAAAGGGTGTCTTGGGCACATTTTCCCCCTGGTTGTTCAACATTTACCAGAATACTCCTAGGAATTCCTGCCAAAGTTACCTTCCATCTACATTCCTTATTTACCTTAGCCATACCAAGTTATTGACATGTTGCCTCTTCCACTAGACTATAAGCTTCTTGAGGACAGGGACCTTTTTCTCAGTGCTTTACTCCAGTAGTGTCAAACTCAAATAGAAAGAGATCCTTTCCCTATGAGCAATATATTTATTTAGAAAACCACAAATCAACATTATCTATGTTGTATTTTATTTTTTTTGTTAAACATTTCCCAATTACATTGGGGAAGATAATTCATGAAGGGAAGCTTAAAAGAGGGCACAGATAAAGGGGTAGAAGGGAGGCAGAAAATGAAGGGACGTAGCATGGGAGCATGGTAGACGAAGTCCTGTGGAGATGAGTCAGATGTGCAGCCTAGAGAGGAATGGAGTCATGGCTGGTCTGGGTGGTTTTCCTTAAAGTATAGGTTCTAGAAGGAACCAGCCAATCAGAAGAAGGGCAAGTCCTGGGACAGAGTGAATTTCCAGGGGGAAGCAGGTTTTTGCAACACGATAGAGAAAGAAAAGAGAGTCAGGAATGCAGCCTAGAGAGAAGTGATCTCCTCATTACTGGAAGCATTCCAAGCAAACACCTGATGGACTATTTGTCAAGAATGTCAGGGAGGGGAGTCCAAGCCAGATAAAAATTGCAAAAGGACTTCTCTTACTCAAAGGGTTTGTGATTCTTTGATTGAATGAATGATTTACATTCTATAAAACTGGGCAGCTAGGTGGTGCAACGGATAGAGTGCCAGGCCTGGAGTCAGGAACAACTGAGTTTCAATCCAGTTTCAGATACTTCCCAGCTGTGTGAACCTGGGCAAGTCACTTAACCCTGTTTGCCTCAGTTTCCTCATCTATAACATGAGCTGGAGAAGGAAATGGCAAACTACTCCAGTGTCTTTGCCAAGAAAATCCCAGAAGAGGTCACAAAGAACCAGACATGATTGAACAACAACTTACAATGCCTCTACTTTTGTACTATGCACTTTCAATCTACAATATGGCTGCCACTTTCACTGCTCTATTCACGGATGCCCTTCTAATTACCAAATGGCCTTTTTTTTTTCCAGGCCTCATTCATTGTATACTTTCTGCAGAATTTGATATTGTTGATTATTTCTTTCTTCTGGAAACTTTTTTCTCTTGGCCTTTATGATGCTACATTACTACTTATCTGTACCCTTCAATAACTCCTTTTCTTTGTTGTTGTTTGGTCATTTGTCAGTCATATCCAATTCCCTGTGACTCCTATTTGGGATTTTCTTGACAAAGTTACTGCAGTAGTTTGCCATTTCCTTCTCCAGCTCATTTTACAGATGAGGAAACTGAAGCAAACAAGGTTAAGTGACTTGCCCAGGGTCACACAGCTAGTGAATGTCTGAGGCCAGATTTGCACTCAGGAAGATGAGTCTTCCTGACTCTAGGCCTGGCGCTCTGTGCGCTATGGTGCCACCTAGCCACCCAACGGCCTTTTCTTACTCCTTCCCCATAATATGAGCATCCCCTAAGATTCAGTACCACTCTCCTATGTCTACAGCAGGAGATGTTCTTAATTTTTCTTTTGTCCGGGAGTCCTTTAACAGTTTGGTCAAGGCTAGGGACCCCTTTTTGGAAAAAAAAATGTTTTAAGCAAAGTATATAGGATTACAAAGAAAACTAATTATATTGAAACAAAGATGTAAATTCCCCCATCACCTCCGCTAAGTTCATACATCTCCTTTCTTCATATCCTGGAAATCTATCCACAGACTCCAGGTTAAGTACTTCTTTTCTACAGTTTTCTCTCTGTGTGAGCCTGAATCTTAAGATTGCCCATATCTGTGGGCTAGAAGAAAAGAAGTGACTGAAGGACGTATAGATTTTACTTCTCTTTTAAATTCTTGGACGACAAACACTATGTTTCATACTACTACCATCACTGACAGTATCTTACACACTTCTCAGTAAATGATTGTTGATTGATTGTAATAAATAAGATTGGGCAACTTGATGGCAGACTGGGTCCATACATGTTACTCTCCCTTAGGAAGACTTCCTATGTATAATTTTTGTCCACTACTAAAGGTTTTAAATTATATTCTTCAGTTTCTAAGCAACATTTAAAAGAATTAATTTTACCTGGAAGCATAAGAATTGCCATATGGAGTCAGATCAATAGTTTACTATCTCTGACAATAGTACCAAAAGACGTTGAGTGAGAGAAAGTGCTAGAGATTGCTAACTTCCTGAAATTATAGATACAGTAACATGAACACACTCAACTTGACCATTATGAATGTCATTTCAATATTTTTTCCTTGTAATACTACACAAACTATGCCTGGCTTTCCTTTTCTATAACACATTTTAAAATAGAATGGTCACTTGTCCTCAAATTCTCCATTTTTTTTCTATTTTATTAATAATTTCTTGTTGTCTAGAATTAGGTTCAGAATAGCAGTTCTCCTTGTCACTTGATATCCTTTTGAAGAATGAAATGATAATTATGGCAATCTAGGAATGCAGTGGCTCTGCTTTTGGCAAAGAAAAGTATCACTACTACATCATTCTTCCATTCCGAGTTTGTAATTCATTCCTCAAACTGGACTATTTCCTCCTTCCATCCAGGGGGTCTGAAGCATAAATCTGTGATAACCGTGCTTCTATTTCTCCCTCCATTAACCTTGATTCAAATGGCCCTCCTCTCTGATTTTCGAATTTCACCTCATGAGTAGATCTTCTTGATACTCAATCTCACCTCTTATCTATTCTGTTCCTTTTGAATCAGGTAGGCCCTTTCTGAGTCCTGTTATAGTCATAGTTCCCATCCCACCAAGTCTTCCACAATCAGTCCCCATCCTTATATACAACCTTAATTTACCATTACTTCTTAGTAATTGGTTGCAATTCCCATTATAACCCTAGGAGATAGGTGCTATTGTTATCCCCATTTTTACTGATGAAGAAACTGAGTCTGAGGAAGGCTTGTCCAGGGTCATAATAGTCAGTAAGTGTCTGAGATCAGATTTGAACTGTACCACATAGTTTAACCCTTCATTCTTTACATTCTTGTACTGTCGCCAATTATTTTAGATATACCAAGGCTAGGGAGTAGCTAGGTGAAGTGAGGTAGAGTGAGGTGTCAAAGATTAATACAGAGTTTATGAACCTGAGAGATGATAGTACCCTTAGTGTCAATAGGGAAATTCAGAAGAAAGGTGAGTTTTTGGGAAAAGATAATGATGTCTATATAGGATGTTGAATTTAAGATATCTATAGTACATCTAGTTTGAGATGTCTAATAGCTATTGGTGATGCAGAATTTGAGCTCTCCCCAGTTAGAAGCTCCATGAAGTCAGTATAATGACTTGTATTTTCTCTGTATTCTATGTAATGCTTATCATGGTATTGAGTATATATGTTTACTCACTACATTGATTGATGAGTTCAGCATGAACACGGTCAGTTATACATTATTTTATGGAGCCAACCTAGCTTCCCATTATCTTAGTATATTCCCCACATATCTGTTAAAAGGGAAATTTAAAGTCTGGGTTTAAACTAAGTGTTTCCCAATTGACCTCTCCTAAGAACACTTGTCTTTGATAGACCATCTGCTCATTGTAGACCCTAGGATCAGAGAGTTGTGGTTGCCTGCCCCCTCCTCCCACCTGCAAAGCCAAACATATTTTCCTTGCAAAGCCAATAAACTAAGTAAATGCAGCAGAAGTTCCTGGTTCTTTTGTGTATAGTTTGGAAATTTGGGGAAGAAAGAGACTAGTAAAGGATGGAGTAGAATCCTCAACCATTATACCTTGGAGAACTTTATAGATCATCTAATCCAGTCTCCTCTTTCCACAGATGAGGAGTCTCAGAGAGGTTGTTAACTGCCTACGGATGATCACAAAGGGAGTTAATGAGAGAACATGGACTAGAACCCAGGTGCTTTGCCTGTCTGATGAACGGTCTTTTCTATTGCATTAGACTGCATCTTACAAGTTACTATTGTAATTGATCCAACACTTTATCCACAAAGCAAAGGAGGGAAAAGGTCAACCAACTAACTCTGCACCTTGTCTCCAAAGAGTTGGTTACAGATTGCTATGAGTATTCACTGGGCTTCTGGGACAAATCTTTGGCAATCCTTCCATGGTGGAAGTCTAATCCTCTGCCATGTTCCCACCTAATCATAAACAAGGCTGGATTTTTTGCGTGTGTCTTAATCTTTTCATCCCAGGCTGAGGGTGAAGTATGGTGCCACTGAAACGGATGGACATCTTTCCCTTTCTTTCTGCCATTCCTGCCTGTCTAGATTTATACCTACTAGGCACGTGTAGTTCAAGGCTCAGTGTCAGGCCCATAGTGCCATTTAGAAGGGCTTGCTCACAGAAAAATAGATGTGTGATGAGAATGTTAGTACGAAGAATAATAGGGGAATTATTAGGTATAAGACAAGAGCTGGGGCATCTGAGTGCTGGGGTATCTGATTCCCAGTAGGGAAAAGAACATAGGTGATGAATGATTGGATATGCCTATACTGAGGTTGGGATATCCCTCAAATGACTCAGTTTGTCTCTAAAAATAACCAGGAAGAATGAGCTCTGAATGAGCTGCAGGATCACAGCATTCTAAGGTCAACCCTAATACTATATAAGACCCAATTTTCCTGGTATTTGATTTGACATCTGCCTAGGGAGCAAAGGGATCAGTCATAGGAAAACACCAGGAGTCTTATCTATCCTGATGATGCTCTCTGTGGTTGTGATGCGGGAGGTCTTCCCCTAGGTCTTCTTGAGGCTGAGACTAGATGACCCCACATCCTTTCTGGCTCTGAATTTCTGTCATTCTATGACTAAGTAAGTTAACAATGGAAGGGCTTAAATGGAATGGTTTGTTCCTCTCTCAGACTGATGAATTGAGGAGGGAGGTGAAGGAATAGGAGCTTGGGAAGCCTGGGGCTTTGTCACAAAGCCCAGTTATCTAATAGTGTGGTGTGGATGTTGGACTTTTAAAATAATTTATTTTTTTGGACGTTAGACTTTGGTATTTTATCTTTGTTCAGGCTGAGTTAGGTTTGGGATCCTTCCTGAGCTAACCATCTCCAAGCCACATAAACAAGATTCCCACATAACAAATAAGCTTTAGATATATGAGGTGGCCTAAAACCCACCTTGCCAGAGGGGGAAAATAGTCCTTTGTCAAGTATGACCAAACCAGGGGAACATTTGATGGGGCTCATTATATGTCATACTGCTCTGTTGAACTGTGCAGACAAAAACGCCCAAAAGTAGTCTACTTGTTTGCCTGTCACTAAACTGAAATGCCATATTTGAGTCTGTGTGGCTCTGAGGAAAACAATGTCCCCTGAGAATGTGTGGTAGTCTTTTGTGATGTCACCTCTAGAATGTTCTGAGTGTTTTGGAGACCAACTTCTGCGAAGAACCTACACCTGGAATTTCACTTTGGTATGATTTAATCTTTTATTTTGAAAAAAAAATAAAGAGATTATCTAAAACATAAGCGTGTAGGCATCAAGACAGCTGCTCCAAAATATAATACAGGTATAGGAAAAAAAAATAGTGCTACCAGCATTATCCAAATGAGAACCCTGGTATTCTGGCTAACGGGAACCATTAGAGTCCTATAAGAAAATTTCAATACTGGTGATAATTTTTCCTCTAAAATATGAAATATAAAATTACGTATATAAAAAATCCTATATAATGATTTTAAAAATAAGCTTTTTCCCCTCTCATTAACACCCTACTTTCCCCAAGTTCTGCCTTTTTTCCGTCTCCTGGACTAGCCTTTAAGATTTGAATTCATGTAGTTCAACCCTCAAAGCAGTCCATGGCTGAATCACTTTAGGAAATGCTGTTCTAGACCACCTGGTTATTTGGAGCCAGGGCCCGGATGACGAGGCGCAGGGATGTGCATGTTCCTTCACACTCAGATTTTCAATCTTAGTGCCCAAATAATTGAGGGTGTAGATGGTAAGCAAAAGGGCAAAATAGCTATATTATTTTTCTTCTTTGGGAAACTGAGGTTCGAGTGTGGAAATGGAAACAAAAGTCTATCACACTTGCTCTACTGAGCATCTCTCTTGGCCAAATTAAAATTCGGAGGGGGATGGGGCATAGGGGAAGGTGCCAGATTACTTGACAAAGGACAATGTTCCCCCTCTGGCAAGGTGGGTTTAAGGCTACCTCATATATCTAAAGCTTATTTATTATGTGGGAATCTTGTTTATGTGGCTTGGAGATGGTTAGCTCAGGAAGGATCCCAAACCTAACTCAGCCTGAACAAAGATAAAATACCCAAGTCTATGACTGGTATATCAAAGAAAAATGCAGTATGTGGTTTTTAGTTAAAGACGCACTCAACTTCTTCCCCAAAATTATTGTGTGGTGTCATGAAAATAAAGTGAAATATCAACAGGATATTGGGATTCTAGCCCTAGATCTCTCTGCCACTACTTAGCTTTGTAACCTTGAGGAAGGAACTAAGTCTGTTTTGATTCTGAGCTTCATCATCTGTAAAATGAGGCAGCTAGTTCGGATCAGTTGTCTTCAAAGTGGGGGCATTGGAATGACCCCAAGCGGGTTGTGACTTGACCCGAAGGGATAAGTTGATAAACCAATTATCAAATTAGAAGATGGGTCCCATCCTTGCCTCCCCTCACCCCCAGCTATTGGTGGGATTTGTCTCTAGCACAACTTAACCATTTCCTTTAACCCTTCTCTGCACTCCCTTGCACATCTGGTCTTCAATGGTTATACACAAATGTGTTTGTCCTTCATGGGGGTTATAATATCATAACCTGACTTCTGACCTAGGCACCAGATGACATTTGTGTTGGCAAAACTCCACCATTCCTTACCACCCAACAGCTTCGCCCAATATTCTCTGGATTGCGACCACTGCAGTCTTTGAGCTCTGGGGAAAAGTAACTATGTATCATCACCCTTGCACAAACTCTTCGTTTTTCAGTGGGAAAGAGTGAGTAGCATAGTATAATACAGATGGATTACAATGACGTTATCTTTTACTCCCAATACACCCATCTTTTGAACTTTCTTATTTCTGGGGAGGGTACCTCCATGCTTCCTGTAACTCAGGTTCTCCACCTCCATCTTATCCTTGACTTCTCATTCAGTTCAAACTGTTCTGTTCAAAATTAACAACCGTCTTTTAATTGCCAGGTCCGATGGTCTTTTCTCCATCCTCATCCTTCTCTGACCATGCTGACCACCCCTCTCCTGGATACTTATTCTCTCTTCTTTGGGTTGTCCTGACACTGCTGTCTCTTGGTTGTCCCATCTCTGTGACAACCCCTTAATTTCCTTTACTTATTCATATCACACCCTCCAACAGTAGGTATTCCCTTTTCTCGATGTGGAATATATATATATATATATATATATTATATATATATATTATACATATGTATGCATACATATATGTGTATGTATGTATGTGTTTATATATATTCTCCAGCCATAATCTTTCTCCTGAGCTCCAGTCTTACATCATGAAGTGCCTATGGGATATTTTGATGTGCCATAGGCATTTCAAAGTCAACATGACCAAAAGAGAATTCATTACCTTTCCCTTTCATGCCCCTCCCCCCCAACCCACCTATCTTCTGAACTTCGTTATTTCTGTGGAGCATACAATCTTATCCAGTTAATCACTCAGGCTCTCAACCCTGCTGTTATTGATTTCTCCTCACTCTCTCTCTCACCCCAGATATCGAAGTCATGCCATATTTACCTACCCAACATCTCTTGTATTTTTCCTCTTCTCCCTACTTATATAACCATTACCTTAGTTCAATGCCTCATAAACTCTCACCTAAACTAAAGTAATAGTTTCCTAATTTAGTCTCTTTGACTCAGGTCTATCCCCTCTCTAATAAATCTCCAACACAGCAGGCAAAGTGACTTTTTCTTAAAGCGCAGGTCTGCTCATGTCACTTTTTTACTGTTCATGAACTCCAGTGGCTTCCTATTGATTTTAGGATCAAATGTTTTTTTGTCTGTCTCATCTGCCCCCTAGTCTCCTGGGATCACTTCCCTAGTGACATCCTGACCTCTTGCTCTCACACACCCACATATGAATCCATTGCCAATCTTGTTTTTACCCTTGCAACAACACCTCTCGTATATTTCATTTTCTTTCCATTCACACCGTCTACATATAGGATCTCATCAATTTGCCTGGATTATAGGAATATGCTTCTAATTAGTCTCCCTGTCTCAAGTCACTTCTTAGTCCCAGCCCTCCTCTATTCAGTTGCCAAAGTGTTTTTCCTAAAGCTTCTAGGTCAGTCTATGCGTCTCTCCTTTCCCCTTCTTCCCCTCATTAAACTTCACTGGCTCCCTGTTGTTTCAAGGATCAAATATAAAATCCTCTGTCATTTAAAGCTCTTCATTACCTGGCCCCTTCCTCTATTTCTAGTCTTTTTACACTTAATTTATTCCCTTTTCTTTGATCTAGCTATGTTGATCTACTCACACATAATACTTCATCTTTAAAGATTCCTTGTATTGGATGGTTGACCCTTATGCCTAGAATGTTCTCCTTCCTCATCTCCAAATCTTGGCTTTTTCAAGATTCAGCATACCTCACACCTTCTGCAGGAGACCTTTCCTGGTCCTCTAGGTTGTCAGTGCCTTCCCCTCTAAGATAACCACATATTTACTCTGTGTTTGTCTTCTTTGTACACATGTATGTATATGCTGCCTTCCACATAAGAATGTGAACTCCTTGGGGACAGGACTATTTTTGCCTTTCTTTGTATCCCCAGTAAGTGATTAATAAATGCTTTTTGATTGACTGACTAGTGTATATAATTATCAGTATAGTTTACAAATGGGTAACTATATGGGGGTGTGCACAGAAATTTTTTACTTATAGAAGAATGCATTCAAAAAAGTTTTGACACTATTGGGCTGGATAATCTTTATTCTAAAAATATAAATGTTTTATCTAATATTTTTTAAACATCACTGTTCCATCTTAATGACACCCCTTCATTATAACCCTCCTTTGTAACAAAGAAGTATAATTAAGTAGAACAAATCAACACAACATCCCTATGTAGAGAGCACATCTGACGTGCCTTATTTCTTTCCCAGAGTCTATCACTTTTCTGCTGTTAGATGTTTCATTGGCTATAAAGATGATCTTTCTTTTTAGATGCCTTCCAGCACTAAATTTCTAATCATTCTATGAAATGGTCCACCATCTCAAAACACTTACCTGAGCCTTGAGGGAGGGGGTCAAACTGGTCCTTAGTCTAAATACATGAGAATGAGTAGATGTGAAGACATTTTAGAAACACAAGGTAAAAGCTAGTGTTTAAGGGATTACCATTTTGATGAGTCAAGACAACAGTCACTGTCTCCATGCCTACTTACCAAAGGTGAAGAAGATGGGGGTTACAAATTCTCTGGCATCAGCAGAGAGAACAAAGACTGTTGAGCTGGTAAAAGGTATGATAGTAGCTTTCAACTCCTGGTTCCCGATTTACCAAATTGCTCTTTATGTGGTTGGGGGTAGTTGGGTTGTCACAATGGGGGCTGCCTTATTTGTCTGATGTTACCCTCCACCCTGTTTGCAAACTTTAGGCACTCAGGCTGAAATGCGGAATGGAGTCAGATGTGGAGGTAAAGCCTAAAATCCTTGATACAGGAATGACTGGGGTGATGTGGTCAGAGAGCAATTTCTATAGCTGACCCTCCCAAAGAGTTTTCAGAAGGAAAGTAGAGAATGGGAGGAAATGATTGGAATTCTCTGTCTTAGTAGAAGCAATTGTAACAATTTGGGGTGAGTGTGACCAGCTGGATTGTACAACATGCCAATAGAGAGCATTGGCAATTCAGGACCCTCAGATTCAGATTGTATTTACCATCTCACATTGAACAGTCAATTTTCTACCAACTTTGTGCCTACTAATTAACCAGAATTAAATCTGTATCTTCTTAGGAGGATATGCTGCTTCTGGTGGTGGAATGACCATAATGGCTGTATGAGTGTGTTTAGAACTTAAATACTGGTAGTTTTTTTTGTTTGTTTGTTAGTTTTGTGTTGACATGGTGGTGGTGTGGGTGGATGTAGGGGTGGCAAGTAGCTCCTAGAAGAATCTATTGCTGTTGGTGGCTCTTTCTTTTGAGTTCCTATGTTTTTGCCCCATTAGGTCTCTGCATTAGTATTCTGAGAGGCAGCACAGTGTGATGAATAGAGAGCCAGCCTCAGATTCAGGAAGATGGGTTCCAGTCCAGCTTCTGAAACAAATTGATGGTGTGACCCTGGGCAAGTCACTTAACTTCTCAGTATCCCCAGGAGATCAATTCTCTGAAGTTGCTGACCTTCGTTAATAGAGAAAGTCCCCTCAGGTCTGGCAAAATACACACATACATATACCCCCAAAAAAACTTATTGACAGGTGACCAAAGTACAAGAACTCACAGAAAACCAGGAGAGGAAAAGGAGGGAAATGATGTGGTTTAGAATAATTTTTTCCCTGAAAGAGCTGTCCTGGATGGTAGTTACCTCTGTGACTTGGCAGCCAGTTCATAGGAAGTAAGGACTCAAGGTTGGGGAAGAATATTGTAGATGGCTAGACAGGCAGAAGAATGGGAGGTGGGGAGAGTGTGGGGGGAGGGAATATTTACCAAACTTGATCCTGCACTTTGGGAGAGGAGAGTATTTATTCTTCTTCTGCATTGTAGAGGGGTCAATGGGGGATTAGGCGTGGGACACATAGAATGATGTGTGTTGAAGATGGGGTAACATCTTCCCAAGGGCTCACTGGCTGAGGGGACAGGGTGGTGTCCTGGGGAGTAGACATTTTGTTCCTGTGCCATCCAAGTTCTCTTTCAAGAAATTGGTAATAATTTGTTTTCCTGCTGTGTAAAGAATACTTCTAGAATACTTCTGTGTGACTCTGGGTAAGTCACTTAACTCCATTGCCTAGCCAAAAAAAAAAAAAAAGAAGGAAAAGAGAAGTTACCCTTTTCTTTTTTCAGTGAGGCGATTGGGGTTAAGTGACTTGCTCGGGGTCACACAGTTAATAAGTGTCAAGTGTCTGAGATCGGATTTGAACTCAAGTCCTCCTGATTCCAAGACTAGAGCTCTATCCATTGTGCCACCTAGCTGCCCCTACGCTTTTCTAAAATGCTTTGAACTACTACTGTGTTGCGTTAAGCAAAAAATTGCCTGATGTATGGAAAGATCTGGAATAGAATTTCTGGTCCCGGCTCCATCAATAACTAGTTCTGTGGCTTTGAGCATATCAGGTCATCTCAGAGCCTTATAGCTTCCCATTTATAAAATGAAAGAACTGGGCTAAATCAGGAGCCAGGAATTTTTTGAGGGGAGAGAAAGAATTTATTTTGTAAGAAGAATAGAACATAGTTTTCTTTAGAAGAGCCACACTTTCTTGTGTATATACATCATAGAGTCATAGGTTTAGAACTAGAAGAGATCTTAGAGGTCATTTTGTTCAACCTCTCATTTTACAGATAAAGAAACTACTTTAAAGTGCTTCCAAGATGTCAGGAAGTCAGTATAGCATGGTGGAAAAAGCTTTAAAGTTCGAGGATCAGGGTTCAAATCCTACCTCTGATATTATTGCCTTTGTGACCTTAGGCAAGTTGCTAATTTCCCTGGACCTCAGTTTTTTGACTTGTGAAATGTGGGGGCTGTACAAAATGGCTTCTGAGGCCTGGTTCAGCTTTGGATTTATAGTCTCCCCAGCAGACCTGTAGGAGTGTGGGAGTGTCCACTATTTTGTCAACAGGATTTACTGGACTTGTGCTCCATCTCACTACACAAGCGCCTCTGGCTCTACAGCCCATCAGATCTTTTCTTTCTCCTCTATTACATTGCAAATTCACACAGTTTGCTATTTGTTATCACCTCTAGGTCTATTCAGGCTTTATTGATTTCCACTTTTTCTTTCTCACATTAAATATTTGTGTTTCTGATTTATTTCCCCCCAGTGCATTGACTCACAGTACTTTTTTTTTTCCAAGCTGTCATTGTTATTTCTTGCCTGGATGCCTGACCTGTGAGTTCCCTTTGTAGATGGCAGTTTCGGTTCTCCCTGGTATTTGCAACATTTCCCAGTTGGAGGAGGCTCTGTGAATTTCATTAAGGCATTGTTTACTCCTAGATCCTTAATGAAGATTCTAAATAAAATTGGAATGAACACAACCAGTTCTCCCCTCCTAGGCTGCTTCCCGACACATTTCCATTTCTCATTACCCTTTGTCTGTGTCTGTCCTTCAGACACCGTTGAGTCCCCCTGACAGTACTCATATCCATGCCAATTTAAATAAATGTTTGGAGTAAGATTTCACGATATTCTGTGTCAAATGCTTAACTAAATCTACAATATATGACATCTCCTTTATCCTCTGTCTGCTTATGTTGTAACTCTGTGAAAAAACACACCCTGCAATCAAATTTGTCTTCCTGGGATTTATGAACACATGCTGTTTATTGCCTATTATCCTTCACATGTCAGCAAATTTTTTTCTTTTGCTAATATATAGACTTGGTTATTGCACCTGGAGCCGAGTTACATTTAAAGACTTGTGTTAAGGGAGGATCTCTCTCTGTTTCTGTCTCTCTGTCTCTGTCTCTCTCTCTCTCTCTCTCTCTTCCTATCCAGAGTGAAAACTGGTACCATCTTTGGTTTTTCTTTCTTTTCTTCCAGCCTCTCTAGTTCTGCAATTCAATTTTATTTAGTTTAATAGATGTGTATTAAGCATGTGTGGTGCGATTTGAACTGGGAATGAAAAGATGAAAAACTACTTGTGGTCTCTACTCTCAAGGGGTTTGCAGTCTAATGGGGAATGCAACATTTCCCCATTACATAAGTATGATGTTACAGAATCTCAGATTTGAAAGGAAATCTCAGGGGTCATCTGGTCCAAGGTGTTTTTCCTAATTGAGATCTGTGATTTCCTTGGTATAGGTAGCTCCCAATGAAGTAACTCTCTAGCAAAGCAGATAAGCAACATTAAAAATTTAGCCTAAAAAAGCTTAAACTACACTTGACTAAAATTCCCCTCTTTAAAGTCTCTGACAAATAGTCATTAAGCTAATCTCTAGAAGCTTTTGAAGGCTTCCAGTGAGGAGGAGCTAGGTCAAGAAGACCTAAGTTCAAATCCGGCTTCAAACACTTACTTAGCTGTGTGACCCTGAGCAAGTCACTTAACTCTATTTGCCTCAGTTTCCTCATCTGTAAAATGAGCTGGAGAAGGAAATGGCAAACTAGTCCAGTATTTTTGCAAACAAACAAACAAACCCAAACAAAGTTGTGACAAGTCAGACAGAATAAACAAGAAGGAGGAATCCACTACCAGTTGAGGCATCCCATTCCATTTTTGGATAGCTCTAATCGTTAGCAAGTTTTCCCTTGCATTAAGCTCAATCTGCTTGTCTTTAGGTAGAGTGTATTAGGAGCAATCCAAAGTGCTCTAGAAACATTTTAGAAGGAAGAGATTACTTTCATGGAGGTAGGAAAAAGGATGGTGTTGAAGAAAGTAGTGCCAGAGAAGGCTTCCTAGAGCAAATAATATCTGAACCAGACCTTGAATAGGATTTAAATAAGCCAAGAGGGCATTTCAGGCATAAGCCATATGAACTGCATAAATACGTGGAGGTCAATGCTGCTGATGTCTGAATGGTATTGAGCTGGCTGCTGTGATTGACCCCATTAGGGGTTTTCTTGGCAAAGATGCTGGAGTGAGTGTTTGCCATTTCCTTCTCCAGTTCGTTTTGCAGATGAGGAAACTAAAGAAAACAAGGTTAAATGACTTGTTCAGGGTCACACAGCTAGTAAGTGTCTGAAGCCAGATTTGAACTCAGGTCTTCCTGACTTCAGGCCCAGTGCTCTATCCACTGTGTGGTCTAGCTGTAAAATAGTAGTTTAAAGATATCAGTTGGCAGATTTGGACAGAGAAAGTTAGTGTGGTAACGGGGAAAGGGTGTTAGCTTTGGAATCAGAAGATGTGGGCTCAAATCTTGGTTCTGCTGCTTTTATCTGTTATATCTCAGGCAAATCATTTGATTTCTTTGCTCATCTGTAAAAGCTGGATTAGATCCGTCAATCAACAAACATTTCTTAAGGTCTCTTCTACCTCTAAATCTATGATCCCATGACTCTCGTCCAAGGGACACTGGGACATTTTACCCAATGGCCTATAGGTAGGTTACCCACAGTTTCACAAGACTAGAAAGAAGAAAAAGTTTTGGCATTTGGCTACTGAGCTCTACCTTCAAATAGCACCTCGTCCCACCGCCTATTGTTATTAAGCAGGAGGCCATTATTCATTGGAAACTCTAGCTCTAGAAACCCTCCTGAAAAGTCCTACTCCTTAGAAGCCTCACCAAAGGACCAGGCATCAGGACCAGCTCTGTGAACAATTGTGAAGTGGGTGGAGTTTGTCTTTGAAGCCCCACTCTGTCCTTTGCCTTATCCTTTCTGACATTACTCTTTCCCAGAAGTCTCTATCCACATAAATGGACAGAGATTCAAATAACTCATTCACACTAACGTATTAGTCACTTAATGGCTTCCCCATCCTTATTTTATAAGAGGATGGTGTTCTTTGACTCAAAGGAATGAATTCCTAACATGGATTTTTCAGCCCTTGCTCAAGCATGTGTGCGTTAGGGTTTGAGTAGAGGGACTTTCTGAGCACCCTTCAAATCATATCATACAGGCAACTCTTTCCAATTCTAAGTTCTCACTAAAACCTATGGTTATATAATTCTGATTGGCCAAAGGCTGACTGGATCTGGCGTCAGAGAAGTATGCTCATCTGTTTCATGGTACTATCAAAATCCAGGTGGTAATCAATTTTATACACACAAGCACACAGATACACATACATATACAGGTGTACATATAATACATATACATATATACACACATACACAAATAATTATACATGTATTCATACATATATGACTATATTTAGAAACACATAGTTTTTATATGTTTGACAACACCTCTCTTCTTCATAATCTTATTCTTTCTTTTCTCCAAATGGGGAATGCATATTGAGCATTCATTCCCCTGTATAACACTTTGCTAGGCACGGTCTTTTTCCTCTGTGGATTAACTTCTCTTACCTCTAACAGAGAACACTGGTTTATCTTGTTTTAGGATTTTTTTTTTAAAGCAATTGATTCTAACTGCCTGGATGTTTGATCAATTGTTGCATGGGAACATTTGTGATGAACGGGTGCTCTGGTAGTGTGATACACCACAAAGCTTTTCTTGGGATTAAATGAATATCCAGGATAGAATGACTCCAGCTACAAAACATGCCCAGTACTAGCCTGTGTGCCAGAAATACACAGAATTAGGTGTTCACTCAAAGCCTAGGGCTAAGAGGTTTATCCTGGTGGCATTTACTCCAAACGTTCTTTAATTTGCTGTGGCTGTGGCTGCACATGTGTCCCTATGAGCAATTGTGGAACGCTTTTTAAGATCTTTGACTTGCAGAAAGTCCTCAAAGAAAAAAAAATCCAACACAATGCAATTACACACACACACACACACACACACACACACACACACACACTCACAGAGTTCCAAAATACTGTGTCAGAGATTTTCAAACTCTCTGAAGTTCTAAAGTAGCTTTTTTAAAAAAAAATTTCCATCCTGGAATGCCACCCTGAGAATTTGAGTATTAGAATATTAGAAGTATTAGAATACAGACCCAGAATAAATATGTCTTCCTGGACTGCAGATTCCTTTAACGAACCCTTGTGATGTGTATTTTATGGAATGAAGATAGAAAGACACTAAAATATGAGCATGATACTGCAATGTGATTATTATCATAGTCTACTAAATATGTTTTGATATACAATGGGATCTATACAAAATGAAATTTTAATGTAAACTCAAATGTAGCATAAAAATACATTTGACTCTTCTTCTTTCCTTAATGTACTTTGTCTGGATTAGATACCAAGGACTTCTTGAATTTCCTACTGGGTGTGAAAAATATGGTATTAACTTTCTGGAACAGGAACACCAAAAACACAACAATACTTTAAAATATAGGAGACTTTATTGATATGGGTTTTCCTTCCATATATTTGGGCTACAATTTTACCACACCATTATGGACAGTTTTGTGAGTTTCTGTGGGAAAAAAAAGTCATGTTATGGACAACTTTGGGGGTAAATCATCCCTTCAAAAAATTTAGGTAGTCTGGTCCCCAGACAAAAATTCATAACTCAATCTGTACTTTTGAACCCTTTTCATTTTGTAAGTATGTCATGTAAGACATGACATACTTTGTGTTGTAATAGTCTTAAGCAATTCAGAGCTACCAGCACACCATAATGAGGAATTAGCAGAATGCTTCAGTGAAGGATAGGAGGAAGACAAATTTAAATTAAATAAATTAATAGATAGATGAATGAATAAATAAATGACAATGTTTTTGCCCTCAAGGAGCTTGCCATTAAATTGAGGCAGGAAAAAAAAATAGACATATGAAAGCAATAAAAAAGCAGCAGTGGAAAAATATTCTATTTAGAATCAAAAGGCTTGGGTTCAAATCCCATCTCTGCCACTTATTATCTGTATGACCCTGAGCAAGGTCATCTAGGCTTCAGTATTCTATGAAATGAGGATCAAGTCAATTAACAAGCATTTATTATTTGATTGTTGCATATCAGATACTGTACTAGACTTTGGGAACATGAAGACAAAAACAAAACATCCCTGTTCTCAGTAACCACCTCATTCTAACTTCTACTGTGTTTTTGCATATTGATAAATATGTTTATATCAGTGGCATTTGCTAAAAAATTCAATTGTTTCACATTGCTATGGTGATGCTGATTTGTGTCCCTGTTGGACGTGTCTGGGATACAGCTTAGAAAAGAGGTGTCAAATACTCAGTCTCTGGGCCACATGTGCCCCAAACCACATTAAAATGTAATTGGAAAATATTTACCAAAACATATAAAACTATAATAAAACAAAGATAACGTTAATATATAGTTTTCTAAATCAATATGCAACTCTCAGTGATCCTTATATGTGGTTTAATAACCCCTATTTCTGTTTGAGTTTGACACCATTATCTTAGAATCTTTGGTTTTCAAAGGAAGGAATCCAAACTATCAACTGCTATATGAGAAAAATTCTGCAAATTGCTAATAATTTAGAGACATGCAAATTAAAGCAATTCTGAAGTTCTACATTGTACCCATCAGATGGACAAGAATGACCAAGATGGAAAATGACAATTGTTGGAGGGGCTTCAGGAAAACAGGCACATTAATGTACTTTTGGTAGAGTGATGAATTGGTATACATCCATTTTAAAAAGCAAATTGAAACTATGCTCCCTCTAACAGTACACCGAGTCTAACCTTCGACTTAGTGATTTCACTACTAGGCCAAGATCAAAAAAAGGAGGAAAAGAACACACATCCAAATATATTTATGGCAACTTTTTTTTTGCAATGTCAAGGAACTGGAAATTAAGAGGATGGGCCGTGTACTACAGTAATGACTGAACAAATGATGGTTTGTGAGTGTAATGGAATATTATTGTGCCAAAAGAAATTATGGATGATGAAAAGGACAGTTTTAGAGCAACCTGGGTAGAAGACTCATATGGATTGATGCAGAGTGGAGTGATGAGAACCAGGAAACTAATTTATACAATTATAACAACTTTGTAAAGATAAACAACTTTGAAAAACTTAAGAACTCTGAACAACTGAATGACCAGTCGTGATTCCAGAGGACTGATTATGAAGAGTGTGACCCACTTTCTGATGGAAGTAAAGGATTTAAGATGCTGAATAAGACATGTATTTTCAGAAATGGCCTTTGTAGAAATTTGTTTCACTTGATTATTCATATTTGTTATGAAGTTTTTGTATCTTTTTTTTTTCCTCCAATTTTGAGGGAATGGGAGAGAAAGGTGTTAGGGATAGGGTTGTCAAGAAAGAAAGAAAGAAAGATAAAAGAAATCATTGAAGGATTTTTTTTTAAAACGCAAAAGAGAACTGAAGAATTCATAGACAAGCAGGATGGCTTTGAAAGTTACATGTGAAATTTGTTATATATTTGAAAATAAAAGCAAGTTGTTTGTAATGGAGACTTGCAGTTTCATGCACAATCCTTTTTTCTATTCTAATACATTGTATACACACATATGTTAGAACATATATACATATATATTAGAACATATGGAAATGCTCATTTTATTTGTTTTATTTGGTATCCAGTTCAGGATAAAAACACAATTAAAAAGATTTTTTTTAAAAAAGACTCTTTGCCTTGCTGAAAGCAGTAACATTGAAAAGGACCTTGAATTGGAAAAGACCTTAACAACTATCTAGTCCAAATCCCCTCACTTCACAAAGGAGGAAACTGAGGCCCAGAGAGGTAAATGACTTTGCTAAGGTCATACGTAGCAAAGCCTGATTTGGATCTAAACTGACTCCAGAAACAATGCCCTTTCAACTGCACACCACTGCCCCTCTAAGAGCTAAAAAAAAGGCTCTTGTCTGCCTGACTTCTCTGGTCTACATAGTCTGCATTTTTTTTTCTTTCAAGATATCTTCATTTTTCTTAATACAATCAATGGAGATGCATGATGAAATTGTATAGGGAGGGTTGGCTTTGGGTTCAGAAAGATCTGGATTCAAATTCAGACTCAGTCTTTCCTAAGACTTTGAGCAACTCAGTTAACTAAACTCTCTAAGACACGTCATAACAAGAGATAGGTTTTGTGGAGGACTTTCTCATACCAAGGAAATCACAGATTGCTGACATATCATAAGAAATTAGCTTATTAATATTTCATTAGAGAAAAAAATCTTTAAGAAGTTGTACACAACAGACTGTCAGTGAAATAGTATAAATAGGAAAGTATATTTAATCCCACTACTCTAGACAAACTTATGTTGTGGATGGTCCTGGCTGAGTGGCTCCTCATAGGACTTTACTAAATGAGGTCAGCACTGTCTGGAGTTCAAATTAAAATAGAAGCAGATGAGTGAAATCCCCATTTATGGAATTGCTTAGGTCATAGGATTAATCATTTAAAAAAAATTTTTAAATTCTAAACTTAAAATGAGCATTTGCATATATGAAGTGGAACAGATAATTCTTTCCCACCTAAAAAACAAAAAACAAAAAACAAAACTATTTCCCCTGAGATTCCTGAGCTTCTCTTCCTTCATGTAAATTTTGTCATTATTTTTTTCTAGCTCTAAAAAAGTTTCCTTAATAATTTGATTGTATTGTCATTTTTACTATATTGGCACAGCCTAATCATGAACAATTGATATTTCTTGAATTCTTTACGTCTGTTGTTATTTCTGTAAAGGGTATGTTGTAGTTGTCTACGTACAGTGTTATTATGTATCTATCAGTAGGTAGAATCTGAAATATTTTATTGAAATTTGAGAATTTGTTTCTTTCTATTCCTTCTGAGTGGAATTGGTAGTATACAGAAGAAGTGGTGATTTATATGGGTTAATTATATTTCTTGCTACTTTGCTGAAGTTGTGAATTATTTCATTGAAATTTTAAACTTGTATAAATAGAACATAATATTTGCAAAAAGGGATTGTGTTGTTTCCTTTTTATCTATGCTTATTCTCTCAATTTCTTTTGCCTGCCTTATTTCTATAGCTAGTATTTGTAGGAATATGCCAGATAATAGTGGTGATAGTGGACAGCCTTGCTCTATTTATGATCTTATTGGAATGAGATTTCTCTATTATATTTAATGGTGGCCCTCGCTTTTAAATAGATTTGTCATATTAAGGAAAGGTCTGTTTATTCCTATTCTTTCTAAGATTTTTAGTAAAAGTAAGTATTGGATTTTTCAGAAATCTTTCCAGTTTCTATTAATATGATCATGTGGTTTTAGTTACTTTGTTATTAATATGGTCTATTATCTTTATAGTTTTTTATATTGAACTAACCTTGTATTCCAAGTATAAATCTAACCCAATCACAGTGAATTACTTAAAAAATACATCATTGTAGCCTCTGTGCTAATATTTTATTTAGTATTTTTGTATCATAAATCATCAGGTATATTGGCCTGCAGTTTTCTTTCTCTTTTTTTCTGTCCTTAGTTTGGATATCAAGACCCAATACTCATGGTTATTGAATTATAGAATTTGTTAACATCCATCATTTGGTGCTAAGGCCTTTTTCTTTGGGAGCTGATTTATGGTTTGTTTAATTTCTTTTTCTGAAATTAGATTTTTTGAAATTCTCTACTTCTTATTCTGTTAATACACTATTTTATATTTTTGTAACCATTCATCCATTTCACCTAAGTTGTTGATTTTATTGGCATATAATTCAGGGATAATAATTTCTGATATTTTCCTTTATTTCATCTTCATTTATTGTGAATTATCTTTTTTTCTTTTTGATATTGACAGTTTGATTTTCCTTTCTTTTTAGAAATCAGATTAGTTGATGGTCCTATTTTTTTAAAAGAGGGAATAAAAAGGAAATAAGCATTTACTAAGTACCTACTATGTGCCAGGCATTGGGCTAATATTATCTCAGTTGATCCTCGCAACAACCCTGTGAGGTAGGTGCTATTATTATTCTCACTGTATAGTTGAGGAAACTAAGGCAGACAGCGGCTAAAACACTTGCCCAGGTCCACACAGCTAGTAAGTGTCTAAGGCCAGATTTGAACTCACACAGATCTGAGTCCAAGCCCAGGATTCTATCTGCTGCTCTTTATTTATCGATTCAATGGTATCTCTGGCTTTTTGTTGTTGTTGTTGCTAATCTATTCTCTGGCTTTCAGAATCTCTTGTTTTGTGTTTAGGGATTTTTTTGTGTTGCTTTTTTTGTTGTTCCATTCTCAATTTATTAGTTTATTTTTTCTCTCTTTTGTTGATGAAGGTGTTCAGTGATACAAAATTTCCTCTAAGGACTGCTTTGACTACAACCCTAAAATTTTTGTGTGTTGTTTCATCATTGTCATTTTTTTTGAGATGGAGTGTCCCTATCTCCCCCAGACTGGAAGAGCAGGGGCAGTCATGAATTTGATATTACTGATGATGATGAACACAGGAACTTTGACCTTCTGACCTGGGCTGGTTTATCCTTACTTAGGCCCACTGGTGGCTCTCCAGCACCTGGGGGTCACCGTATTTTTATGCCAGCCTCAGTACAGACACCTGATTAGCTTGGCCGCTGTAGATTCGAACTCCCAAGTCCAAAAGATCCTGAGCAGCAGGCATCAGAGGTGTGTGTCACCAGTCCTGGCTATTGTCATTTTCTTTATCAATTATCTTGTTTCTATGATTTGTTCTTTTACCTACCAATTCTTTAGGACTAAAGTACTCTCTGATTTTTAATCCTTTCTTCAAAGATCTTTTATTAATGTAATTTTCATTGCATTGTTTGAAAGCTCTGTTTTTTTGCATTTGTTTGTGAATTTTTTTTTGTACAGGTGACATACATAACTTTAAAAATATCTTGATCTATTTCCATTCATTAATCATCAAAGCTCTATTATGTCTAAATTTTCTAAAATTTTATTTATATATTTAGCTTGCTTCTTTTTTTGGTCTAAATCTGAAAGAGGTACTCTGAGATCTTGAATTGTTAAAAGTTTACTATATCTCCTGTTAAATAGATTTAACTTTTCCTTTCCATATTTAAATCAGAGTTCTGAACCTTTTTTGGGTCATGGAACCTTAGGCATTCTTGTGAATATAATGGCTTCTTCTCAGAGTAATATTTTTAACTGCTAAAAATAAAATAGGCAACATTGAAAAGGAAACCAGTTTTATCTGAAATACAATTATCAAAGCACATATTAAAAAAGTTCATACATACCAAGTTAAAAACCTTTGATTTAGATGCTGTGTCATTTGGTGCTTGCATATTAAGCATTGATATCACTTCCATGTCTATGGTGCCTCTAAGGATAATGTGGTTTTCCTGTTCCTCTCTTAATCATGTCTATTTTTACTATTACTTTATCTGAGATGAGTATTGCTACTCTTGCTTTTCTGAATTCAACTGAAACATAATAAATTCTGCCCTGGCCCTTTAGTTTAACTCTGTATGTTTGTGTTTTAAATACATTTCTTATGAACAATGTTGTTGGATCTTGCATTTCAATCCATTCAGCTATTCTCTTCCATTTTGATGGTGAGTGCATTCTATTCATGTTCATGGGTATGATTGTTAATTTTGTGTATTTACTTTCTTTATATCCTAGTACTATTTCCTCTCCCTGTCCTAAATCTTCCTTTTTACAAAGAAGAAAGTAGTGAGAAAGAGTGTGTACCACATTAGTAAGTGGTTTGTGTCTGCTCTACTGTCTTTCTTCTCTTCTCTTTGCCCAGACTTCTATTACCGGTTTTTGTTTTTTTTCTTTTTTATTATTTTATTTATTTATTTATTTATTTATTTTTAGGTAGTTGGGGTTAAGTGACTTGCCCAGGGTCACACGGCTAGTAAGTGTCAAGTGTTTGGTCTGAGGCCGGATTTGAATATTACTGGTTTTTATTCCTTCTTTTTAACCTCTACTTCATGATCCACCCTCCAAAATTGGAGTTTGTTTTGCTTATGACTAATTCCTCCCTTATCCTACCCTTCCTCTCTCCTCCTTCCCTGTTCTTCCCTGTTTTCCTGTTGAGTTTAACATTCTTCTATATTAAACTCGTGTGTGTGTGTGTGTGTGTGTGTGCGCATGTGTCTTTGTAATGCTTTTGTTCAGTTCATATGAAAGTAAAGTTAATGTAATTTAGTGTTCCCTGATTCATTCCTCCAAGTTTGTAGTTTTTTCCTCACTCAGAATTATTTAAAATAATTAAGTTCCACCCCTTATGCCTCCTTTTTTCCTCTGGCCATACCTTTTCCCCCTACTGTTTCTTCATTTAATTTCATCAAAGAAGAACAAAATTAACCTTTGTTTATCTTACTTAATTTTCTCAATGACTCATGAAGACATTAGGTTTTTGAAGGGACATTTTTTTTTTCTCTCTCTATTGGAATGTAAACACTTTCTCATTGTATAGTTCTTTTAATTGCTCCAATGTATTTCCCTATGTTTTTCTTGAGTTGTATGTTAGCATTTCAAAGATTCTATTCACTTCTGTTCTTTTAATCATGACTGCCTGGAAATACTCTTATTTGATTAAATACCCACTTCCCTGCCTGTAAATATTATACTCAATTTTGCCAGGTAAGTGATTGTTGGTTATAAGCCTTTCTAATTTGCCTTTTGGAATATCATGTTCCAATCTCTCCTCTCTTATATAATTGTAGCTTGCAAATCATATGGGATACTGATTACAGCTCCTTGTAACTTAAACTTTTTTCCTGTTTGTATTTCTTCTTTCTTTAACCTGAAAATTCTGGATTTTCACTATGATGTCCTGAGACTTTTCATTCAAGGGCTTTTAGGGCTTTTTTCAGGAGGTAGGTAATGGATTTATTGGGTTTTTTTCCTACTTTAATCTCTAGTTCTAAAACGTCTAAGGAGTTCTCATTCGTGATTTCTTGAATATAGTATCCAGGTCTATTTTTGGGTTATGGTTTTCACGTAATCTGATGATTCTTGGATTATTTCTCCTTTACCAGTTTTCTAGGTCTATTTTTAAGAAGAGATATTTTACATTTTACATTACATTTCATTCAACATTTCTTATTGTCTCATAGAATATTGATTTCTGTTTGGCCCATTCTGATTTCCAGGCATTCTATTACTTGGGTGAGGTTTTGCACATCCTGTACTAAGCAACTTATCTTTCCAATTTTTTCCTTTAGAATTCTCATTTAATTTATGATATCCTTTTTAATCTCTTATTTTATCTCTTCCAGGAATCCTAACAGACATTGTGGCCAAGCCATGTATCTATTTGAGGCTCTGGCACAGTGGTTATGGAGACACTCTAGTTAGCTGTCCTGGGTGTCCCTAGATGCCTAAACTTTATTATTGATGTCTTCTTCTGTTTCTTTATATTCCAACTTTACTTCCTGAATTGGGATTTTTTGTCAAGGACCAGCTCCAACTGGTCCTGCACTCTTAGATGGGATAATGGGCCGCTGATTGGTACTGATCATGCTGTTGGCTCTCCCTTCTGCTGATGTCTGCTGTACCTGAAGTACTGGTAGGTCCCTGGCTTGTCCATTGGATACTGAGCTCTTCAAGATCATTAGGAACAGTTCATATCAGATTGCTACAAATTGTCGCCTTCTTGGCAGGAGCTTTTTCATTTTGCCTGGTGTCTGTTCCCTACCTGGGGGCGTCCAGTGTTCTGCAGGTATGTTTGCCTGCCCTGGGGCTTGCTGGAGCCATCCTATTTTCTTTCCTCTCTGAGGTTTGCTGCCTGCAGCACTCTGAAGGTGTTGGAACTCTGGAAGACTTCTTAGCCTATCCTTGTCCTACTAGGATCCTCTGGCCGAACCCTGCTTACTTACAGTCTGGTTTTCACAGTCATTATTGAAGAGAGTGATCGCTGTGGAGAAGAGGTTTGCTTTCATTGCCACCACCAACGCCAACTTCGGGTAAAAGTTCAAGAGACTCAGGATGGGCAGCACCCCTAGACCATTAGTCTGCTTCCAGCTCTGCCCAACCATCCATCATTCCAGGAAGCAGCTCCTTTGGAGATGTGAACTGACAGCTACTTCTGCAAGGGTGGAAGTCCCTGTCTACTCAGCAACTGTAGCTACTCAGATTAGGAGGATAAAATTCTGAAGACCACCAAAGTCCTTGGCACTATTAAGTGGTTCAAAAACAGAAACATATGGTTGTTATTAGAAATGACATAAAGATGTTTTACCATCTGCTCTGCAGCTGCATCCTAAACACTATGAGATTCGTAGTTGAAAAGTTGTCTTCCATTAGAATGTAAGCTCCTTGAGAGAAAGGACTCTCTGGCTTTTTCTATTTGTATCCCCAATGTTTAGCTCAGTGCTTTGAACAGAGTAAGTACTTACTAAATGCTTTTTCATTCATTCATTCATTCACTCACTCATTCATTGATTCATCATAGGATTTAGAACTGAAGGGGACTTTGATATCTAATTCAACCCCCCCTTTTACAGGTGGGGGAAACTGAGGCCCTGAAGAGAAGAGAGATTTGTCATTCAGCTCAAAGACTAATTCTTATGGCTTTTCATGAGTTTCCACCCATTGTTTATTCTTCCTCCCTTTCCCCCCTCACAAAAAAACAAACAAACCCTAAAGTGACTACTTCTCAATAGGATGTAAGCTCTTTGAAGGTGGGGATTTTAATTTATGTCTTTATGTTCTCAGTGTCTGGCACATAATAAGTACTTAATAAATATTTGTTGATTAATTGATTGGTTACTTAAAGTCAAACAGCCAGCAAATTATCAGAGCCCAAACCAGGGATGACTTAATCACTACTCTGCTTCATTTTGGGGTAGGAGGAAGAGAAGAAAGGATTAAAATGAAGAGCATTCGAATAGAAAGATAAACTCCAAAAAGCTTGGTATCTTGATTGAAAAAGTAATATCCCCTCAAGTCAGTATTTATAGAACACTGCTTGATCACTGTGGAGCTTATAGATGAGAAAAGAACATTATAATCCCTGCCCTTGAGGAATTAGCCACATCTGAGGTCCCCAAAATGAGTGGAACTTAGATGGAGAGAGAAGGCTAACTGACTTAGGACCACAGGGCTGTGGCTTCAGAGTGTCCCAGGTTAGAGTCATAGATGTGACAAAAGGGCTTGTTATTTTGAATGTCATATATAAAATTCTAAGAGTCTTGGGGTTTAGAACTGGAAGGCACCTCCAAACACCAGCCCCCCTTTTTAACACTGCTCAAAATCCTTCAGTCATTTCTATCTCTTCCTCTTAGTGTGGGTCCACATCTCTTCCTTCTTGGATAAGAATACGCATGTATATAGGCAGATCACCTGGTACTATCCATTTCTGTTACAGATAGGGGAACTGAGAACCCCATTGGCTCCTTATCACCTCCAGGATCAAGCATTAAATTCTCTGGCATTCAAAGCCATTCATTACCTAGTCCCCCTACCCCTACCCCCAACCTCTCTAGTCTTGTTACATCTTACATCCCCCTCCCCCACGTATAGGCTTCTTCGCTATTTCTCAAATAAGACACTCCATATCCCAACTGTGGGTGTTTTCATTGGCTGTTCCCCATTCCGGGAAGACTCCCCCTCATCATCTCTGCCTTCTAGCTTCTCTGATTTCCTTCAAGTCCCAGCTAAAATCCCACCGACAGGAAGCCTTTCTCAATCTCTCTTAAGTCTGATTGATTATGTCCTATTTACCCTGCATATATCTTGTTTGTACAGAGTTGTTTGCACGTTGTCTCCCCCATTACATTGTGAGCTCCTTCAGGGCAGGGACTGACTTCTGTATTCTCAGAGTGTAGCACAGTGCCTGGCACACAGTAGGAGTTTAATAAATGCTTGTTGACTCACTAACCAGAGGTAAGTGACTTGCCTAAGATCACACAGTCAATTGGCAAAGTGGGATTAGAATCCAAGGCTGCCTATGCATGGTCTAGTGTTTTTTTTCTCTTTATATGTCAAATTTTTATTTAGTATTCTACTGTGAAGAGAAACCATAGGAATCAATTTGGGCGCCAACCTTTGTTTTCTTTCTTTCTTTCTTTTTTTTTAAGCAACAAAGTGACTGGATTCATCAGTGATAAGTTAAAAATAACAGGTAACCTCTTTTTTGTTTTGGGTCTAGATGCTTTGATTCTATCCGTATTGGTGATGTGGTTTAGGGGTACAGGGACTCCAAAACTATCGAGGGATAGGGCGGGGTCACCTGGAAAGAATCTGTGGATTCAAGCAGTCTTCCAGTCAAGTGGCAAAAAGCTTCTTATTAACACTAATAAAGGCAGCAAAACTCCTTAGGGAACTCGCAACTTAATGAGGATGATGCTAAAGCTTACATAGGAAAAATGAGTGCATTGTGTGCCAACTGTGCTAATTAGAAGGTGACACACAGTTTTTGTACCTTGGACACGGGTGTCGTTCACTACTGGCACGGCCTGGGTTGGGGGAGGGACTTCTACGGGGTGTGTTTTTGGTCTGTTATGTGTGTATCAAGATAGCCTCAGAGGTTAACGTCTATAGCTTGACCTCTATGTTGTATACAATATCAGTACATGATAGTTCTGCTGGTACAAGATAGTCCTGTCCATACAAGGGAAATTCTACAAAGGTCAGCTTGTTCTTGTAACAGGGAGAGATAATTTGCCTCACTGGGGCCCACTTATAAGCTATTGCCAAAGATAGGGTCTTCGGGTTGGGATCCAAGCACTCCGTCATTGGGACCTTACTAGTGAGGACTTTCCCTCAACTCTACAACTAAACTTCACCCTAGAGTCTTAGAGAGTTGTCTGATGCACTGACAGATTAAATGACTTGCCTTAGATCACAAAGCTAGAGATATGACTTAAACCAAGGTCTTCCTGACTCCAAGGATCTTTTTCTCCACTACTCCATGTGGCTTCTTAGCCTTTGGAATTAATCTCTTATTCTCAGGAACTAGAAAAGAGACTGGAAGCTATGGTTATTTAATGCCTCTCCCATTTTCATATGCACCTAGCAATTACCACATGTATAGGCTTGTCATGGCCCAAAACTCATCACTGTGTACTCATCTTACAAATGATGAAACTCTCTACACTTAGTGGGAGGGAGAAGCATTTATTAAGCATCTACTATGTGCCAGGCACTGTGCTGAACACTTTACTAATATCATCTCATTTGATCCTAACAACAAGCTTGGGAGGTAGGTGTTATTATTATCCCCATTTTACAATTAAGGAAAGTGAGGCAGGCAGCCAGGGTCACACAGCTAGTAGGTGGCTGAGGCCATATTCAAACTCGGGTCTTCCTGACTCCAGACCCAGAGCTCTATCCACTGCACCACTAATCTGTCCTTGGACAGCATAGCCTGTCACCAGTACCATACTCCAAACCATGTAAGCTTGATACAACCTCCCAGAGCTCATGCTAATCCCCATACAGGTAGGTATAGGTTTCCCTGGGCTGGTTCCAGCTTCCAAAACATTTTGCTATTGTGATATACCATACCTAAAAGAGTTGACTCAGTTGACTCCAGTTGTATCTGATTTGGGGGTAACTATCACCAGCACAAGGATATCTGGATTTGCGAGCCCTTTGCCTTGGTCAGTCTCCTCATTCCCCTCCCCTCCCCCCTTTCTCACCATTAAAGAAAACGCTTTTTAGAGAAGTTGACCCTGAGTTTCAATGTGATGACATACTCTTCTGACCACAAAACTTAGCGTACATGTCACTGATTGTGAAGCCTGAAAAGCATGAATGCCGAGTTTATTTGAAGTAAATAAGCTGCTGATTACAGAGTACCCTTTTTACCCTTGCTATTTGGAAGATTAAGCCTGTCGTTGCAAAGTTAATGACATACTTTTATTGCAAAGTTAATGGCATATTACGATGTTTTCTATTTATCTAGCACCTTTATTTCTAAATGATCCTAGGAACTTTATATACCATGAAGTGTACACATATACACACACACACATACACACACACACACACACACACACACACATGCACACACACAAATGCTTCTACAGAGTAAAACTGCATTATGACTTTTGGGACACTATGTATATGTATGTATATATATATATATTTATATGTGTGTGGTATGTATAATTATAGATAATGAGTCATTTCACATCTTTTCTATCTTTAAAATTGTGAAAGCAGAAGAAACAAGGAATTTATACACAAGGAAGCATTTCAATATATCTAGATGAAATGTAGTAGGTATAAAGTAACAATAATTATTATCGTCTCCTTATTGAAATATATTACAGCAATTGTATTCTCCTCTCTCCATCCTATCCCACCTGTTAAACACTCTTTTGAATATCTCTCAAAATCCTTTTGTCATTTAAATCCACTTCTCTTAACTTGGGCCCATTTTCCCCCTAAGAATAACTCACATTTCTATAGGACTCTGCAGTTTATAAAGGGTTTTCCTCATGACAATCCCGCGAGCTTGGAGGGGCAGATATCTTTCTTTTAAAGAAAGATGAAGAATCTGATGCTCAGTGATATTAAGTGATTTATCTAAGTGGTACTCATAGTGTATCAGACTTGGAGTCAGGGAGAGTTGAGTTCAAATCCTGCCTAGGACATGCACTAGTTATCTGACTGTGGGCAAGTCATTTAACTTCTTTCAGACTCAGTTTTGTCATCTATAAAATGGGGATAATAGGTACTATTTATATAGCTCTTTAAGGTTTACAAAGCACTTTACATATATTAGCTCACTAACACTGGGAAGTAGGTACTATCATATATCCCCAGATAATGAAACTGAGTCAAAAAGAGGTCGTGACTTGCCCTAGTCACACAGCTAGTAAGTGTCTGAGGCAGGATTTGAATTCAGGTCTTCCTGATTCTAAATTCAACACTCTATCCACTATGACACCTAGTTCACAGGGTTGTTATAAGGATTAGAGGAGATAATACTTCATATGTAAAACCAATTTGCAAACCTTAAAGTACCCTATGAATGTTGGCAATTATTATTATGGGCAGCTGGGTAGTAAAATGGATTGAGTACTGGGCCTGGAGTCAGGAAGACTCATCTTCCCAAGTTCAAATCTGGATCAGACATGCACTAGCTGTGTGACCCTGGATAAGTCACTTAACCTTGTTTGGCTCAGTTTTCTCACCTGGAAAATGAGCTGGAGAAAAGATGGCAAACCACTCCAGTATCTTTGTCAAGAAAACTCCAATTGGGATCACAAAGAGTTGGATATGACTGAACAACCACAATTATTATTAGTTGTCAAATGACAAAGTCAGATTTTGAAGCCAAGTCTGACTACCAATGCAATGCCTATTTTACTGTGTCATCTAGTTATTTTAAACAATGCTCAGATAATTTAAAGGTTATAACCTCCTGATGTGTGTCTAAATAAGCTCAGAATGCGAAAGAGTCACTAGTCTGATCATTTTTGTCCATAAGAATAAATTCTTTTATTTCAATGGCTATGTTCATTGATTTATACTGTATTATTACCACCAGAACACATGCAGCATAAGTAGCTAGTACTGCTCCCTTTCCCCTAAGGTGGGTTCACTCAGTGCCCAGTGTTTTGAACGATGTGTGGATTAATAGATGTATTAATTACATCTATTTACATGACTTCACATTTATAATTGACATCATATTGCTTACCTTCTCAATGGGTGAGGGAGGAACAAAAGAGAGGAAGAGAATATGGAACTTAAAATGATAAAAAAAGTTAAAAATAAATATTGTTTTTAAAAAGACTAAACCTGGATATATAGATCTGGGAGCCATATGCATAGACATGATCATTGAATCTGTGAGAATAGATGATCACCAAATGAGAATAGGTAATGTGTAGGGAGTATCTCCCTGCTGCTGAATCAACAAGTATATATGAAGCTCCTACCATACACTAAGAATTATGTTAGGTGCTGAGAATACAAAGACAAATAGAACCTGCCCTCAAGGCGCTTATATTCTAATACAGAAGACAAAAGGTACATGTATAAGTATGTATAAAACATATGCAGATCAGATGCCAGGTGATCTATTTGGGGAAAGGCACTAGCATCTAGGGGACTGGGAAAAATCTCATACTGAAAGAGGAGATTGATTTGAGTTTTGGAAGAAACCAGGGATTCTAGGACATGGAGGTGTGAAGGGAGTACATTTCAGGCATCAGTGTTAGTCAATGTGAAGGTACATAGAAGAGATAATAAAACGTCATGTATGAGGAACAGAAAGAAGGCCAGATTGGCTGGAACATGGAGTGCATGGAGGGAAGTAATATGTAATAAAGTAGGAAGGCTAGGGAGGGATATTGTTATAAGAAACTTTAAATGCTAAACAGAAGAATTTATATTTGATCCTACAGGTAATAGGGAGCCACTGGATTTTATTGAGAAGAGTGGTATCATGGTCAGAGAGTTCTAGGGTTCAGGGAGGATTAGCATCTTTGGTGTGAGGGCTTGCCAAGCCCCTTTCAGGGCTGTTCATCTACCTTTGGTGTCCACCTGGCAGTCAATGCTCATCTCTGCCTCTAAGAGGTTGTAGCATGTTCAGTGGCCACACCCCAGTAAAACTGTCTCAGCAGACAGGCTAAATCAGGTTGAGGTTAACTGATATGCCTGATATGAGTTAGGGGTGTGTCTACCCCAAGCGTGTGAAGACTTGCCCTTGCTGGAATAGGTGGATGAGAGCAATTTGTTCCAATGGCTATGAAGGCAGTGGAAGCAGGCACTGTTGAGTGCTTAGAGGTTGGTCAGACATCAAAGATGCCAAAGTCATCCACTGCATCCTGGGCCACCACCATTTCTCTTGACTTTGTCTTGCCACTGGACTTCGATGACTCTGGAACAGAGAGTGAGACTGACAACTTTGTGCAATTCTACTTCACTTAAATCCAATTCATGCACATGCCTTTTCTCAATCCTCATCCTTTTTGATTTGTTTATAACAGGTGACACTCTTGACAAGATTCTTCTGTATTTGCCTCTTTGGATTTCCATGACACTGCTCTCTCTTGGTTTTTCCTTCTACCTATATGACTACTCTTTCTCTTCATTCTATTTTGGTAGATCAATATTCAGGTCCTGCCCACTGACCTTGCATGTCAATGCTGTGTCCTGGTCCTTTTTCTCTCTACTCTTTCTCATTTGGTTATCCTCACCTATTCTCACAGATTCATTTGTCATGTCTATGCATATGGCTCCCAGATCTATATATCCAGTTTAGTCTCTTTTTAAAAACAATATTTATTTTTAACTTTTTTTTAACATTTTAAGTTCCATATTCTCTTCCTCTCTTTTGTTCCTTCCTCACCCATTGAGAAAGTAAGCAATATGATATCAATTATTAATGTGAAGTCATGTAAAACATTTCTATATTAGTAATGTTGAAAAAAAAGAAAAATAAAGTGAAAAAAGCATGCTTCAGTCTGCACTCAGAATTTATCAATTCTCTCTCTTTCTGGAGGTAGATCACTGTATTCTTTCCAGTTGATCATTGTTACAATATTGCTGTTACTTGTACAGTAGTCTTCTAATTATATTATATAAATATAATTATATAATTATATTTATAAATAAATTATATTTATGCTCATTTCACTTTGCATCAGTTCACATAAGTCTTTTTAGGTTATTCTGAAACCATTCTCCTTGTCATTTTTTATATAGCACAATAGTATTCCATCACAGTCATTTACCACAAAACTCATTCAGCCATTCCCCAATTAATAGGCATCTCCTCAATTTCCAACTCTTTGCCACCACAAAAAGAGCTATTATAAATATTTTTGTTTAGTCTTTTTCTTGATGTGTGGACATCATGAACTGCCTATTGGATACTTAAAATTGTACGTTGTCCCATCAGAATCTCAAGCTCAACATGTTCAAAATAGAACTCATTATCTTTCTGTACCCCTTTCTGAACTTCTCTAATACTGTCAAGGTAACTACCATCTTTCTAGTTACCCAGGCTTGCTACCTCTGTGTCATTCCTCAGTTTCTCCCTTTTCCTCACCACATATCCAGTCAAGTTACCAAATTTTGTCCTTTCTATCTTTACAACATTTGTGTCTCACAAACAACCAATTTTCTCCACTCATGCGTCATTACTTAAGTTCAGGCCTTTATCACTCTTTGGTAGTTCTTTAAAAGCTAATTCTATTTCTTTTTCTGAGATTGTATAATTTAAGATATTGGTAGCATGTAACTGTCCATAGTTAGTTATGATAACTCTTTTTTATTTCTTCTGGTTTTGTTGTTATTTCACTTTGTTGGTTTGCTCTTTTGTTGACTTGATTTTCTACCCCTTTTTATCAGCTAAAGGTTCATCTTTTTCTTTGTGTTTTCAAAAAACCAACTTTTAGTTTTAATAATTATCTCTACAGGTTTTTTTGGGAGGGGTGGGTAGTTCTAGTATATCTATTTCTCTAATTTTTAGTATCTCTTCTTTTGTGCTTATTTTAGGTTTGCTTATTTGTTGGGCTTCTAATTTTTTATATTGCACATTTAATTTATTAATCCTTTCCTTTTCTTTGTTAATGCATGTTTTTAGAAATATGATTTTTCCTCTGAAGACTGCTTTAGCTGCAATTCAAAAATTTTGGTACATTGTTTAATCATTATCATCTTCCAACATAATTATTGTTTTTAATGATTTTTTTTCTCATTCACCCACTCATTATTTAGTATTTCATTGCTAAGTCTCCTTTTGGGTCTGTGTCTTTTGTTTTTGTGTTCTTTGAACTGTCAACTATTCTTTTCATTGTGTTATGTTATCTATAGGATGTATTTACTATTTCTGTCTTTTAACATTTATTTGCAATATCTCTGTGCCCTAATACATGGTCATTTTTTTGTAAAAGTTCCATGTAGGGGAAATATATACATATATATGTATATCTACACTATAAATATATATTATATATATATATATTTTAGCAGTCTCACTCAGAAGATGCCATAATTGTTTTAGCTTTAATTTCCCCAGCAATTTGCTCAATTCCATATTTTTGTTTTTCTTTGTCGTTCTGTTAGATTTATCCAAAACAGAGAAGGACCTTACTTGTCTTATTGTCTATATATTTTTGTAATTCAGTTAATTTTTCCTCTATGAATTTAAGAAATTTGGAACATGTACACTAAATACTTATATTGGTTTGTTGTCCAGGGTTCATTTCAGCATAATATTGTTTACTTATTTATCTCTTTTTATGTTATGAATTGTTGCTATTATTTTTTACTTTAATAATATAATTACAACTCCTGCTTCTTTTGGATTCACCTAATGCATAGTAAATTTTGTTCTTGGATCTCATTTTTATTTTATATATGTCCTTGCTTTTTAGATGTATTTCTTACAAGCAACAGATTGTGAAGTTTTGGGTTTTTTATCCAATCTGTTACACTTTTTTATTTAATTAGATTGTTTAAGCCATTCACATTTAAACTTATGAGTTAGATTTAGATTTCCCTCCATTTGTCTCTAATAGTTTTTCCCCCCCAACTTAGTGTTTTTCCCCTTCTTCCTTATAAAGATAGCACCTTGTTTCTTCAGTTATTTTAACGTAATCTACTTTAAGGTAACCCTATTCCCAATGACTCTTTCCCTAACGCTTCTCCTTCTTCCATTTGTTGCCCTTTCCTCTAGTTTTTGGAGTTTTGCTCAATTTATTAGTTCCCTTTTCCTTTCTTCCTGTGATCTAGTTATTTAATTCCTTCCCTCTTTTTTTCCCCTCTTAGTTAAGTATTTAAGTAAAATTCTTTTGCCTCTTTTCCCTTTCAATTTGTTTTATTAGTTCTTTACTTTCATTTTCTGTACTTTTTTTCTAAAAAGAATTTATTTCCCTTTTCCTCTTCATTATTTGTATTAACTTTTCAATTTATTTCAGATTTTTATTCTTTGATTAATGACCCTTAAACTTATTTATTCCTTCATTAGTCTTGCATTCTGTGTGGAATTACAGCTTCTAAGGTACCTGTTTTGAGTTCTCTCTTCTAAATAGTTTTGGCCTCCAATTGCTTTTTTCTCTTGTGATTCACTCTTAGAAAAATCAATTCCTGCAGGTGATTTAGAGCAGCAGTGTCAAACTCAAATAGAAATGGGACTCACTAAACTATATGTAAGGATCCCTACAGACCACATATTTACTTAGAAAATCACATGTTAACATTATGTTCTATTATATTTTTATTTATTTTGTTAAATATTTCCCAGTTATACTTTAATTGGTTTAGGTCAATGGGGTTTGTTTTTGATATCTCTGACATAGAGGATGGGGCAGCTAGATGGTGCAGTAGATAGAGTGCCTAGAGTCAGGAAGACTCGTTTTCAGGAGTTCAAATCTGGCCTCAGATACATACTAGCTGTGTGACCCTGAGCAAGTCACTTAACCTTGTTTGTCTCAGTTTCCTCATCTGTAAGATGAACTGGGGAAGAATATGGTAAACTACTCTAGTATCTGCCAAATGGGGTCATGAAGAGTTGGACACTACCAAATGACTCAACCAGACATAAAGGACAGAAATATTGTCCCATGTTAGGAATTTTCCCATGTCCCTAATTGTGCACTTCATTACTAGCCTTCCCCTTCCCCATGACTGTTTCCCCCCCCCCCACATATATATCATGAAATTTCCTCTCTGAATCAATTCCTTCCCACTCTTTTGGATGTCAGTTGCCCCCAGAAGCTCTGATTCCCCTTCTCCTGAGACAGGTCTTAGAGAGAGGTCTTACTAAGCAAATTATATCAATTCCATGATCCATTTATAGAATATCTTTGCTCTCCTATGGGAGCATTTTTTGGTGGTACCCCCTCCCACCACTGAAAAAAGATTTCACTGTTTCTTTTCTTCTGTTTTCCAGCCCAACTCTTTGCCTTCTCACCCATTCTCCTATCAACTCTCTTCTTCATGCAAGAATACAGGAGTTAATTTCCTTCCATCGTCTACCTTTGACTTGATTAGGTTACATCACATATTCTTTTCTGTGTTCTTCTTCTCCCCTCTCCTTTTATATACCCTCCCATTCTACAATTTAGTCCCTCTATAAACATTTATTCATTTGTAGGTCAGTGTGTTGTAGGTGTGAAGTTTAGTCCATGATGGTTTAGGCTTGTTCCTCCACCATCACTTCTATTTGACTTCCACTTTCACTCTGGTCTCTTTCATATTCTGCTGGAAAGAAATCTCTTAATTATCTGTGTTGCTGTTTTGTTCTTGTTTTTATTGTTCTTGTTAACCCTGTATATGTCTTTCTTTTTTTTTCATTTTTTCTCTTTTTTTTCCCTCAGGATAATTAATTTTGTTATTTGCGTCTTCCTTGGCTTTTGTGTTTCTTTTCCTTTCTTGTATTTTTGTTGTCTGGGTGTTTGCAAAGCAAATTATCTGCTCGTGTCTGGTTTTCTTTGTAAGAATACTTTAAATATCTCTTTTTATAGAACATCCATTTTTTTTCCATTAATGACTAAGCTCAAGATGTCACCATAGATTGTAAATTGAGTTCCCTTGCTCTTAGGAACTCATTAATACATTCTCTTCAGTAGTTTCTGGTGGGTGAAGATTAGTCTTGTGTCATTCAAATTTCCTTTCCTTCATATCTGAATTTCTTTCTCCTGGTTGTTTGTAGAATTTTTTTTTGTTTTGTTCAATTTAACCACCATCTTGGAGATTGCAGCATAGAGGATTTTTTATTTTTATTATTTTATTTTGATTATGTATTATATCTAATATGTTACATTATGGTTTTATTATATACTATATTTATTATTGTTTTTTTCTGGAGGTAATCTGTGGATTCTTTTCATTGGCACTTTATTTTCTTTGTTCGAAAGTTCTGGGCAGTTTTCTCATTATTTCTTCCATTATGATGTTTTTTGACTTGTGTTCTTCTGGGAGACTAATAATCCTTAAGTTGTGTCTATGCATCCTGCCTTCTAGATCAATGTTTTTTGCTCATGTAGAGATCATGTTTTCTTTTAAAATTACTACTTCATGCTTTTTTTCTTCCAAACTATTCTTCACTTTTTTGTATTTGCAACACAAACCAGTTGTTCTTTCTTTTGTTTCTTTTGTAAGGCTTGTCATCATTAATTCAAGCTTTTCTCTTATGTTGATTATTTCTGCTCTGAAGGCCATAAATACTGCTTTTACAATTATCATTTCTTTAAAAAAAACATTTAGGAACATTCTTCTTGGGTTCCATGCTCTCTTTGGAATCTAATATCCTTTGCCTCATTAGGTGTTGATTCATTATCTTTCAAGAATGAGTCAGGTAGGTGGTGCAGTGGCTAATGCACTGGGCCTAGAGTCAGGATAGACCTTGAGTTCAAATCCCATCTCAGACACTTACAAACTGTATGACCCTGGGCAAGTCACTTAACCTTCAACTGCCTCAGTATCCTCAACTGTAAAATAGGAACAATAATAGCATCTACCTCACAGAGTTGTAGTGAGAGGATAAAATGAAATGATATTTATAAAATGCCTTAGCATAGTGCCTGGTACATAGTAGGCTTTTAATAAATGCTTGTGTCCCTTCCTTATTTCCTTCCTTCCATCCTTCCTTCTTTCTTTTCTTACTTAATTTTATAATATTTATTCACAGATTTTTTTTAACTCATTTACCTGATCTGGTGGTCATATTTCTTTCTTATTCATATCTTCCCTGTAAGTTTATCTATTTATGTTTAAGGTCTTTAACTGAGTTTTCTTCCTTCTTCCTCCTGAGATCTTTAGTAATTTTTCCCCCATCACTCACTTTCTGACTCCTTCCTCTTGATGACAGTATCTACGGAGGATAGATCTCAAAGCTATCTGAGCCTTCTCAGATGCTACAGAATTCATATTTTACCAGCTTCAGTTTCTGTACCAAGTGGCTTTTGTGGGTACGGAACTGGTCCTGGCTAGGTTTAGTGGAGTGATACTCCCACCGGCATTTTGCTCTAATTCCTTCTGTTCCTCAGTTCTCTCAGTGAGTACTGGTACAGCACAAAACATTGCAATACTGCCATCCCAGCCAAAGCAAGCTTTCGGTTTTTGGCTTCCTGAAGCACAGAGATGAGGACTGGGGCAGAACTGAGTTCTGTTGCAAGCCACGAGTTACCTGGTGCAGCTCTGCCAGTGAGGTTGCTGGTGAGGAAGGGAGTGTGTTTGGGTTTAGGGATTAGCATTCTCTACTGTCAGTTCACTGGGATGTTACCTCCTTGGGTTTCTTGGTGTTTTAGACTATGGAGAAGAATTATACATAATTCCTATTTTTAAGAGGTTTGAAAGGTGGTAAGGATAGAAGAAAGTGTCTTGTCCTCCATATTGTTGGGCACATGACCCAGAATTCTCCCCATATCACCTCTGGCCTAGATTACTGCAATAACCTTCTGTTTGATTTTCCTGCTTCAAATCACTTCCTACTCCCAATTCATCTTCAAAACAATTGCCAAAGTGTTTTTCATAATATGTATGTCTGATCACGTTACTCACTTTCTCAATAAACTCCACTGACTTTCTATTACCTCTAGGATCATATATAAACTCCGTTGTCAATGAGACCAGGCCTTTCTTATGGCTGACCTGTCCTGCCTCATCTTTAGGCTTCTAAAACCCAAGGACTACAACTCAGCCAGACCCTGTTCAGGGCTAGCCTGAGGCAAGAGTAGGAATACTGCCTTCTCACTAGGCTTCCTGAGAATCCTTTCCTACCTACCCCTCCCCCCCACCAGCGGTAGGGTAAATGCACTACCAGAACACATCATCACCTAGTCCTTCCTTCTGTGAAGTAAATGTGTAGATGTCTCCTAGGACACAGCAATCCAGCAGTTTGAACAGTTGAGGGCTGTGCAGAAATCAGAGAGTTGACCTTAAACCTTCTAACCACTAGCGTTCATGAGAGACCTCACTGATACTCTGCTTGATCTCGATCTCCAAGGGTGAGAGCATTCCTATCCCTTTTGTTTTCTTCTCAACCCAGTGAAACCAAACCCCTGACTTTCTCAAGAATAAATCCCTCTCCCTAATCCCAGCTGCCAGTTCCCTTGTTCTTATCCTACCTCAACCCTCCCTGATATCCTACTCCAGATCTGTCTGCTCTTTCTACAGTACTCTCTGGAGCTCCTGCATCATAATCAACAGACTTCATATAGCACTTCTATTGCTCCTCTTACTTTCTGGAATTTACCAAGACCTGGATCCCTTTCTCCCCCAGTAACTTTCATTCTATATCTCTTCTTTCTTCTTAGCTAAACTCCTTAGTCTACACTCTGTGCCTCCATTTTCTCTCCTATCATCATTCTCATCTGAACTCTGCAATCTTGCTTTTGACTTCATCATTTAACTGAAACTTCTCTCTCCAAAGCTAGCAATGATTTCTTAATTGCCAAATCAAGTTGTGTCTTCTCAGCCTTCATACTTTTTGACCCCTCTGTAGTCTTTGACACTGATGACTGACTTTTCCCCCCTGGATACTCTCTCCCCTCTGAGTTTTCATGCCTCCTACCTGTTAGATCACTATCAAGCTTCTTTGATGCATCTTCATTTATGGCAAGCCCACTCACTGGTTGTCACCCAAGGCTCTGTCTTGGGCTTCCTCTTTTCACTCTATACTATCTAGCTTAGAGATCTTATTAGCTCCCATAGATCCAATGGCCATCTCTATGCAGATGACTCCCAGATCTATATATTTAGCGCTAGTCTCCTGGGCTCCAGCCCCATATTACCAGTTGCATATCAGATATTTTGAACTAGAAAGTCTTAGGCATTTTAAATTCAAGATTTCCAAATCATTATCTTTTCTCTAAAGTCCACTTCTTCTGAATTTCCCTAGTTCTGCTGAAGGACCATTCATGACTAACCTTCCAGTCACCTAGGATCCAAATCTCAGTGTCATCTTTGACTTTTCACTTTCACACACCCCTTATACCTAATCAGTTGTAGATATTACAGTTTCTTTGTCCACAGTATAACATCCCTTTTCCTGCATTCACACAGCCATCTTGCTAGTTCTATTTCTCGTCACCTCTCACCTGGACTATGGCAATAGCTTTGCAATTGAACTCCTTGCCACAAGTCTCTTCCCCCCTCAAACCATCCTCTATTTATCTGCCAAAATGATTTTTCCCAAAGTGTAGATCTGTGTCGACTGCCTCCCACCCCCATCAATAAATTCCAATAACTTCCTATTATGTTTAGAATCAAATGTAAACTCTTATATTTGGCATTTAAAGTTCTTCAGAAGTTGGAACCTCCCTGTGTTTCCAGCCTTCTTACATGGTACCCCCTTCCATGCACTCTACAATCCAGCCATACTTGGGGTACTTGCTGCTCCTCACCCCTGACACTCCATTGCCCATCTCTGAGACTTTGCAATTTTCATTCTCCATGCTAGGAAAGCTCTCTCTCTCTCTTCAGCTATGCCTCTGAAAATTTCTGATTTCTTTCAAAACTCGTTAAGATCAAGTGCCACCTCCTACAGAAAGCCTTTTCTGATCCATGTAATTGTAAATGCTGCCTATCTGCATATGATGATTTGTATATACTTTCACAACAGTCTGACCTCATGGATCTGGGGACTACAAGGTGCCCTGTACCTAGGCCTGAAAAGGACAAATGAAACAAACCTGAATCTCAAATTCATTTCTTGGCACCACAGGGTCTAAAAGGAAGGGACAGGTGACCCTTACCCCTACCCAACTTAGCATGTGTTCATCCTGCAGGTGAATAAGACCAAAACCTTTACTCCTGGATGCCACTGAGTAGGGGGGAGAAAAAGAGACACACAGAGAGAGAGACACGCACACACACACAGAGAGACAGAGGCAGAGAGACAGAGACAAAGAGGCTACTATGTGACCAATGGAAAGGGGCTACTCTCACTAAAGTGATATGGTTGTGAAATGCAGAGTGCCTTCTCCCAGGTGCTGGAGTCTCCAATGTAAGTGTTTCCATCTAAGGTGATCTCAACATGCAGCAAAGCCCTGTCTGACTTCTTTTTATACATAATATGTTGTGTATGTATATGTATGTATGTCAATATTATTTTCTATATGAGAATATAAGTTCGTTGAGGGTGGGGACTGTTTAACTTTTGTCTTTGCATCCTCAGGATTCAGTTCAGTGCTTGATACATAGCATGCACTTGCTCAGTGCTTATTGGCTGACTGAATTAAATTCTGTTCTACTCAAAACGCATTTATTAAGTACCTGCTACATGCAAGGAACATGCTAGGCACTGGAGATGCAAAGACAAAACCCCCAAGCAGTCCTTACCTTCAAAAAGTTTACTTTCTACCGAAGGATTCATTTACTTCCTACTATGTACAAGACATTGTGCTAGGTAAGTCCCTGCCTTCAAGGAGCTCACAATAATGTGGTAGTGGCCGGTGAACTACAATCACTAATAATTACAATGCAAATTAGAATGATTTTTTTTAAAAGTGCATAGAAGTGAAACCAAGTCATTAAAGATTCAAGGAAAGAGGGGTCCCCTTAGGTAGGGAGATTAGGGAGGTCCTCATGAAGAAATTAGCACTTGAGTCAAGCCTTAAAGGAAGAGAAGGATTTCAACAGGTATGTGGAGAGAGTTCATTCCAAAAATGGGGGACAGCAAAATCACGATTGTGGGAAATGGAAGGATGAGGTCAGGGAAAGGTGAAGAGTTCCGTTTGCTAGAATACAGAATGCTGAGAAGGGAGTGCAATGATGGATGTAAGTCTGAGAAGTAAAATGGAACCATACTATATGGGGCTTCAAATCCCCAGAACCTTGCTAGATGCCACAGGGAATGCAATGCAAAAGATGAGTATCCCCTGGCCAAGGCTCCATTCCTGCTCCTTCGGACATCCTGAAGTGACTCTGTTGCCTGTTGAGGAAGAGGATGAGGAAGCATTGGGTAGGACCGAGTATTTGCATTCAGTTTCCTCATCTGATAAAGGAGCACATTGCACTAAATAACCTCAGAGGACCCTTCCAGAGCTAAATCCTACAATCCTAAGAGTCAGAGCTGGGACTGAAATTCCAGATCTCCAGTCTTAAAGTCTAGCATTTTTTTTTCTCCTCTACATATAGTGCCTCTCCTATGTCTGGTATCCTGACTCCTCTCTATGTCAGTCCTGGGTGGGTCAGATGTCCTTACCAATGCTTTATATGTTCCCCTATTCTCTTCCACAGCGGGGCTCAGTTGAGCCTTGTCTCCAGATCCATAATTTGTACTCCGTGCCAAGGTGCCCAGTACAGGCCTCCCTGCCAAGACTAAATCGAAGAACTGTAAGTCAACCCTCATACCCACTGAACCGACTCTCCTCTGTGCCCATCTGTGACGCCATGGAGCATCCCCCATCACAGGCGGAGTTGGAGCTGGACTATAACCTTCCCCGGGTTCAGCTGAGCGATGAGATGTTCGTCTTCCAGGACGGGAGATGGGTGAATGAGAATTGCCGCTTGCAATCCCAGCACTTCTCCCCCGCCTCCTCTTTCCATCATAAGCTACATCACAAGAGGCTGGCCAAGGAATACATCCTGCAAGAGGAGAACAAGTCCCTTCGGGAGGCGAACAAGTCCCTTCGGGAGGAGAACAAGTCCCTTCGCGAAGAGAACAAGGCCCTTCGGGAGGACAACAGAGTCCTGAGTAAGGAGAACAAAATTCTCCAGGCCTTCTGGGAGGAGAACAAGGAAGAGAACAAAGGCGAGCTGGGGAGAGCGGCCGGCGCGGCTTCCTCGGTTCTGATCCAAAAGGACAACGCAGCCCTCCAGGTCCCGAAGAAGGACAACGCAGCGCTGCAGGCGCCCAGGAAGGAAAGCGCCACTCTGCAGTTTCTCCGGGAGGAAAATCGGGCACTCCAGCTACTTTTGGAGCAAAGAGAGGCCCATTGGCCCCATCCGGAGCAAAAGACACGTCCCCATGAGGAATCTAAGGGCCTCCCAAGCCCTCAGGACGGCGTCCACAGCGCTTCAAGGCAGTCGGGGGAGAGCACCATCCCTCCGTGCGAAGAACCCAAAGGGCCTGCGACCCTTCACGAGGCCAGTAAAGCCCTTCAGTCCCTCCGGGAGATGGTCAACAACCTGTCCATCCCTCTCGAGGACGTCAAGGCAGTGCCAGGCCTCCAGGAAGAGGCGCAGTCTCTGCAGGTTCTTCGGGAAATGAACCAAGCCCTGCAAGCCCTGCGGGAGGAGAACCAGAGCCTGCGCGCCCTGCGAGAGGAGAACCGGATCCTTCACGAGGAGAACCGGGCCCTCGAGCTCCTGAGAGAGGAGCACTGGGCCTGCCAGGAGGAGAACAAGGTCCTGTGGGAGAACAATAAGCTGAAGCTGCAGCAGCAGCTGGTGATCGAAACGGTGACGGAAATCACCGCGAGAATGAGGATGCTGCTGGAAGAGTTATATGGCCACATGCCCCCCAAGAACAAGGAGCCGAAGAAGCCCGGCAGGGTCTGAAGGCTGGAAGGCCCAGAGCTCGGGAAGGGGGGCCCAGTTATAGAGCTTCATTTGAAAACTTCCTCTCCTTTCCCCGGCGCCTTCCCCTTCCCCCTGGCACCTTGGTGCCTATGGAAAGAGCAGTATTATTGGCCCCCTTGATGCCAGAGAAGTAATAAAGGCATGAGGAAGAGTTTGGGAGACTGGCCTGAGAGTTATTTCACGATTAGAGTTGTAACTACCATTTTCCTCACCTGGGGCAAGCTTCACAAAATGTCACAAATTTTAAAGACAATTTAGTTGGGGGAGGAAGAAATGGAAATACAGAGATACACCCTCCCCTCCCCCCTCCCATGCTCTGTGGAGAGGAGGTGGGGAAGATGGAAAGATGAGCCTCACCTAGGACATAGCAGCCAACGGCAGGAAATGAGCCACTAGGGAGATTCTTATTTTATAATCATGCTTGCCAAGTAGGTGCTAAACTCAGTCATTTTCGTGCTGCGGAGGATCTTGTCAGCTCCCTCCGGAGCCCCCGTTGGCCTGTTTTAGAACTCTGCTAGTCATTCCCGCATGTTCGCCTCCTTTCTCTTGTCCCATCTTGTCCTCTTCTTAGCACTAGACCCCGATGCCAGGTAATCTTCATTGTTCACTCAGTGAATCTTCCTGGTGGCTGGGAGGGTGCAATCCTTGGAATAAACAAGCAATCAAGCTGACTTTGGAAGATGCCTGGAAGCACAGTTCAGCAAACAAAAGAATTTACAGAAATTAAGTGGTATAGTAAATAAAGAATGTTGGGCTTGGAATCAGGAATACCTGCATTCAAATCTCACCTTTGATGCTTGTTAGCTGTGTGACCTTGGACATGTCACTTCCCTCTGATCCTCAGTTTGTTCCCATGTAAAATGGGGATAACAGCATCTACCTCGATTTTGTTGTGAGGGATTGAATGAAACAACTTACATGAAGCACTTTTGCACATCTTAAGGCCCTATATAAATGTGAGCTATTATTCCCATTTTATAGGCATAGAAATTATAGGACCCCATATATTGAGAAGCACCCCTGAGGGGTCATGAAGAAAAAGGCAAAGCCTAAACTTATTCCTACTTCAATATTTCAACTGCTGAAGTGATGGGAATAAGCAGATGGCCAGTGGTCGCAGAGATTATTAGAAATATAGGAGCATAGATTTGTATCTAGAAGAGACCTTAGAGAGGCCATCTAATCCCATTTGCTTATTAAAAAAATTCAGAACTTAACAAACACCAAATAAAATGGGCATTTCCATATGCAGAACAGAACAGAATAAGAGGATTGTGCATGAAACCGCAGGTCTCTGTTATGGACAATTTGCTTCTTTCTTGAAGTATTTAACATGCTCAGCCTGTAGCCTTCAAAGCTGTTCTGCCTGTCTGTGATTCTTAAGAGTAATAATGATGATAGTTAGCATTTATACAGTGCTGTAAGGTTTGCAAAGCTTTTCAAATGTTAGTTCATTTGATCCTCACAATTCCATGCGATAGCTGCTATTATTATCCCCATTTTACCAATAAGAAAAATGAGGCACAAAGAGGTTAAGTGACTTGTCCAGAGTCTCAAAACTAGTAAGTATCTGTGGCTTTATTTCAACTCATGTCTTCTTTACTCCAAGTCCCGGCCTTTCTTTTGCTCTCTTCTCTGAATTTAAAAAAAAAAAGCCTCAATGACTCTTTTTCTTTCTTTCTTTCTTTCTTTCTTTCTTTCTTTCTTTCTTTCTTTCTTTCTTTCTTTCTTTCTTTCTTTCTTTCTTTCTTTCTTTCTTT
>NW_020954580.1:25830669-25987930 GCF_900497805.2 Vombatus ursinus | reverse complement strand
TTTCTTTCTTTCTTTCTTTCTTTCTTTCTTTCTTTCTTTCTTTCTTTTTCTTCCTTCCTTCATTCCTTCCCTCCCCCCTCTTTCTTTCTTTTTTCTCCCTTTCCTTCCTTCCTTTCTCCCTACCTCCCTCCCTTCCCTTCTGTTCTTTCTTTCTCTTTTCATCTTTCCTCCCTCCCTTGCTTCCTTCCTTCCTTCCTTTTTCTCCTTTCTTCCTATCCTTCCTTTCCCTCTCCCCATAGGAAAAAAAAGAAAAACAAAGCCCTTGAAATAAATATTTATAGTCAAGCAAAACAAATTCCCACATTGGCTGTGTCTGAAAATATAAAATATATGTCTTCCTCTGTATCTTGAGTCCATTACCTCTCCTTCAAAAAAGTAGGTTGCATGCTTCACCATCAGTCCTCTGGAATCATAGATGCCAACCCCTCCATTTTATATGTAAGGCAATAGAGGCCCAGAGAGGTTAACTGATTGGTCCAAGATCACATGTAGGTTAGTAAATGGCAGAGCTAGGATTGGGAATTTAGGTCCTCAAACTCCACTGTACCTCATTTCCATTTTACAGATGGAGAAACCAAGTAACAGAGGTGAGACTGAAATCTGGATGTCCTTACTCTTAGTTCAGTACCAAGACTAAGTGTAGATAAAAGTAGGCAATTACCCTTTAAGGTGCAATATGTAGGGTTAAGTGTTACTTTTTATAAATGTATATATTTTTAAATGCCATAAAATCTCTCACCATATCTTGTAGGTAGTAATTTTGCCAGAAGTCATCACATATGTTGCGATGAAATTTCTCAAAGCCTCTGTTGGGCAGTAACCCACAAAGAGAATGGCCAGTGATCACACCTTCCCTAGGGTACAAAGTCCATTGCCCCAACTCTTTTTCTTTAGTCCCCTCTGATTTCCTATTAGCCCATGTTATGTTAACGTGGTAAGACATGTTAGAGAAACACCTTTCCAAAAGGCAAAAAGGTTTTGGTGCCTGAGGGAAAATGCAAGCATTCAGAGATGACATCTTTGGATGTGAACAAAAGCTGTTGAGCTTGGAAAGCATTTTATTTGAGAGGCAACTGCTCCAAGCAGTCACCCTGCCTGCCTCTCCTCTGCTCCACAGAAAGTCCTGTCCACAGATCACTATCCTGGTTGCTTCATTTCTAAGCATGTCAGGTCTGATCCAGAGCCAGCCTCGTGACTCTGAATGAGGAATAGCAAGCTGAATGGGGATCATTTCTCTTGGCAAGTCCATGACTCTAAAAGAAAAATCTCCCCCATAGGTCCATTTACTCTTGCCACAGGTGTGGGGAGTGACTGATGTGCACACAGGACCCCAGTCATTTGTTTCCCCATTGCTCTGGCAATCTGAACAAATAGGATTAATTCCAGTTTGCTGCTAGCAGGTCACTGTCCCTTTCCAGGGTTTCCTTTCCTGAATTTGGTAAATGCACCCGGTTCAAAATGTCACTGAAATACAAACACCTCTGTTTAAGGCAATTTAGCCACCCCAGGGACGTAGGTTTGCCCAGTTTTGTGATGAAAGCAAATTGACTTCAGTGTTTTCCAGACAGCTGAGCAGACGGACGACTCAATATCCTGAAATTGGTGCTACAAATATTTATCTAACTCAAATTAATCTACATAATAGCAGCCAGACACTTTCTCAGCAAGCCTCAGGAGCTCAGAGATGGGACTTCTATTTCACAGTGTCAACTTTCTGTGTCAGGCAGTATCTAAGCGGGTGAAAAATTAGCAAGATAAGCCGTAAATGTCATCCTTATGGACTAGGTGGATTTATTTCAAAACAATCTCTTATTGTATGATACAACCTGTATACATTAGTTACCTTTAGCATGAGAAGAGGGAGAGGAGTAGCTAACCTTTTGTGGGACACAGTGAAATTTCTTTCTCTTTCTTTTTTAAAGTGGATCTTTCCACTGTGAATTATCTCCATTTTTAAAGTTCTCCATCTCCCCCCTTCCCCGATCAAATATATCAATCTCCTACAGAGTTTTATCCAGACACAGGGAGGATATTGACTGTGTACATGGCCAGTTTATCTTCATGAGACTGACTGGGGGGAGGAGGGGAGCTGTGAGCTGTACTTGGCCCTATTTAGAAGCGTGGTCCCAGGCATCTGGCTATCAATCTGTCATTCACATCTACCTATAATTCATAACAAATCCATTGTGCCTCTCTCCAGCTCTCAGACCAGCTGGCTGCCCCACACCCACTGATTTCACCCTTTTGTGGGTTCTTATTTATCTAATTCCTCCCTTTATTTCTTTACTGTGATTTCTTTAAGATATAAGGCATTTTCTATATAAATTTTACTTAGAATGGTAGAAATGAATCAAAGCAGGTTGACCCAAGTACCAAAGTATATGTATTCCCCAGCCCATGTACAATAGCATCCATCCTCAGCACCTGGTAAGCCAGAATCACTGGAGTTCAATTGTCCTCATCATTCCTAATGGGGAGCAATAAATGATGTTTGCCCAGAACTTTGTGCTCATGCCAAAATCTCTGTAGTAAATCAGTGTGGGGTGCTTCTGGGATTCTGGGTTGCCAGCTCCTGAGACTCGTTACTGTTGACCACATGCCAGTGAACAGACGTGATGGGTGCATTTTTGTTAACCTACTTTGATCCATTTCTACCATTCTGAATAAAACTTGGATGTAGATATTTGTATCTGGATAATGCTGCTGGCCTCTCCTATAACCACCATGGTTTCACTGTCAGGTGGTGATGTCTCCACTTCCCAAGCCCCCATATCTACCAGGTGCACAATCTAATTTGTGTCTCTATCTTTAATAAGACTAAAATGAAAGGGATTTTCCCCAACTACAGGATGCAAGTTGCATGACTGTTATAGTCCATTCAAGGCAATTAGAAAGGGGAAAGTTACCAGCTCTTGCAAGCAACATACCATTTTCCCAGTTTAATTACCCACATTCTAACTTACCCCTTTTAAATCTCCTGCCCCTCAACTTTCTTTCTAAACTATGTAGCTGTGCACATCTCTCAATTCTACTTTCCCCTAGAGTTTTGTGCTACTGAGGCCTGGATGGACGATGCTTTCTGCCATTTAGACTGCTCTGGCATCTTCTGATTTCTGGATAGTGTTGAAGTAAATTACCTTTGCCTACAGAGTTGACTGAATCTCTTTTTGACCATCTTTCAAAAAAGAAGTCATGCTTTGCTCTGCCCAAGGTAAATTTTGGGGGAGGCAGGACTGAGATTTTGCATCCTTTTAAAAATGGGCATGCTATATTCTAGATCAGGGGTAAGGAACCTGTGGCCTCGAGGCCACATGTGGCCCTCTAGATCCTTGGGTGTGGTTTTTTGACTGAGTCCAAACTTCACAGAACAAATCCGCTGAATAAAAGGATTTGTTCTGTAAAACTTGGATTCAGTCAAAAGGTCTCACCCTAGGACCTAGAGGGCCAGATGTGGCCTGGAGGCCACAGGTTTCCCACCCCCATTAGATATTCAAGAGCATTAGGGTGTGGGATGGGGCAGAAGGGAGGTAGGTAAACAATATATTTAATTTTTAGTACTCAAGATAAGGGATCTAGCACCCAGAGTAAAGTTTCTCTGGGTCCTGAACTTGGTGGCTTTGAATTGATAAAGTTGGAGGAATGGCAAAATGAAAGTTGCCCCCTAGCATAGTCCAGAAAGTGAATTTCTAAAACAAAACCATCTTTTAAAAGTTCTCACATTCACCTCTACAAAACTCCTGCTCCAATGCGGGGGGGGGGGGGGGGGGGGGAACGGAGACTACATTCTCTAAAACTATAACAGCATAAGAAAAGTTCTAGCAACTCCTACAACAGACTGTCATGTGAGGATTAGCCTAAATAAATGGTGATAACATAACTCATCACTAGCTGGACCACCAAATACTGTACCAGCAGAGGGATGTATCCACAATGATGAAGTAATTTCCTCCACTGGAAAAAAAAATGCAAGTCTGTCTAACTATCAGAAGTATATTTAGACTCATATATGCCATATTTAAAGAGTAGACCAGAAAACTGCTCACCATAACACAAGTGGAAACTCACCAGAGCAATATTGCTGACATCACCAATTTAGAGCCAGAAGGAGCTTCTGAGATCATCTAGTCCAACCTCCTTATTTTATAAAGGATGAAACTGAGTACCAGAAAGGTTATGGGACTTGCCCAATGGTATACAGGTACCAAGTGGGAGATGTGGAGAGTGAACTATGGTCCTTTGATCCAAATTCAGATTTTCTTTCCACTGTACATTACTATCTCTCACACCATAAGGGTTATTTAGATTCCTGTCCCCTTTGCAATGTTGGTGGTAATGTGTCACATTTCACAAAAAAAGTACAATTTATATACTGGTATTTATTATGTCAAGTAGCCAAAAAGGGGCCTGGTCATAAGGAAAGAGCCACTTAAATATCTGAAGGGAGAAAACAATACGACACCCTGATACATCATCCTCAGAAACTATCGACTTTAAGCAAGGGTGTGTTGGAGTCAGATCCTACTAGCTAAGTTGTCACTGTGAGCATTTACACCTCAGAAATGAGCAAATGCTGTTAATCAGAGACCTCAGAAATGAGCAAATGCTGTTAATCCGAGCTTGATTTATTATTTTGTTGATTTTCTAGATTTAAGAAAGTGATGAAAAAACTTTAATAGTGCTGATTAAATTTAAAACTATGTCAAGGGTACATTTTCTCCCAGAAAGCTGGTGGTTAAACATTTACCAGGATACTTTTGTCTTTAAGCCATGAGAGCTGGGATGATACACAAGGCAACCAGTCCAAAGATACCATAGGATCATAAATCTAGCACTGGAAGAAACCTCAGAGACACAATTTCTCCCACCTCTTTAAAAAAATTTTTACGGGGCTTCCCGTCCCCCATGCCTGGAATACTTTCCCTCCTCCATTCCAACTACTGACTTCCTTGGCTTCCTTTAAGTCACAATCAGAGTCCACTTCCTACAGGAACCCCTCAATTCCAGGGCCTTCCCTCTGTTAATTATTTCCTATCTTTCTCTTGTGTAACTTGCTTTGTATATATATTTTTTGCATGTTGTCTCCTCCATTGGATTGTAAGCTCCTTGAGGGCAGGGACTACCTTTTGCCTTTTTTTGTACCCCCAGTGCTTAGCACTGGCACATACATACTATGCACTTAATAACCGTTTATTGAATTGAATTACTTGCCCAAGGTCACAGAAGCTGTAGTAAAAAGCAGAGACAGGATTTAAACCCACTTCCTGTGCCTCTGAAACTAATACTTTAATCTCTGGTATTCTCAGAATTATAGAGCAATTGGAAGGTACAGCTGTTGAGGACCCTTTTCTGATAGACTCATATTTGGGTGACTCAAGACGAGAGTCATTCTTTATTCTCAATCTCAAATCCCAGTCTCTTGAAGCTGAGATCATTTTGTGCTTGGAATTGCCCAATGTCTCTCTCATTCACATGTATGTGTGTCCCTCCCCCTCCCCCCCTTCAGGCTCTTATCAAGTTTCACTATGTAAACAGTTCCTTCCAACTCCTTTACCCTCTTTGTTCAATCAAACAATGGCCTTTGTCTCCAAGAACAAAGTTAGGCATTGGTGACAAATTATTTTTAATGCAATCAAGACCAAGCCACTGTCTAATTTGAATTCTGGCATTTTCTCCCTTTCTATCTCCTTTTATTCCTTGCACATAGCAGAGCCCATCTGAGCTCTGGCTAAAAATCTTTGAAAAGAATCTATGACCAAATCTACTGGTAGAGCACTCAGCAAGGCCAAATGAAAGAAAGACGTTTTTGATAATAGATTTTTATCGATATCTTTTGTTTTAAATATTACTAGATTTCCTCAAAGGAGAGCCTTTTAATTCCGTACTTTGCACAGAATCTGGAGTCAAAGGTTTGCTTCCTGCCTTTGATATTTCCCTTCTCATTGTGGACATAGTCAAATCACTTAACCTCTCTAGTTACCTCATCTGTTCCCTGGCATGTTAAGAGGCAGCCTGGCAAAGTGGGTAGTTGGCCCAGAGAACCCTGAGTTTGAATCCTGACTTGGATACTTAACTAGTTGTGTAACCCTGGAGAAATCCCCTAATCACTATCAGCTTAGGTTTCCCCATTTATAAAATGGGAGTAGTAATGTCATCTACTTCACAGAGTTGTGAAGATAAAATGAAATAGTACTTGTGAAATACCTTCCATATGAATGAATAAAAAAAAGACATTTATTAGACACTGTGCTAAGTGTTGGTGCTATATATACAAAGGCAAAGATAATTCCAGTTCCCGAGGAGCTTTTATTCTAATTGGGAAAACAACATACATTGAGGAGTGGTGGCTAAGGAAGGGGTATACTGGTAAATGGGATGGGGGAGGAAATGTGTGCATGACACATTTATGCTTAATCTGCACACTTTCTTAAATCTAGACAATCAACAAAACAAGAAATCAAGCCCTGATTTGTAGCTAGTTTCCAAGCTGTAAATGCTTACACTGAAAATTTAACGATTGAGGTAGATTTGAGATGGCCTCAGCACATCCTTGGTTTGGAAGAGAAAGTTAGAAAGGTGATGAATGGGGGTCATAGGGAAGAAGATGGACACACTCCACTAAGGGACAATGGTGGAGTTGATTTGATTGAGATATGTGGAATAGCTTTGGCTGTCTTTAGTAGGGCTGTTATCTCAAGATACCCAAAACAGAATGGTGCCTCTCTCCTCGATCGCTGGCTCAAGCCCTGAACAGGCTGTGTTCTGCCCATTGTTGGAGGACAGTGACTAGTACCTCAGTTCCATTCATCCATTTAACATCAGCTGTCTTTTACAAAAGAGTATTTAAAGATTTAGCAAGAACAAAACACAGTCATTTTCTCTCCAACACCTGTGGCATAATTTCCCTTATACCATTAGGGTTTCTAAGAGATATTAGGCTAAAATTTTATCTTGGCTCCTAGATGGAGTCAATGCTACCAAGTTCTTATCCAACGATGACACCACTGCCAGACGAGTCCTCATCTTGGTCTTCACTGGCATAGGTCTAGAGACATAGGTCAGTCCTTGCTTCTTGGGTATTGATGCTGGGCTGGCTGAAAAACCCGGCTTGACATACCTGATTGCTGAAATGTTTGAAGTGCTTTCCAGATCCCTGGAACTCACAAATTTGTGGAGATTCTTCTCTCTTCATCTAGAATGGAGGCAATTTGGTCTTTACAGCATGGTCACCAGCCAGGAGACATGAGCTGAAATCATTAACTGAATAGAAGAGAGGCAGAGAGCTGGCAGAAGCCATTAAAACTTTTAGAATCCCTCTACAGTCAAAGAGCCTCTCATTCACCAGATGAGAATTCCAGCCAGCTGGAATTAGTTACAAAATGTCTATGTATACTCCACAGTCTCTCCAAAGCATTTCCCTTACATGTCATCATGACTCTCCTGACAACAAACTTTCTAGCCTCTCCATGTGGAAAGAGTCCATACCAGGTGCTCTAAGCAATGAGCATGATTCATGTGCTATGAACAATGGCTTATGGTTTCAGAATTATAGGTCATGTGTGTCAAGGGTATACATGTAGCAGATAAATGTTAGTTATTATCATTACGCATGACAGTTTTTCAAATATAGGAAAGCAGCTACCCAATATCCCTAAACCTTTTCTTCAAGATGAGTATTCCAAGTTCCTTTAGTCAGTTCTCTAGTGAAGTAGTTTTGGGATCCCTCACCATTGTGTTTGTTTTCTCCCGGAGGCACACATTTCTAGTTTATCAACGTCCTTAAAATGAACTGAACACAATACTCTTGAGTATGGTCTGACCAGTACCTATAACATAGTAAAACTATTATTCTCCTTATCCTAGATGCTATGTTTCTGATAAGATCACATTCTTTTTTTTTTTTTTTTGGCTACCACATAAAACCACTGACTCATACTGAATAGGCAGTCAAGCAAAACCCCCTCCCCAACGGCACCATTGCCCAGTCATTTGGTGTGAGCTAGAGATTGCAACTGGTAAAAAGTGGCTATATCAGGTCCAACAAAAATAAATTGGACGAGACAAAAAATTATGTGATCCCCCAGCGTGGCAAGTATTGGCTACATTCTAACTTCTTTTGCCCTCTTAGGTCTGATTTTTCTTCTTAGAAGTAAAACCAAACAATGCAGATCGAAGCATACTATTTGCTATTTTTTTTTCTCTTCTACTGAGTTTTGTTTCCTCTTTCTGGTGGTTCCTCCTATTGGTTCTAATTTTTACTTATAACATCACTAATCTGAGAATATGTTTAGTAAGAATGTATATGTATAGCCTATATCAGATTGTGCGCCGTCTTGGAGAGGGTGGTAGAGAGTCAGGGGGAGAAAAATTTTAAACTCAAAAGCATATGGAAGTGATTGTTGATAAATCAAAATAAATGAATTAATTAAAAAAGAATAAGAAATAAGAGAATAATAAACAGAGCATAAAAAAAATAAAACCAAACAAACTCCTTGATTATAGAATCACAGAATTTCATTTGGAAGAAACTTTAGCAGCCACTTAGTGCAACCCATACCTAAAAATAATTTACAACATTCAGCAAGTAGACATCTAGCCTTTATTTGTAGCTCGTTAGTTATAGCAAAGAGCTGTTCTCTCTCTCTTCCCTTCCCTTTTTTGATGTCTCTAATGGGTGGGACATTTTATCTGGAGTCAAGTCTGAAGTTACCTCTGATCAGTGTTATGCCAAGGTGCTTCATAATCCAACAGGTTTCAATTCCAAATGTAACTTAAATAAAGCTTTGAACCATGTGGATGATTTTCTAAGAGTAGGCTGATAATATTTTTTTAGACTGTCACTCCATAAAGCTTAAACTCAGTATATAACTTCTGGAATCATGGAATTATAGGACCTCAGAATTGGACAGGACTGACTTGTTTAATAATGTATACTTTAAAAATGTAGGGGCACGGTAGTTCAATGGATAGAGCACTAGGCTTGGAATCTGGAAGACTTATCTTCATGAGTTCAAATCCAACCTCAGACACTTATTAACTATGTGACCATGGGCAAGTCACTTAAGCCTGTTTGCCTCAGTTCCTCCTCCATAAAATGAGCTGGAGAAGGAAATGGCAAACCACTCCAGTATCTCTGCCAAAAAAAAAAAACCAAAACAAACAAACCCAAGTGAGGTCATGAAGAGGTGGACATGACTGGAATGATCAAACTACAATTTTAAGAATGTACTCAGAACCCATCTCTGTTGCTCCACTTCTAAGGTATAGCAGATCCTGGAATTAGAATCAGAAGGCTTAGATTTGAATCCAGATTCTGTCATTTACTATTTATATGACATTGGGGGAGGGGTGTGCTGGAACCAGTTTGAACAGGTCTGAGAGCCAATTGTTAAATTTGAAGTGTGAGTATTTATACCTCAGAAACCAGAAAATCTACAAATCAGGGTTCAATTTGTTGTTTCCTTGATTGTCTAGATTTAAGAAAGTGATGAAAATGTTGATAATGCATATTTAATTTAAAAGTGCATTTGTTGTTAGTACATTTCCCCCTCCCCCCAGAAAGCCAGTTTTAAACATTTGCCAGTGCACCATTGCCTTGGGGCCCTTATTATCTATAAAATGAGCAGTTAGATGGTCTCTGAGGGACCTTACAGCTCTAACATTGTATAATCTTTATTGTCTATTCTTTCTCCTGTCTTCATCCTTTCCAACAATGGTGGACTCCGTGGTAGAGTCAGGAGGAGACCCACTCTTCTCAGAATATATCATACCAACATATCACAGGGTGGTAGAATGGATGTAGGTATTCTAACTGCCTTGAAAGGGCTGATGTTTCGGGGGAGACCAGTCAAAGTAGATAAAAACTGTATTCTGTTTTCTACTTAATGATCCTTCAAATCCTAAAATAATCAATCTTGTCCTTCCTCAATCTTCTCTTCTCTAGGTAAAGCACATTTTCCTTGTAGAGCACATTTTTAGTCTTCTTTTCAGTATGCACTTGAGCTTGTCAATAGCCTTCTGAAAAGGGCACAGATATAACATTCCAGATTTAGTCTGACCAATGGAAGAGTCCAAAGGGAACATCACCTCCATTATTCTGGATACTAAAAGAGTATTACCATTTTTGGCTATCCCATTACATGGTAGATTCATATTGAGCTTGTAGTCCACTAATACCCCTGAATATATATTTTTTTCATAATAATGTCCACATCTTCTCATCCTATTTGCAGAAAGTTGATTTCTGAAGTCTGGTGCAATTCTTATTTCACTTCATCTGGTTATAGTTGCTTTATTATTCTACCAAGTAGAGGTTTTATTAGGTCTAATTTCTGTCATGGAGTATATTTGTCTTCCCAGGTTCCTGTCATCTTCACACTTTATGAGTACTCTGTCTTTTATCTGATATATACAACATATGCAAGCACAGTAAATTCAGACATCTTGTGTCTACAAATTGTTCAACAACGTGTTCAATGAGTGTGTGCTGGGGGTGTGTGGGAAATTGTAAAGGTAAATATAACATGATTCCTGACCTCATGGAGTTAACACTCAAATACAAAGAATATATACAAAGGGTACAAAGAATGTATCAGCAATGATAACACAAAATTCCAAATGGGAAATAAGTAAAGGGAGCATGAAGTGTCACAAGGAAGGAAAGAAAAAATACGGACTAAGCCATGGATTGATTGTGTCATTCATTGGATACTTGGGGGGTCTTGGGATTTTCTGTAGAGAATGAGAGGAACATAGCTAAACTACTGATCTCTTCCAGATCTGAAATTCTATGAGTGTGCTAGTCATTTTGTTTTTCAAGTGTGTCTCATATTCATTCTGAAACTGGAATTTTCTTCAGTGTTGAGCTTAATTACCTAATCTCCTACATTTAGCCAGTGTGAGTAATGAAGGACTAAAATACTGCATCGTAGGGGGAAAAGATGAATCTTTAAATCAGGGAGTGGAACAGAAAACCAAGGATATGAAATGCCGTCATGTTACTAGGATGCAATGAGAGGGAAATGGGAAAGATTTCCTCCTAACTCAAAACTCAAATCTAACCCTAATCAACCAGAATTTTGACTCTTTCATGATCACCTTGGGCTAATCACTTAACATCTGGGTCTTAGTTTTTTTCATCTGCAAAACAAGCAAATTGGACTAGGTGACCTCTAAGGTCCCTTCCAGCTCCAAGTTTGTGAACCTATGGAAACATATGTCTTTCACATTACCTAATTGACATGGTTTATATGATAATTAGATGGAAAATCTCGACATCAGCTGGAGTTTGAACACATGTACCCTCATGATAGGTAGCTTGCTAGATATCATCCCACTGGAATACACAGATGTGTGGAGGTCACCTTCCATACGTGACCATATGTGTGCAAAGGAGAAGACAATGAGGAATACCAGAACACGTGATGGTGAGAAGCTGTGGGATCCCACCATGTATCCAATACATTAATAATGTATTAACATAGTTTCATTAAAAAAAGAACATTTTTAGAAAATTACTCTACTCATCAAAATAGTCTAATCATAAGAAAAGCTTGCTAAAATAGTTTATCTTTCCAGTAAGAGATTCACAAGGGAAAATATGTGGCAAACTACTAATGATTTTCAAGTAAGTTAAAGCAACATACCATCTATGTTAGTTGTGAGTAGGTCTATGGCTTGATGAGGTGGCTGAATCAACTGGAAGCTCAGTGGACCTCATCCATGACTACAACTGGCCAGATTTGGATAAGCAATAGAACATGACACAACAAGTAGAAGTTTTGGGAAATTAGATTGAATCTTATAACTATTTGGACTTGATATAAGGAAAAATCTTCCTAATAATTGGAGCTATTCAAAAGAAGAATCAACTGCATTAAGAAGTAGTGGGTTCTTCTTCACTTGATATTTTAAGCAAAGTCTGGATAACCTCTAGTCAGGTATAGTGTGCAAGTCCTGTCCAGCGGAAATTCTATGAAATTCAGTGATACTGTGAAATAGTTAGCTTTCTGTCCTCTGTATTTTAGCTTCCAAATTTGGGACAGACTTCCCTAGACCTTCTCTGGTAATCACCACTCTTCCTTGTGCTCAATATATTTCCTGATACCAATCAAGCCCGGCCTTTTGTTTGTCCCTGTTCTCTTCCCCACTTTCACTCTTCCTTCATTTCCCCTCTGCCTTTTCTCCAAGAATTTGCCTAACCACAGGTAAGTCCATAAGTTGGTCCTGTTTTGGGGGGAATGTGAAAAGGGATCCCCAAATGTCTCTTCCCCCCTTTGTCATCCTTTAAGGCTGTCCAGCTACTCTGGTGACTCCTTATGGAATAATTGAGGGAGTCGAGGTCTTCCTTGTGGTGGTGATCAACTCAAGTCAAAGTAGATTCCAGGCAGAGCACTGACCAGATTGGAAGGGAACTTAGAGTTCATTGAGTCCAATTCTCTCCTTTTACAGATAAGGAAACTGAGACCCAGAAAAATTAAGAGACTTGCCCAAGAACGATCACACAGATAATAAGCAGAAGAAACAGTATCTGAACTTGGGTCCTGTACTTCTAAGTCTAGTATTCTTTGCACTGTAACTTTTAGTAAGAGCTCATATTAATGTAGAACTTTTAAGTTCATAAAATACTTTCCTCCTACTAATATGAAATCTTTTAGGTAAAATATCTGTGCTTTCCCTGCAAACTGTTGAATGAATGAATGAAGTGAAATGTCTGGATAATTCCCTCAGTAATCCACTTCACTTTTTCTCTGTGGTTTGTTCAGACTAGTTTAAAGGGCCCTGAGTACTGGCATTTCTATCATTTGTCTGAAGAAATAATTTCACAACCTAATTTTAGTCTTTTCAGTCAAATATTCAGTCTAAATGTTTCTTTTCTCACTCTCATTCCATTATTCCTACTCCCCTTTATTATGTTAAATCTCCCTTCTTGGACTTATCCCCTTCAAATATTCTGGGTGACTGTGACATTCCTTCAATCATTTTTCAGGCTGTATGGACTTATGGTTTTTTTTTTTGAATTTTCCTCACAGTTCAGTCTCCCCATCTATTGCCTCGATAAGCTTGGTTTGAACTCTTTCCAATCTCCTTGCTTTGATCTGATAGCACAGTGTGCAAAATGGAGCCCAGTACTGTCATCTGGGTGAGGACCTTCATAAGTTTCCTGAAAAACCATTACTTCTCTGTCTTCTCAGAAAATGGGCCCTACTCTCCTCGGTAGGAAGATGTCAGTGTAGGCTGGCTCACTGTGTGCACAAAATAGAAAGAGGAAGCCAGTGAAGCCTGGCTCACTTCACATTACATTAGTTTATACAAGTCCTCGTAGATTTAATATCTTACATTTCTATCATCAGATGCAAAGCCTCTGAATCAGGCATGGACTGGAAAGGGAAGGCTTTAGAGGATATTGTCAGACATGCAGAGATACTATGCCCAAAAGCACTTGTCTCATCGTTTGATGTTTCTATTAGTGTTTTCTTGTTTCAATATCCATAGTACTTAATAAGCCCCAAGGTCCACGAGTACAAGATCATGTATTGTCTAAGACTTCTATCTCCCCAAATACTTAGCATAGGATTCTGCATACAATTGGCATTTGATAAATGTTTGCTAATTGATTTACCTTTGAAGGCCAAGACAGAAAAGGCTCCCCAAAATTACTCCTTAGGGCACATATCCAGTTGGGGAGGGTATAGATGAGTGAAGTTGCAGAGGGGAGTTTTGGTAGAGTTGGAAAAGCTCTAGATTTGAAGTTAGGTCAGGGAATGCCTTTTATGGAAGGCAGAATTTGAAGCGAGTCTTGGAGAAACTTAGCAGGCCTTATCTGCCATAACTCACACTTCTGGGGGTGAGTGAAGGGAGAAAGGGGATATGAGAGCTACTGTCCAAAAGGAATCTAAACATACTGATGGATCCTGATGGGGTAGGTAACCCATCAAGAAACACTGCCTTTGTTACCTCAAGATACAGTGGAATGAACACTAGACAAAGTCTTTAAAAGACCTGAATTCAATCACGTGCTGGTTGTTTAAGAGTGTTGGATTTGAAGTCAGGAGGTATGGATTTGAATCTGAGTCCCAACACTTAACTAGTTATATGACCATGAGCAAATCATTTAACTTCTTGCTGCCCCAGTTTCCTCATTTGTAAAATTAGGAACTACCTTATTCACAACTATCCTGTGAGATAGTGCAAGCGATTTGAATCCTCTTTTCGTTATTATTGTTATCCTGACCTACAAAGTCATTGAGGGTTCATGCGATTAATCTGTGAACCCAAAGCATTTATTAAGTTGTCTAGAGGTGGCCAAGTGGAACAGTAGGTAGAGCACTGGACCTGGAGTCTGAAAGACCTTAGTTCAAATCCAGCCTCAGATACTTAGCTAGCTGTGTGACCCTGGGAAAGTTACTTAACTGCTATCTGCCTCAGTTTTCTCAACTGTAAAAGGGGAACAATAAAAAACAACCTATCTCCCGGTGTTGTTCTGAGGATCAAATGAAATATTATTTGTAAAGTCCTTAGCACAGTGTCTGGCAAGCTTAATAATTCCTTTCTTCCTCCCTTTCTCCTTCCTTCCTTCCTTCCTCCCTTCCTTCCTTCCTTCCTTCCTCCCTCCCTTCCTTCCTTCCTTCTTTCCCTCCTTCCTCCCTCCCTTCCTTCCTTCCTTCTTTCCTTCCTTCCTTCCTTCCTTCCTTCCTTCCTTCCTTCCTTCCTTCCTTCCTTCCTTCCTTCCTTCCTTCCTTCCTTCCTTCTTTCCTTCCTTTCTTCCTTCTTTTCTTCCTCCATCAGTGCCTAGAACAGTCCTTGGTATATAGTAGGAACTCAATAAATAATTATCAATTGAATCCATTCAATTGAATGGAGCCTAGGTAAACTAGAAAGTGATATCGATGGTATGGAAGCGAGGCTAAAGAAAGAAGAACAAGAATCAACAGCCTAAGACCAAAAAACATCTGTCTCCAGGGGTTTAAAAGCCTACATTACGGTACCTACAAGTACATGACGTGTTCTAGTTTTCAATGGATTTATTTTGGTGTGAGGAGGTATCAGAATGGAAATGCTCTAAACTTTTTGGTTTTAGGGGAAATAATAAATGACAGAAATGGTTTCCAAATGCAAATTAAACATCTTTCTTTTGATCCTGGGCTATGCCACGGAATTAACGTGCCTCTTTGATCCTGTGGCAATGTCTAGAGAAATTAGGGGCCTCTAAGATGGGATAATAGATTCTCATCAAGACTTCTAGCTCTAGGAAATTGTTTAATCTCCATTCTCAGTGGCTGTTTCTTTGAGGCAGCTGTGACTGAAAGGTCCCAAGTGCTACTGAGAACAGCTCGTCAGTTCAGAACAAAGCTGATTATGTAAATGGCACATTAAGATTCAGCTCCAATTTAATTTTATTCTGTAAATAAATATCCCATTAACATCCATCTGTTAAAAGTCAGGTAAGACACTCTTGAAGACTGCATTGTTACAGCACAAGAGAATGCCCCATGAATACTGGCAGGGAAGACTAGGCAGCGGGCTTTTATTTTTTTTAATGGCAAGTCAGCTATAAAATCAATTTAGAGCAGACATGAGCTTGTGATTGGCCAAGAAAGACACTGAGTCTATTTCTGGCTTTGTTATTTGGTGGGTGTAGGAATGCTTTCTCTGATTGCTGTCATAGGAATCAATAATAATTATGGTCCATGAATTCCCTCCAAAAATAAAAACATTTCAGCTGATGAGAAGGTGAACACTAAATTAGCACCAAATCCCTTTCTTCTGAGTAATTTATTTATCGAAAGCCTGCCTGTGAGTTGACACTCACAAGCAGGAGTTGGTTTGGCCTTCCTGAACAAAGATATAAATTATAAATACCCAGAAATAAGAACAGTACAAAATGTGACTATGAAGCAAAAAAGCTCACCCACTGCGGCCCCACTGCCTGAGATTCCACCATTAGAGACTTAATCTTTTAAATCCTGAAGCATTTTTATTTCATTTAAAATGCAGGAACCCCTGTGTGACCAAACACTTTAAGCCCAGTGAGGAAAAGAACCCTACTGGAAGCAACAGAGAGGGAAAAGAGAGTTAGGGGGAGGGGAAGATGCCCAAGATAAATTTCCCTCTGCTTCACAATCTTGCTGAGGACAGGTCCTTGATGTAGTGCTGAGTATGCCAAATTCCCACCTGCTTTCCTTTCCTTCTTTCATAACCACAGAGAATGGGTCAAGTGGGGAAAATAGAGCCCAAAGTTATAACATAACTAAGATCATGTGTGTTATGGAATTTCCCTTGCTCAAAACACTTCTGGAGCACTATCTTCAGTCCTGAGTACTACATATTAGGAAAGATATTGCTAAGTGGGAAAGTGTCCAAAGCAAAGCAAGAATGGGAAGGGTCTCAAGGTCATGGCACAGGGCACCAATTCAATGAATTGGGGATATTAAACTTGAAAAAGGGAATACTTGGGAGGTAAAACATGATATTGCCTTTAGATATTTGAAGGACTATCTTGTTGGAGAGGGATTAAATTTGTTTTCCTTCACTCCTATGGTAGGACTTATTATTTATTATTGTTGGTTAGTAGTTTCAGTTGTATCTGACTCTTTGTGACCCCATTTGGGGTTTTCTTGGTGAAGATATTGGAGTGGTTTGCCATTTCCTCCTCTAGCTTATGTTACAGATGAGGAAACTGAGGCAAACATAGTTAAGTGACTTGCCCAGTGTTACACAAATAATAAGTGTCTGAGGCCAGATTTGAAGTCAGGGAAGATGAGTCTTCTTGACTCCAGAAAAAAAGCTGTCCTGAGACCAGATTGACCCAAGAGGCTAAGGTTCAAGACCTGTAACCTTTGATGAGATTTCCTAGTTCCCTAAGGACAAAAAAAGGCCAGAATTCAGACTTAGCAGATGTCCTGAGATCAAAGAGTCACCATATCCAGATGCAAATCAATAATTCAATTAAATAAATATTTATAAAACACTTACTATGTGCCAGGCATTGTGCTAAGCTCTGGGGATACAAATAAGAAAAAGAAAGACAGCCCTGCCCTCAAATGGCTTACAATCTAATGAGGGAAAAGAATACATAAAAAGAAGCTAGAAAGATGGGGGTGGGTGGGGATGGAGTGGCCATTATGTTCCCAGGAAGTTCAAACCAAGCAGAGTTTCACATGGAAAAAGGAGAGTTACCTGGAAAGTCCCAATTCCAGCACTCTATAAAGGAAAGTTTTGGGAGGAATTTAGTGTTCCACCCTACAGCCCTCCAACAGAGCAGAGAGGAGGCTGAGGGAATTGGGAAGGTGTTGTGTATTCAAAGTAAAATTAGCAGACCTATTTCTGCATGGAGAAGAGAGGATCAATGTCTACCTGAGACAAGCTCTGTCTCCTGGTTCAGTATCCTTTCCTTCTTATGTCTAGGCAAACCTTCATTTGTCAATTGCTGAATGATCAATCCATGAGTGTCTCATGTCATTCTTCTCTTTAACTTGAACAACCAGACCAGCCTATGTCAGGCCTGGCATTCTACAGTCCCAGAAGGCAGAAGTGGGAGAAATGGGTGAAAATTACAAAGAGGCAAATTTAGGCTTTTGAAGGAAGGAAAAACTTCCTAAAAGAGCTATCTAGAAGAGGAATACATTGCTTGGGAAGGTAGTGGGGCCACCTTCACTTGAGGTTTTCAAGAAAAGATTGTATGACTCCTTGTTGGAAGTGTTTTAGCAGGGATTTTTTTTTATACATGTGACTGAAACTAGATGGTCACTTTGAAATTCTGTGATTTGTGCTTTGGAGATTAGGGGATTAGATAAGACCCAGCTCCTGTCCACAAGAAATTTATGGTGCATGTAGCAATGGATTAAAACATATTCTGAATACCTATAGAATAATGTAGAATAAAGCGTGTGCATGGGGTATTCAAGGAGGACTAGCACCTCTGGTGTGAGGGCTTGCCAGGCCGTTTTTAGGACTGCTCACCCACCTTTGCAGTCCTTCTGACACTCAACTCTCACCTGTGGCTCCAACAAGCTGCAGCATATGCAATAGCCACACTGCCTCAGCAGATGGGCTAAACCAGGTTGAGAGTAACTGACAGGCCTCAAACCCACTGACAAGTTAGGGGGTGTCTACCTCAAGGACGTAAAGACTCCCCCTTCCTCCAGGAATGGGAGGATGAGAACAATTTGTTCCAATAGCCATGAAGGTGGCTGAAGCAGGTGCTGTGGAGTGCTTAGAGCTTGGTCAGATATCAAAGACTCCAAGGTCATCCACTGCATCCTGGACCATCACCGATCATCCTGACTTCTGTCTTGCCACTGGACTTCAATGGCTCTGGAAGAGAGAGTGAGGCAGATGACTTCGTGCAACTCTGCCTCATTTAAATCCAATTCACAGTGCAAGTCAAGACTGCTCAGTGATGTCATTGGTCCTCTTTGAAACAAAGGACAAACAACAACATAGAAGAGAAACAATGTGGTGTAGTTGGTAGAGAGCTGATTTCAGAACCAGGAGGACCGGAGTTCCAGTTGCATCAGGGCCATATACTGGCTATATGATTCTGGGTAAGTCACAGCCTCTTAGTGCTCTAGGCAACTCATTAAGACTCTTTAAGTTGCAGCAAAGGTATCTATTTACCTTGGTAGAGGGAGTTTTCTTACCTGGTGTTTCCTTTACAAATGAAATGATAGGTCCAGTCTCTAACCCTTTCTTCTGCTACAATGTTGAATATAACAACTGCATAGAAGAGGTCCCAAGAACTATAGTAGATCATTTCCACTTTGGAGACTCAGAAAAGACCTCATGGAAGAGGCAGCATTTGGTCTGAGGATGCAGAGGATACCAATAGTTGTGAATGGTGTATGTATAATAATCATACAACTTAGCTCATTTATGAGAAAAGACAAGACTGCTGAAATAATTGTTTCTCCAAGTAAATAAAGGCAATGGCAATGAATCTGGAGACAGGGGATCTGGATTCTAGTGTGAGTTCTGCTACCAACCAGATATTTTGTCTTCTCTGGTTCTGAATTTCATCATCTGTAAAATGAAGAGGGTGGGACTTAAAGCCCTTAAGCTGCCAGTCCATGAATATTTACAACTTTCTGTAAGAACTAAGCATATATCTCTCTGTCAGATACTTATCAAGGGCACTCTTGGTTTTGTTATTTGCCATACAGCTTTAATAATAAAATAGCTGATATTTATATAAGACTTGATTAGTTTATTTGATCTTCACAACATAATGAGATAGCTTCTATAGGAATTATACAGATGAGAAATCTGAGGCTCAGGTAAAGGGATTTGCCCACAGTCCCATAGACATACTAAAAGAAAGTGCCCACGCCAGGATCAGGCCTTCTGAATGTAACCGGTGCTCTTTATATCATGACAAGTGGCTCCAAACAGCTCATTTTCCCTTAATACACCTCTATGACTCTTTTTGAGTTTGCATTATTTAGGTTTTCAACCAAGACCTCTTCTTAGGATTCATGATTTTACTGCCTGATATAGGAATGTCGCAGATGGGACACTCTTCTTATGTAAAGGGGTCCCCAGGTTAAAGTATTCTGTGGATCTACATCAATCATAGCCCACAAATCTCTACTAATGTGTTTACTTTTACTAGTGTGCCAAAAAACACAATTAGCTCAAAGCAAAGGCAATTAATGAAACAGCATAATAAAAGCAGTAGCAATATAACATTTCTCTCATAAATTGAAAGCAAACTCTCCCAGTAACACACCCACTACTATCATTAGAAAGAGTGAACATACTGAGGAAACATTCTTGGAAGGGTACATCAATAGGCAATACATGTGGGCAAAGCATCTGAGTTTGGAACAGTGTGGTCAGGGAATATGTATTAAGGGTCAACTTAAGCCTCTGGTGCTACTAGGCAACCAATACCAACTACCTCTGCTAAGCTTGTTATTCATTGGTCTCATGTACTGTACAATCTCTGCAAGGTAGTTGTCTCTTGGTCAAATATTTGCTACTGAATGGTTCTCCATTGGTCTCTTATTTTTTGTTTTGTTTTGTTTTTTGTTTGTGAGGCAATCAGGGTTAAGTGACTTGCCCAAGGTCACATAGCTAGTACGTGTCAAGTGTTTGGTCAGAGACTGGATTTGAACTCAGGTCCTCCTGACTTCAGGGCTGGTGCTCTATCCACTGCGCCACCTAGCTGCCCCCATTGGCCTCTTAGACCAGAGGGATCAACACACATAGCCCACTTGCATTGCAGACTGGCAATGCTCCTCAGTGCACCAAACCAGATTAAAATAAAATTGGAATATATTTCACAAGATAAATAAAAAAATACATTAGAACATAGATAATGTTAATATGTGGTTTTAAAGTCAACATGCAACCTTAGAGAATGGTTTAGTGGCCCCATTTTTATTTGAGTCTAATACCATTGTTCTTAACCCTGACAAATATATCTCCCCTGGGCATGTGGAATTTCTTGCTTTCAGCTGGAGTTCAGATAAGGTATTACTTTTTTTCCTATAAGAGGAAGAATATGTCTTACCAACACTTTTAGCTTAGATCCCGGAGATTTAAGTTTCAGTTCTCTGAGAGAAGGAGAGCCTTTCACACATCTAGTGTTAGACTAAGGGAGGAAAAAAAACTTCACTTGCTTTTCTTTTCAGAGAAGAGATATATCAATTATCTATGGGTGACATTTTTCTCCAGAAGGAGAATTTTCATCTTTAAGGGTCAAGATTCTTTTAGAATACAGGACACAAGTAAGATGTACTCACAAGCATTTAATCTGTGTTTGAACCTTATTTTCTCATGTTCATTATGAGTACCATCTCCATCCCCAGTCTCTCTTAGCATCAGAGAGTCCTTATACTTTCCATTTAATGCTTGATTACCAACCCATACACCTTCAAAATCATTTCAAACACTGACTTTTAAACAAATCATCAAGAGTTTGAGACTAAGGCCTCCTCTCCTCAGTGTTCACAGTGGGAATTAATCTTAACGTCTGATGTGCCTTCCTGCCAGCTTCCAGTATCCACTACCTCAATCCCCTCATCCCCTTGTCCTATCCCCAATCATGCCTTGCCAAGCCTCAACTTTGGACACTCCCACCACCCACTTCCTTTGCTCCTATTTATGTGCTGCTGAATGGAGCTGAAGAAAATCATTAAACAGAGGTGACTGGGCCCACTACAAATTTACTTTATCTAATATCTCAACTGGGCCTTCATTGCTGAGAGGTCAATATTCTCTTCCTCCCTAATTGATTCACTATTCCACTCTCCTCAGTGACTATTCCAAACCTTTTCATCTCTTCTCATGAACTTCCTCTCCTGCCATGATTTCAGTTAAGGACCTCGATTCATACTTAAAAAAAATTAAGATCATTCACTAGGGGCCTCTTTTCCCATCTTCATAATTTCACATCATTCAAACATCATCCTTCACTCTTTCCTCCTCCACACTGGTCTCAGATGAAAAAATGCCCCTTCTCCTTGCCAAAGCTGACTCCTCTACATGTGTCCTTGATCCCATCCCAATCTTACTTGTTCAGCAAATTGCCCCCATCATCCTTCATACATCCCTGTCCACTGGCTCCTTCCTTGCAGCCTATAAAAATGCACGTTTCCCTCATCCTTAAAAAAAAAAATCCTTATTTGATCCAACTATTCCGATAGCTATCATCTTATGTCTCTTCTCTCTTCTGTGACTAAAATTGAGAAAGTTGTTTATAATTAGTAAACTCCGCTCTTCCTTTCCTCCCATTCTCTTCTAAACCTTATATAATCTGGCTTTCATTTCATCATGCAACTGAGACTGCTCTCTCCAAATTTACCAATGCTCTCTTAATTGCCCAATCTAATGGCCTCTTCTCACTCCCAACTCTCTTTTACCTCTCTGACGCCTTTTATAGGGTTAATCGCTTTCTCTTCTTTAGGATTTCATGACACTACTCTCTCTGGGTTCTCCTATCTGTGTGACTGCTCATTTTCTTTCTCCTTCATTGGTTTTTCATGGCATTCTAACCATGAATTAGAATACCATAATTGTCTATGGCATAGACTATAGCTGTCTCTCAAGGCTCTGCCCTAGGACCCCTTGTCTTTTTAATTTAATACTGCCTCACTAAGTGATCTTATCCGTTCCTATTGGTTCAATTATAATTACAGATGGTTCTCGGATCTATATATGCAACCATAATCTCACTCCTATACTAAAAATCATGAATCTCTAATTGGCAATTAGACAATCTTTGACATCTTAAACCGGATGTCTCATAGGCATCTCAAACAGAACAGGTCCAAAACAGAAGTCATTATCTTTCCCCCTTAAACCTTCCTCTCTTCCCAAATTACTTATTATTATGGAAGGCACAACCATCCTCCCGGTCACACAGACCTGCAACCTCAAAGTCATTCATAGCTCTTCACTCTCACTAATCCCACCTCTCCATTCTGTTACCAAATCTTATAGTATCTATCTCTGTAATATCTCTTGTATACATCTTTTCTCCCTTCAGATAGCTACAACCTTGGTTCAGGCCCTCCCTTGGATTATTGCAATATCCTCCTAAATAATCTCCCTGACTCAAGTCTCTCCCTACTCCAATATATCCTCCACTCAGCTGCCAAGGAGGTTTTTCTAAAGCATAAGTTTGACCATATTAATAAGCTCCAGTTTTACCCTATCACCATCAGGACCAAATAGAAACTCCTCTGCTTGGCATTCAAATCTCTGAATCACCAACCCCTTCCAACATCTCCAGTCTTTTTCACACTTGATGTTCCTCCATACCATCTAGGGACCAGATGTACTGGCCTATTCCTGCTCCTCACACAGTCATTCCATTTCCTATCTTATTACCTTTGCAATGCTGTCCCTCATGCCTGCAATGGTCTCCCTGTTCATCTCCACCTTTTAGCTTCCCTGGCTTTTTTTTCAAGTCTCAACCCAATTCCCACCCACTGCAAGAGGTCTTCCCCTCTGAGATTACCTTGCATCTCCTCTGTATATATTAGGCATGCGCCTAATACATTAGAATATGAGTTTCTTGATGGCAATGACCATGTTTTAAAATTTTTTTCTGTCCCCATTGCTTATATACATAAATACTTAATAAATACACAATAAGTACTTAAAATGCTTTTTTAGTTGACTGATGGACCTTATGAAGCCTCAATGGCTTCATAGGGCAAAATAACAATAACAATAAAATGGGAATTAAAATTACTTGCACTCTGTACCTCACAGGGTAGTTGTAAAATCTTTTCTAGATAAGGAAACTGAGGCTCAGAAGGTTAAAATGACTTGTTTATAATCCCATAGTTAGTAAGTATTAGGGCTCATACTCAAACTCAAGTCTCTTGACTTTAAGTCCAGCATTCTTTTTTTTTAATTTAAAAAGATTATTTAATTCAATTGTATGTAAAAACAAATTTTAACATTTGTTTTTTAAAAAATTTGAGATCCAAATTCTCTCCATGCCTCCCTCCTCTTCCCCCTCATTGAGAAGAGAAGCAATTTGATATATGTTATATCTGTGCAGTCATGCGAAACATATTTCCTTATTAGTCATGTTGTGAAAGAAAACACAGACCAGAAAAAAAAAAACAAGAAAAAAATAAAGTGAAAGAAAGTATGCTTTGATCTGAAATCGGACTTCATCAGTTCTTTCTCTGGAAGTGGATAGCATTTTTCACCATTCCTTTGGAATTGTCTTGGATCTTTGTATTGCTGAGAATAGCTAAGTCATTCACAGTTGATTATCATATAGTATTGCTGTTGCTGTGTATAATGATGTCCTGGTTCTACTCTTTTCACTTTGTATCAGTTCATGTAAGTCTTTCCAGGTTTTTTGAAGGCATCTTGTTCATCATTTCTTATAGCATAATAGTATTCCCCCACAATCACATTACCGAAGCTTGTTCAGCCATTCCCCAATTGATGAGCATATCCTCACTTTCCAATTCTTTGCCACCACTAAAGAACTGTTACAAATATTTTTGTACATATGAGTCCTTTTCTTTTTAAAAAAATCTTTTGGGGATATAGACCTGGCAATGGTACTGTGGGTCAAAGGGTGTGCACAGTTTTATAACACTTTGGGCATAATTCCAAATTGCTCTCCAAAATGGTTGGATCAGTTCACAATTCCACCAACAGTGCATTAGTGTCCCAATTTTTCCACATCCCCTCCAACATTTGTCATTTTATTTTCCTGTCATATTGCCCAATTTGATAGGTGTAAGATGGTACCTCAGACTTGTTTTAATTTAGATTTGATTTAGAACATTTTTTAACATGACTATAGATAGCTTTGATTTCTTTGTCTGAAAACTGCCTGTTCATATCCTTTGACCATTTATCAATTGGGAAATGACTTCTATTCTTATAAATTTGACTGAGAAATTTGACTCAGAGAAATGAGGCCTTTATCAGAGAAACTTACCGTAAAAATTTCCCCTCCCCCCAGTTTCCTGCTATCCTTATAATCTCGGTTGCATTGGTTTTATTCATCAAGTTCAACATTCTTAATCATCCATTAAGTGTCGAACTTGAATTCAGGTATTTTGATTCTGTCTATGAGGGCATTATTTCTCACTCTGAGTTACTTGATGGGCTATTGATCCCATCAGAATCAGTATTTGAAATCCCTTTATAGATCTCAAATTCTTTCTCTTGCCTCACGTTATTCCCAAACAGCCAGAAATGGGGATTGTAGCATATAAGGCTTGCTGAGTTTCAGGCTTAGATGGTGGCACTGGGATTGTTATGGATGACTAAGTTCTCTCTCTTTCTCTCTCTGTATGCGTGTGTGTGTGTGTGTGTGTGTGTTTCTCTGTGTCTCTTTGTCTCTGTCTCTCTGTCTCTGTCTCTGTTTCTCTCTCTCTCTCTCTCTCTCTCTCTGTCTGATATGCATTTAGAGCCAAATACATCCTTTGTCCCAAGCCAGAGATCTTTATCTAAATCCCCATGCTTTTTTTTTTTTAAATGGTCTGTGTGATGGGCAGGTAAAGCTAACTGGTGTGTCAGAAGTATGGGCTCTTATTAAAGAGTACCTAGGTATCTATTGAAATGAGTCTTGTAATGACTCAAAAGAGTCCTCGGAGTAATCTATCAAGCATCTACTTTGTAAAATGTCCATAAATATGGATTTACATAACTTACTCTGTCAACTTGAAAAGTACCATTTCAGTCTCCTGAAAATAAGAGTGACTTCGGTGCCCTTTAATATGAGTTGAAGAGTATGACACTTTTCTGGAGGATTTAAGGATGGGGTAAATGGGGATAAAATTCTGGCCCAGGAGTTAGGAGACCTAAGCTGTGTTCCCAGCACTGGAGGACATGATTCCCCAAAGGCTCTGCTTTACTATGTAGAGCCCATTCGTGATTCCATTTTTCCATCTATAGATTAAAAGAGAGGCATTCATGGTATAGTGGATAGAGTGAGGAAGAGTGAATTTAAAGTCTCTCTCTATCACATTCCAGAGATGTAACACTGCTGAGCAATGTAAGCTCTTAGTTCTTCAAGCAGCCTCTGAGACTATAAATTGCAGAGTAGTCATGCCCTCTGCTTTGGCAGAAGTTTGGGCACAGATATTCTCTATACTATAAATCTATATTTACATATATTCCAGATCTCACAGGACTAAATACTATGTTAGTTCCTAGAAAGCAGGCACAATTTCATTTTTGTCTTTGTATACCCAGTACCTGGTGTTCTTAACCTTTTTTTTTTTTGGTCATGTACTCTTTGGCAGTCTGATGAAGCCTATGGACCCATTTCAGAATAAAGTTTTTATTTTATTTTTATTTATTTATTTTGGTGAGGCAATTGGAGGTAGGTATCTTGCCCAGAGTCACACAGCTGGTAAGTCTTGTGTGTCTGAGGCCAAATTTGAACTCAGGTCCTCCTGATTCCACGGCTGGTGCTCCATCTGTACCATTTAGCTGCCCTGGAATAAAGTTTTTAAATGCATAAAATGAAATATATAAAATTACAAAGTAAACAAATTATACAGAAATATTTATCAAAATATTTTTAAAAAACACACAAGTTAACAGATTCCAGGTTAAGAATCCTTAGAAAGTAATCTTGAGCATAAGTGATGCTTAATAAGTGTTTATTGAATTGAATTGAAGCAATTCCCTGCCTTTTTTATTCTGATCCCTATAACAGCCTCAGAAGGTGTTATATTCCCATTTCATGGATGAGGAAGTCGATGCCAAAGGAAGTTGAAGGTAGCCCAAAACGTCATGCTCAGTTCCTTGTGGATTTGGGAAAAGAATACTGAGTTCTTGGCTTCTGCCAGGCTGTCTCTCCCCCATCCCAAGCACAATCTCACATTGTTGAGTGAAATGGGATTTCATTTCCATTTGCTCACCTCTCCTGGCGAGAGCTCTGGTGGCCAATTGCAGAAGCAAATGACCCGTGTTTAGTGTTTCACTGAGAAGTCTGAGTACAATCAAGGAGTACTTGGTATTCTCAAAGCAATTGTTTCTCAAGCATGTTTTCCCTGTGTGGGATGCTTTGAGAGTCTTCTCTGTAAGTTTTGGAGCAGATAACTTGGAAAAAGTCAAGTGTGACCAAGTTTCACTTGAGAAATGTCAATTTATTGCTTGGTTGCCACCCTTTGCCCCAACATCCTCCTCTCTCATGGACCATTCAGTTGAAAAGAACACTGAGTCTAACGCACAAGTGAAAAAGTTAGTCCTTCTCAAAAGGACTGCATGTGCCTGCAGAATTTGGAGTTCTATTATTGCTACAAGAGTCCAGAGATCTTACATAATGCTGGGATAAAATTCAAGGGAAAGCAATTATTCTCATTTTGTGAACTTTCTGCCTTACAGTGAGTGAGAAATGTCATGTATTACTATATCCCAAGGGACGAGAGGTCCAATCTGACAATTAAGTAGCGTCAGTGAGGTGTGTTATAATGAGGTTTTATAAATCACAGTATCCTACTTCTGAGAAGCCAGTGTTTGGCAATAGAATCCTAAACAAGAAATTCTGTAAGACTGAAAAGGGATTCATTTAAAGCTATAATCTCACTTTAAAAAATCCCATGACCCCATTCTTCTTCACTTGACTAGAGATGTAGACTGTCATAAAGGCTGAGTGGAATGCTTGCTGTGTTTTTACTTAGTGGAGGAAAGAACGTCTTCCCCCTTTCCCTCCCCTGATTTCCAACATCTCTCTACTTTTCTGCAAATATTTATCTTCCAGCCTTTCAGTGATTCAACAATAGAAATGGAGGTTGATTTAGAATGACATATGAAATAGAGGTAGATATGCAAAAAATCCCTGGTATGGGAATGCATATTCGGTTGCATCTGTGTAATGAAGCCAAAAGGATTCACAAGCAGAGACAGAGGGAGGGAGGTATTGAGTGAGGTTCAGCACTGAAAGGCAGCCCCCTCTCTGACTCTGTTACCAATTTACTCTTGGACTTCAGCCAAATATTAGGCTTTTCTATGAGGTGAAAAAGAGAGAGAGAGAGAGTGACTCATCTTTATTATTAATATTTATTGAAAGCCTATAGAAGGTTATGGTGCTGAAATTCATACCTTACAGGAATGTGGGCATTTAAATTAGAAAAGGCTTTGAGATCCCTACACTACATCACTCCAAAAAGAGAAGTTAGTGTTGCATATTACAATGACACAAGAATCAGATTCTTCTCACAGGTGGAAATAATTATGATAATGACAATAAAAATAATAACTTGCATGTACATAATGCTTTGAAGTTTCCAAAGCACTTTACAAATATCATTTCTTATGGTCCCTTGACAACCATGGGAGGTAGGTTTTATTATTATTCCCATTTTTACAGATGAGGAAGCTGAAGCAAACAGGGTTAAATGACTTGCTCAGGGTCATACAGATAATGAGTGTCTGAGACCGTTTTCAACTTGGACTTCCTGAGTCTAAGTTCAACATTCTAGCTACTCACCAGGATGGTACCAAATGCCTCCTACAATGTCACAGAGCTTCCTACTCCCAATACTCCATCCCTAACTCAAAAGGTTGGGGACTCAGGCTCAACATCTCTGAGAAACACAATTTCAAAAAGCTCCCATTATTCTAATTGGAAGCTGCTGAAAACTTTTTGGCATAAAGCACAGAGTCAGTGCCAAGCTTTATTAAGTATGACTTAAATGCATTAGATTAGAAAGCACTCCATTTAGCTGGTTGTTTTCCTGATTTTCTTGGCTTCTCCATTCATTTTCTCTGCTTCTCTTCCCCTTACTCTTCATCTATCTGCCTATTCCTCATATTGGGTTAGAGATGCCATTAAGTAAATCCTTAGAGCAGCTTTTTTTTTTCCAGTAGTGATATGAAGGGTTGAGTAACAAATCCAGGATTATAAAGAATAACAAACAAAACCATCCTTTTAAACCTTAGTATAACCATCAATCCATTATCTCTTAGCTGTGACTCAGCTCCCTCACCCTTCTCCCCTCTGCACTTCTTAACTGTAATAGCATCACCTGGCTTTGCCCATATTCTATTTTGTTGTTATTTAGTCATTTCAGTTGTGTCCAAGTCTTCATGACCCCATTTGGGGTTTTCTTGGCAAGGATACTGGAGCGATTTGTCATTTCCTTCTATAGCTCATTTTACAGATGAGGAAACTGAGGCAAACAGGGTGAAGTGACTTGCCCAGAGTCACACAGCTTGTAAGGGTCTGAGGCTGGATTTGAATTCAGGTCTTCCTGACTCCAGGCCCAGCACTCTGTCCACTGCACCACCTCGCTTCCCCCACATTCCTTTATAAGATGTCATTTGTCATGGAAGAGAGATTTAATAATAGTTGACACTATACTTATAGCACTTTAAGGTTTGCAAAGCACTTTACATGAATCATCTCCTTTGATTCTTCCAATATCCCAGTGAGTCAGGAAACAAGTTTTATTATTCAAATCTTACTAACAAGGGAAATGAGGTTCAGAGAAATTAAGTGATTTGCCCATGGTCACACAGCGGGTACTTTTCAGAGGATCTTGAACTGAGATCTCTCCTAACTCTAAGACCAGAGAACTTTTTCCTCTAATAATAGGTAACATTTATATAGAGTTCTAAGTTTGCAAAGTTCTTTCACATTGTGTAGAGCACTGAGCTTCTTCGAGTCAGGAACACCTGACTCCAGGCCTCAGACACAACATACTAGCTATGTGACTCTGGGCAAGTCCCTTGTACGTGTGCATCAGTTTCCTCATCTATGAAGTGGGGATAATAGTAATAGCTCCCAGGATTGGGAGCATTTAAATGGACTAAATGTTGTGACCTAAATGTTGTGAGGATAAAATAATATTGGTAAAGTGCTTTACAAACATTAAAGTATTATATAAATGTTAGTTATTATCAATTAATTATTATTATTATTATTTCATTGGATCCTCTCAATAACCCTTTGAGATAGCTTCTAGTTGCCATTTTTATTTATCTTAATTTTATATATTTAATATATTAAATTAATATATTAATCTTTATTAATGACTTTAACTCATAATTTATTAATCATCGCTTATGATAAAAGCAATGTATTGATTTTTATTGATTATTTTAATTAACTAATAATTTCTTGATTATTACTTAATATTAATTAATTAATATATAGTATATTTTTACATATCCCCATTTTATAAGTGAAGAAACAGACTGAGAGTGATTAGGGCCACACAGCTTATAGGTATCTGAGGTAAGGTTGGAACTCATATCTTGCTTACTGGAAGTCTAGTGGTGCCCCACTACCGCCTCGATGCTTGTGTTTTACCACGTTGGCCCCTTTGACTTTTCAAAGAGTTTGAATCTGCTTTGGAGCAGAGAAGCTAAAAAGAAATTTGTTTTAATGCTTTTCAGTATGGTTTATTGTGGGGGGGGAGAAACTAATTGCGTTACATAGTCTATTTGTGTGTTCTCCCTAAGGATTTTTTATTTCTTTAAAAAAATTTGTTTTCTTCTGAATTTAATGAACATAAAACAGAACATTTTGATATACAAAGCAAATTAAGTTTTTTTTTTATTTACAAAGCAGAATTGAAAAAGAGGACTATATGTGAAACTGACTCTCCATCATACACAGCTTGCTTCTCCCTTAAGAGTATAGAATAAGGACAGATGTGATGATACATGCCTATAATCCCTGCTATTTGGGAGACTGAGGTTGGTGGATTGTTTGGGTGTGTTAGAATGAATTGCAATAGGCTAAACTCATTGGGTGTCTGAACTAAATGTGGCATTAACCCGGTGAACTCCTGGGAGCACAGTAGGGCATGAGATTGCCTAAGGAGGAAAGAGCTGGCCCAGATTAGAAATGGAGCAGGTCAAAGCTCTCATGTTTATCACAGTAGGATCTGGCTGGTGAGTAGCCCTTGGACTTTTAGCCTGAGTGAAATGGGGATCCTCAGTCTTAAAATAAGCACACACACACACACACACACACACACACACACACACACACATACAGAGAGAGAGAGAGAGAGAGAGAGAGAGAGAGAGAGAGGATCCAACAATAAAACATCTTGGCCATTTCCCCATAACAGGAATGAGGCAATAGGTTCTACCTTTGACATCATAGGAAGAAGGGGGGAAAATGGTGGGTGTCTCATTGTAATATGTATTTCTTATCATTTCAAAAGCTGAACTTGGTAGCAGCTAGAGCTAGACCATACTTTTAAGATGATATTGTACCACCTCCTCATTTTATAGACAGTGATGTTGAGGTAAAGAGAAGTTAAATGACTTATCCAGTGTCACTCAGCTAGATAGTAGCAGAACCAGAACTAGAACCTACAGCCCTCTAATTTCTAGCCCAGTTTTCCTTTTACCACATTATCCTGCCTCACATGTTTTAAGGAATATATATCAATATAATATGTAATATTATGTATATATGTATAAGGTAGACAAGGCAATTTGGTCTTCTTTCTCTTATTGGTCATAGGCAGAATCCAATACATTCTACATCTAGCCCTCTGGTGAGTTATGCTGTGTTCCAAAGGAGCCCTACATAGAGCAGGCATAAGTTTAATTTTTTTTTTATTTGCCTGCTTTAAATCCTGAGAAGAAACTTTGATTTTTCCAAAAAAAAAAAAAAAAGCATTACAATATAACCATGAGCGATATAGTATTACAGAGAGGATGGTAAGCCAGGACCTAAAGAGCCAAACCAAGGGAGAGAATAAAAAGTATACATATGGTAGAGCAACGACCCTGGAGTCAGAAGGACCTGAGTTCAAATATGACCTCAGACACATGATACTAGCTGTGTGACCCTGGGCAAGTCACTTAACCCCAATTGCCTCACAAAAAAAGGTATACATATGAGGACTGGCCTATTGCTAGTCCCTAACTAACAGAAGTGACTCCATTTTTGACCCCTTATTGACCTACCTATATGCTGGGAAGTTCCTATATACCTAATAACTGGTGTGCTCGCCTACATTTAGGGTTAGAAATACAAAGCTAAAAAACTATAAGCTTAGTAAACTTCATCTAACTCAAGCAGGCAAGCTTAGCAAACTTTCCTAATCACAGTGTCTTTGTGGTTGTTAATTGCTCACTGATTGACTGCCACGAGATTTTTCTCCTCTATAGTCCCTATGAATCTGCCCAGCAATCACAATCAAATATAAGAGTAGAGAACCAGAAGATCTAGGATCTTGATGGAGGTGCTCATCATACATTATGTCCTAGCCACTTACAATATACTAGGGAAAATATAGGGGAAAGGTATACACGAGTGAATGTTATACAAAATACAACATTAACAGGGCCACAAGAGTGGTGCATACAAGATGCTACTTTTGTTCTTTTTACTCCATTTCCTCCATCTACCTATTATGTTGAAAGCAACTCTTACTTCTCCTCCTGACTCCCTAGACTACCTTTCTACCTTTATCCCAGTGGCCTCCTCCTCTATTTGGGGAGTTCCTCCTCAGGACCTTCATTTGAGGAAGTACCTATGGCAGCCATGATCACTTCTAAGCCAGCTCTGTCCCTGATTCCTTGGACTACTTTTCTACTTCTCCCACATTTTCAGCTCCATTTTATGTGCTGTCTTCTTCCTTTAGAATATAAGCTCCATGAGATTAGGCACTTTTTTTTTCTGAATGTATTTATATTCCTAGTGCTTATCATGGTGCCTGTTACATAGTAAGTGTTTAATACATGCTTTATCTTTACTTCCTCAGTTATGTGATAGGGGAAGTAGGCAAAGTGTTTTAGTATTGGATAAGTGGGGAAATGGTGGTAAGGAATAAAGAAAGGAAAAATTCCTCACTATGTGCTTTTAAAGGAGGGCAAATTATGCATGGTGGGAAGTCAGAGTCTCACAAATAGTCCTTTTAGAGGAGGGAGATATATTCCATTTGTAGAAGAGATTGCTTCTGAAGTAGAACATTTCATAAGATAATGATAATAACTAATAGCCAGCATTTAAGTGCTTTTAAAGTTTGCAAAGCATTTTACATATTTTACACCTCACCTATAATCTTTTATTTATTTATTATTTCACTTATTTATTTGATCCTCATAACAACTCTCTGAGGTAGATTTGTTATTATTCCCATTTTACGGATAATAAAACTGGGGCCAGGAGAGGTTAGAACTTGCCAGAATCACACAGCAAGTAAGTGTCTGAAGTAGGATTTGAACTTAGGTCTTTCTGACTCCAAGTATAACACTCTGATCATTGAAGCAAGCCTGATAGGGTTTTCTTCTTCACACAGAGACCAAAATTCCCAAATCATCCTTAGGTATTTGGATTGACCTAAACCACAAGAAGTCAGAAATGCTATGCTATCATTACCTCTGTCTTAGGTGCTGAACTTGAAATTACTGTCTAATCATTAAGACTATAGAGAAGCCGATACTCAGGTCCAACATACGTAGCCCTGGAGCCCTTTGCTCCTCAGCATTTAAGCCAATTCTTTAAAAAATAACAGAGGTGAAAATCTCTGTGCGGTAAAGCTTATATTTTTAGTTCCAGTAAGTAAATGGAGAATACATAGTAATTCTATCCTATTACAAATAACACAGGACTTTGATGTGTTGCCAGGCTTAGCACCTTAGTTTAAGGGATTATATCACTTCAATTCTAGGACCTAAAATTCATCAAAATCAGGAACAGATAGGGCATTCAACAGTAGATTTTCACTTATATATTTAATGCTTCATGGGAAACAGGTGTCAAAGCTCCTACCTCAGGTATGCCAAAATATCCTCCCTAGAAGCTCAATTTTTCTTAGTTTTCCATTTCATTAGTGTGAACACTATGAATGGCCAAAACTTAGCCTGGTGGATCCACATGAAATCAGAGGAAGTCAGATATTGATACTAAAGCAGAAGTTACTTAGGTACTATTGAGAACACCAGCAAGTGGAATCTCCAAGGGACTTAATGGTTCCTTCTTCTCCTTGTGACCTTGCACAAGAGTGAATTGTCCGAGGTGTCAACAATTTCACTTTTGAGAAAGATTTAGTTCTATTCTATGTATCGAGTTATTGACATAGGGCTGGTATTACAATACCTAGAATTTATTCATCAGTGAATTGGAGGCTCCTTCTTTCATAGTGAAAGTGAAAGATTGGTTTGGGAGGACTAACAGAAATAAAAAAGGGACTATTGCTAGTGCAGAGTTTTGTACAAGGTTTTCATGAAATGTAAGTAGGAATAGTCTGTGAAGTCTTTGAACCAAAGGAGTCAGAGGAATATAGAAACATGGATGGTTAGACTTGAAAAAAAACCTTAGATAACATCTAGTCCAACCCCTTCATTTCACAGATGAGAAAATTGAAGTGCATAAAGGTTAAGCGACTAAAGGTCCCACAGCTTATTACTGGAAGGAATGGGAGAATAATTTGGGTCACCTGACTCTTCATCCAGTACTCTTTCCACTACACATGACTGCTTCATTGGTCTTACTGTGGCATCTAGTCAAGTTGATGAATACTGACTTATAAATAATCCCACAATGAACTTTGGGAAGGGAAATTAGTAAGTGAAGAGTAAGGAAACATGCTCAGTTTCTCCTTTGAATTCCATTTTGGTTGGGTTTCCATATCTAAGAGTGTTTTTCCTCAAGGCAGGTAAGAAAATGTTTATATTCTCCTGACCTTGTGACCTGGGAAGCAGGTGAAAGAGGTAGGAATGATTGAGAAGAAATGAGATTGCTTATTTGATACAAGAATTGTTTTTTCTTTTTTCTTTTTTTTTAAATTGAAGGTGAAGGTGAGAGGGAGAGAAAGTAAACACTTAAATTAGTAATTAATTGAGAAAGTATTTAAAAATTAGCTGAAAGACATAGATCATTTTTAGTTCAAGGAGTTGGGCATTGGGGAAGGCTACATGTAATTCAGGCAGCGGTCGGTCCTGAAAGTCAATTCTTAACATAGACCACTAATCTGAGTATGGTATCTTTTTCAAGTGTCAGAGGAGATGATGATCTGCATTGCTACAAGGAAAGGTAGAACCCCTGTCTTCTGAGATAGTGACAGCTGCTGTGTGAGGGAATTGTTTCCTTACTCCCACTCCTTCTCACCACATCACAAATTACAGAGAATCTGTAATTCAGCACCATGGCCAGCAATCTGAACACTGCTGAGATGACGCTAGTCTGTGGCTGCTCTGATTTTCTCATATGGAATTTATCTTTACTAAACATACAAAAGAAATAAAGTTGTGAGCAAACAAGCTAAAAGTATTAGTATTAATGATACCAGGGCAATTTACTTGTTTTCATAATCCACCCTTCATGATAATAATAGCCTAGTTTAGATCAAAGAGCAGGACCAGAGTTAATACCGTTAAACACATTTAATAAATATTTAATAAGTGGCTACTATGGACAAGACATTGTGCTTTTGGCTTCATCTGGTTTTTTTCCTGTCCTTTCTCAGTTGATTGGATTGTATAGTGATTACTTTTCAAGGGAATTCAGAACTTATTTTTTCATACATTATCACAAGGTGGGGGGAAAAACCCTTGGAAGTCAAGATGATCTCAGAATGGGAAGGAAATAAGCATTTATTTAGCACCTACTATGTGCCAGGCACTGTGCTAACTGCTTTATAAATATTATTCCATTTCAGCTTGAAGCAACTCTGGGAGATAGATGCTATCATTATCCGCACTTTACGGTTGAGGAAACTGAGTAGGCCAGAGGTTAAATGACTTTCCTAGGGCCACATAGCTACTAAGTATCTGAGGCCAGATTTAAATTTATTTCTTTCTGACTTCCAGGCCCAGTGCTCTATTCACTATACCATCTAACTACAACTATTAGTTGCATTATTATTTCTACCTTACAGATGAAGAAATTAAGTGTAAGACATGTTAAGTGATTCACTCATAGTCACAACTAGTAAGTGTCAGAATTGGGGTTTAAATACATATAGGTCCCTTGACTCCTAGACTAGCATGTTCTATAGTACGCTATGCAGTCACTTTCTAATAGACTATGCTTTAAAAATGATATTCCAGTTGCCAGCCTTTACCTTTTAAAATTCAAATGTGGAAAATATAGCCTCAAAAAACCTACCAAAACAAAACATCTTTTAGTTGGTACTTACCAGGCAGAATATGAGCACAAAATTCTTTTTAAGAACTTTTCAGGCATGCAATAAATGTGATGGAGCCATCAGGCCTTGGAATCTACCCACATGGGGAAATGTGATCCTTTCTCTTACCACAAACTCTAATTTTCCATCCACATCCACTAGCCTTCCTCAGCTTTTCCCTCCTCTGTCAAAGTCATTCTCATTGCCTCATCTGTCCCAGTCTTCAACCACTGCATATCACTGTCCCTATGATCGCATCTTTCCTATCAAGTTCATAAGAAAGAGTATCTCTCTTCCTTTCTCAAACCAACCTCTTCACTTATTTTCTATATTCCATCCCTTCTCATTTCCTCTGAGAACTCCTTCCCACAATGCTTTCCTTCCTCTTAAATCTGTCTGTCTCCTTGGGGTCCTTTTGTTCTACTTTTAAGCACACGTTGGCCTCTTCTCTTATAGAATTGTTCCTTAATCGCTTCTGTTCCTCTGCCTCCTCAAACATGTGCCTCTACTTCCTTTCCTATCTACCTAAAATCTGATTTCTTCTTTGACCTTCTTTCTGTGGAGATGAAGCCTATTCATCCTTTAAGATCCAGATCATATTCCACTTCCTCAGTTTAGTCCCTGTCCACAGTGATCTCTATCTCTGCTCTGAATGTATAACACTCTATATTATTCACTTGTTAGTGAATAATGTACTGGCTTGTGAAATCTCATTACTTATTTGTTCATGTTTCCTTACTCCCACCCCTTCTCACCTCATCACAAATTACAGAGAATATGAGATTAGGTGATTGAGCACCATGGTCAGCAATCTGGACATTGACTTCTCTCTTTATCTAGACTGTTTGAGGGCTGGGACCAAGTTGTCATCTTGTTTTTATCTTCCTGCAGCACCTAGCATGGTGTCATATATAGTGAGTTTTAATTTAATCAATTAATATTTGTTAATTTTTTGAAATTCATTACCCAAAAGTTACTGGTAATCTCTTTATCAAGCCAAATGAGCCTTATAGTATAACTAACTTCACTTATACTCTCTTATACTTGTAAGAATACCGACCTTGTGTTGAAATGCTCCTCTATTGGCTTCTCTATCACAGAACTTTCTGATCCTCCTATTTTTCTGGTTCTCCTCCTGTCTTTCAGAGTGTTCTTTTTCTGTCTTATTTTCTGCCTCCTCTTACTCCATCTACCCCTTAACTGCAGGTGTTTCTCAAGAACTGTCTTGCTCTTTTCTGCAAATAATTAGTTATTTCTGCTATATGCTACTATGTGACACAACATATATTTTAAAAATTACCATGCTATGCAAAATTACACAATAAAAACCACAGGACTTATGGGGAAAATGGAATTGAGGGAGTGCACCTCTCAAAAACTGTATCAGTGACAAGTAAAGAAGAGAGGAATCTATTAAATTAAAATGGTAGTACAATTTTTATATAGGTTAAATAGTTAAGAAACATATAAATACTACAATAAATAATGACAGCATTCCTGGCCTGAGGCTGCTGTTTGGCCTATGTTGGGGTTCCCAAAGGGCCCTGGCAGGAAAAATCAACAAATTAATAGCTACCAGCAAAAGAGCCTCCATGGGCCACAACTTTGATACTTAGGGGTTTTGGTGGAAAGGGAAGGGAAGAAGGTGAAGATAGAGTTTATAGGTGCCGGCTAGCCCTCCTCTACCCATTTGTGGCTCCTACTGCACCAAAGATATACAATAATATGACACTTTACCTTGAAAAGGTAAAAAAGGACCTGAAGTTTGCTTGTGGAAGTGGTTGTTGAGGGGTTGCGATGATGGTGCAGTTTTCTGCAATTCTCATGTAAAAACAAATATGAAATTTGAGTTATGTTCAATATGTTCTCTGATATGTCAATCACATTGGAACAAATTAGCATTTTCAAAACAAGAATTATACCAGAACTCACCATACTACCCTTATGAGTTCATCCATATCATATTTGCTTATTACCTTTTGGTGGCTGATTCCCCAATCTGCATCCCTAGTCCTGATCATCTCCATCTCCTGTGCATTTGGTCAATATTGTCCTGACTATAGGTATCATCTCAAACTCAAAATGTTTCAACTGAAATTGTCATTTCCTTCCAACAAGCCAGTTCAATTTTCCTATTATCCTATTTCTGTGTTACCATTACATTACCTTTCTTCTAGAGTCTCAGAACAGAAATTTGGGGTCATCTTTCTCTTCCATCTCTATATCTAATATATCCTCAAATCCTATTGTTTTATCCATGAAGAAAAAAATGTCTTTTTACCCTGTCCATTTCTCTCCTTTCCCATAGTTCAGGCTTTTATAACCTCATGTTCAGATTACTGCAGCAGCCTCCTAATATTCTATGCATCTCAAGTCTCCCCTCAGCACTGCAATTTCTGTTGTATCCCACTGCCTACTAGACTAATTTTCTCTATAATGTGGGTTTATTATATAATTTACTTATTCAGGAACCTACAGTCTGACTCTTGTATCTATGAACCTATTTTGTACTTTGTCAACTCCGTACTTCTGCTTATACCTTTTCCCTTGGCTAAAATGCATACATCACCTTTCTTCCCACCTATCTAAATCTATCCCATCCTTCTAGAACCAGCTCAAATCCTCCCTCTATCATGAAGACTTTCTAAAAGAAAAGAATATCTACCTTCATTGAATTCTCATAACACTTATTGGTCATTCATTGGGCCATTAATTATAAACCCCTTATGACATACCTTGTCTCATTGTTTAACTGTGAGCACTTTGACACCAATGCCAATGCTTCTTAGTTCCCCTGAAACACTTTGTAGAACACAACTACTCAATAAGTATTTATTGTTTGATTAATTCACTGTCAAGTTTAAGTCCCCCTGCAAAGTTTTCTCAACTAATCAGGCTATACTGATGTCTCCCCTCCCTTATAATATCATAGATTAAGAGGTGAAAGTGATACTACGGCCCCCTCATCCAAGTCTCTCATTTTACAGATAAAGAAACAAAAACCTAGAGAGATGAAGTCACTTGCCCAGTGTAATGTACGTAACAAGTAGTAGGAGCAACATTAGAATCCATGTCTTAAGTTTTCAAATGCAGGATTCTTTCCACTGTACCATGTTGACGCTCTGCTGAAATTCTAATGATTTACATTTAGCTCCACATAGTTTAACACTCAGTCCTCCTCTAATAATTTCATGCATTTTAATTTTAATTTTTATCCCTAAATAGATTTAAAGCTTTTATGAAGGCAGGATCCTTAGTCCGAGAGTGCTAAGCACAGGGATCCTCAATAAAACTTCTTGACTAAGCTATTAACTAATCTTAGACTCGTTGCATTTCAGAAGTCAGTCTGGTTCTGACCATCTACACAGTTTTTAGAAGATCTACTCTTTCCAAAGAACAGTGGTTTTGGGTTCTGAGGTGTTTGTTGGGTCATGATGGTCCTGAGAAGACTACCCCAAGAGTTTGTCTCATTACCTGACCTCTGTGTTTGGACCTGAGCACCTCAAACCAAAAACTTCACAAATCAATCATGAATGGAAGGAGAAGACACTGGATTTAGTCTGAAAAGTAAAAAATATGAGGGCAATTGAGAGGTATACAGTGTGAGCAGGCAGCAATTTAACCCAATAGGAATTCCAAAGAAGAAAATGAGTAAAAAATGTTATCAGAAAAATGTATAATAGGAAGAGAAAGATGGGTTGGTTGGTCACTTGGGGCATGAGATGACAAGCGGAATGGCAAAATGTTCCATTGGTATCCTCTCAATGCCAGGAGAAAGAGAGGAATGCTTCTGCCACATTCTATTGACTCCCTGTGACAAACTTACAGGTAGGCATGGACAGGGTTTGCATAAGGTAAGCAAGCATGGGTACGTTGCCACCTGCATTGTTGGAGGGTAATTCTAAACTGATGAGATCACAGATCCATTTATTCTTGGGATTTATTCTTGGATGTGGACTGATCTCTGTATGACTAGTCTGTGGCACATGTGCAGATTGATTATACTGGTTTCTCCTTCATTGGCTCTTTTTCAGCTAATATTGGCACTTGTAGGTGTCTACCATATTGAATAGAAACTGGCTCCCTATTAGTTTTTGAAAATACTTAGGTAAATGACTTAAGATATTGGAGTGGGCATGAGAGGATAGCACAGAATAATTAGAGAATGATTTTTACTCTTGAGAGTAAGGGAAAAGAAAAGCATAGAGAGATCTGTTTCCATTGAAAGAGTTCCTAAGCAATGGAGAGTGAAAAAAGGAGAACCCAAAACAAAAGCAATTCCCCTCATAGACACTTGGACAAACAGAGGAAAATCATATCAAATGGCATAAAACTCAGGATAAATCATGGACAACCTTAGTATTCATGTTGCCAAAGTTAATGTGAATGATCTTTATGAATTGGTAAACAACTGAAGGGTATGGTTGTATGCACAATCATTGATAGCAACTACTTCTTTAAAAAATTCATTATTTTGCTTAATTATTTACAGGATTTGGGGACATGATAACAGTCTTTGAGAATCTGAAGGACTGTCATAGGAAAGAGAGATTAGACTTATTCTGCTTGGCTCTCCTGGGAGGAATAGGAATAATGGACGAAAGTTATAGCAGGGCAAATTTAGTCTGATACTAAGGGAAAACGTCCCAATATTTAAAGCTATCCTAAGGGAGGGGAATTGGCCACTCTGCAAGCAAATGAATTCCTCTTCATTGGAGTTCTTTCAGGTCACCTCATAACAAATTGTTGGTGATTTTGGACTGGATGACTTCAAAGGTTTCTGTGAATTTCTCTCTTTTTCTGGAATCTCTGTATGTTTGCCCAGGTATTTTATCTTCCTTTATTTCCTTTCATTTTCTTGATGTGGGATGTCTGGAATGGAGTGGTTTCTTAATAAAGACTTGTTTGATTGATGGATATTCTCACATACATTGTTGGATGGCTCCTTAAGGTAAAAAGCTAAGAACTTAAGGAAATTCTTTCTCTTATCTGAATATTTCCTCCTTCCCCTGCCCCTGTCCCTGCCTCTACCACCTTTGAAGTACTATGTATTGTCAGATACTAAGTCAGGTTGCCTAGGGATCAGTAAAGGGAAATGGTATCTTGTGGCACTCCTCTCAGCTCTAGTACACCAAAATCTACCTTGTCTGTATCAGTAGCAGCTGCCTTTGTTACCAGGGCACCTGGAGTTCTTATCACAAACAAGAACCTATTAGGAAAAAAAAATCTCCTTCTGTGTAAAGTCTTAAACAATAGATACTATAAATAGCTTGACCATTTTTTTACGGAGAATTTACCATCAGAGCCTACTGTGGATTGTTTGTCTTGTTCATAAATACCTCCACTAACAGTGTATCACGTTACTGACAAAGTTATTCAAATGATATTCCGAATGACGATAATTGTTACTTGTAAAATTACTGCAAGCTGATTTCTCATTAAAATTTCATTAATTCCTTTCCTGCCTGTGTTAAATCGGATACTTTCAAAAGCATATCACTCTATTATATTTCCATTACCATTGCCCTCCATATTAATAGCTTTGAAATGCTTTAGGACATTTGTACAGTTAATGATGAAAATGGAATACAGCTCTGCCAGGCCAAAATAAATATACTAACATGGTACTTTGCAATGCTCTCCACATTTTGTAGGTAACAGCAGGCCTTAGATGGAGTTAAAGGTGATAAATTACCCTCCCTTTGGAAAGGCAAATGATGCTACCTGCATTAGTGTTCCTTGGGTTCCGATTCTGCCTTTTGACTGAGTAGACAACTCTGAATAATCCCTATTTTATCATTATTTCCTTATCCTGGATTTTTACCTGTTTGACCTTAGCCTTGGTTGGGGACTAAGCCTTTCAAGGATGAAGTAGACAGGCCTTGGAGAGGCAACTCTCTGGACTTCATATCGTGGCTCAAACTGTATCAAAGCCAGACCCTTTCAGACTCCATTATCCCACCTGGTCTGCTCTTGGATCACAGGTTCTCTGTGCAGGCAGGCATTTTACAAGGAATTATTATCTTCATTCTGAATACCTTTGGGTTTGTTCTTCACCCACTGCCTTGGGACTATACTCCTCTCCTCTGACAATGATGACCCCCTAATAAGGTACTGATGATGGTGTGCTTGAAGTGGTTTAAAATACAAGGAGAAGGGAGATCAGCTGTCTCACCTTTACATCTGTGCTCATATTTCCTCATTCCCCTGCTATGGTTTAATTACATAATTGGTGGGCTATAAAAGATCAATGCCTTCATATCCCCAAGTGAAGTATCCTTGTTTGCAGACCTTCCATTCTGGTGCATGGGAGTCTGAAGGTTTTTTTGAACCAAATGTGAGGTGCTATTATTTTAATATAATGAAAAATGCGGTGACATCAAAGAGTCACAATAGTCCCCATCATTCACCCTTTCAAGCTGTGCAAGTATATTTAGTAAACTAATAGAGTAATCAGGGAGCACAAAGACAGACTACTCTATTATTCAGGTTATTATGGAATCAGCAATGTTGACTTTCTTATTACAGTTTTCCAATTAGGGAGAGAGCCACAGCAATAGCCCAGCTTTTGGGTCTCCCAGGAGATGCCTGAAATTTTACATGCAACTTAAGAGATAGATAGAGTTATCAGAGCTAGGACTTTCTCTAATCTTCCCTTTTCACCAAGGGATTAGGTGTAGGGTTGTGGATTTGCAGTTTTAATCAGAGAAGCCGCTGGAACTTTCATCATTGCAGCTGAATTATGCTGTTGACTTCATCCACCCCCATCCCTTAGCTTAGTGATGGAGCGTGTCACCGGATCCCATCTCACCCAAGCTTCTGGGCTTTTATGGCTTTGTGGGAATTGGCAATCATTTAGGCAGCTGTTCCTTGCTCTGAGGATAATGAACCTTCCCTCCATGCCTGCAATATGCTACTACCACATAAGGAGAAGGAATCCCTGGAAGACTGAGGGGCTTAGCTTAGAGAAAGTATCATGGGGCTGGCAGCTGAGATCATGGGTCAACATCCTTATATGAGCCCTAACAATGGCAAGGCAGGTTTTGTTCCAGGTCCAATTGCTCAGGCCATGTATCATGCATGTTCTTGGGCTCTGTTTGGGATGGATAAGGATGGTATTGACATAGCAACTAAATTAATTCTGTGTCAAGGGAATCATTGTTTATCTGGGCTGGGGAGAGAGGTTTGAAGATATGTAGGCTCTAAGCACCTTTCCCACATGAGACTGTTACTATTACCTTTCCCTGGCATTTCAATATTAGCATTCTACCCTCATCTGGCCCTTCCCTATTTGTCTAACCTTATCTCCTTGGCAGATACTATTGGCAACACCTACCCTCCACTTTAGTCAAGCTGTCCTTTCAGTAAAACAGAGCATGCTCATTCTTGCTTTCTCTCATGCTATTTCCCTTCATTGGAATGCCTTTCTCCTCTTCTCCACTAATCCCAGTCTTACTGGATGAATTAGGTCCAGCTAAATGCTTCCTCTTTCATGAAGCTCTCTCAGATGTCATCAACTCGTGCCAGCCTTTCCCTTATATGAATTGCAGCAGCACATCTTCTGAACCAGACAATTTAGGGCCAAAGGATGTAGGGTCAGAATCAGAATCACCAAATGTTGGAATCAGAAAGGATCTCAGAGATCATGTTGCTGAGTTCCCATGCAGTTTTTCAGATGAGAACACTGAGAATTAGAGAGGCCTAAGGTCCCACAGTGAGTAACAGAGTTGAAATTGGAACCTAGTTCTGATTCTTAACTCATTGTCCTTTGTCCTACTGTGTTCCATTTGTTTACTTACTCTAGCAAGGGTTTCTCCCTCTTTCTGTCTTTCTGTCTCTGTCTCTGTCTGTCTCTTTCTGTCTCTCTCTCTCTGTCGCTCTCCCCCTCAATCATCATCTAGTGAAAGCAGCAGCTCAATCTCTTTGCCCTAAAATCAGAGACTCTCAGAATTAAAAAGAGACTTTTTGGGCCATCCAGTCCAATCTGAGTCTTCTCTGAGTTTCTGCCCTCTCCCTTCTCCAGTTACTTCAAATGAATAATCAATGTATTGATGAGTCCTTTTACTATTCTAGGAACAATTCTCTGAAAAGACTCCAAATAATTTGTTAATGCTCCTCCTAAAACATTACACCCCAAATAAATTAAATAGTTCAGATTTGGTCCAACCAGGACAGAGTACAATAGGACTGTCACTTCCTTCTTTCTGGACACTGTGCTACTTATTTATACAATCCATGATTGAAGTAACTATCAGGGAACACCCCAATCCCTGCCTTCTCCCCCAAACCAGAAACAACCTCTTTCTTGCCTTATATTGCTCACTCATATTGATCTTAGAGTGAAATAAAACTTCTAGGTCTTTTTCACATGAAATATTCTAAACATGTCTCCCAATATGCCCAAGCAGTTGATTTTTTGAACCCAAGTGCAAGGCATGATATTTTTGGTCTAATGGAGAAAATGCTGCCCTTGGACCGAGGTGTTCAAATCCTACCTTAGGCAATTACTAGCTATATGTCCCTGGGCAAGTCACTTAAACTTTGTCAACTTCAGTTTCCTCGTTTATAAAATGGGGGTAATAATAGCACCTATCACAGGGGGTGTTGTGAGGATCAAATGAGATATATACATTGCAAGTGTGTTGCAAACTTGAAATCACTAGATTAATGTTAGCTATGACCTTATTAGATTAAGCCGATCATTCTGGCCAGTCAGGAAGTTTCTGAATATTGATTCTGTTATCCAACATGTTGGCCACTGCTCCCAGCTTTGTGCCACCAGCAAATTTGACAAACACATTCGCTATAAGTTCAACCAAGTGATTGATAGAGCGTTGAACAGAACAGGATCAAGGCTGTGTACTGTCTGCCTTCAGTGGGACGCAACTAGCCAGGGAAGGCCTATGGTTCATAACTAACTCTTTGTCAGGATCTAGCTCAGGGCCCCATGTGGATAATCATTTAATAAATAGATTTGATAATGACATTGCCAGCTGAATTCATCCCACCTATCTATTTCCATAGAGAAATGAGGAATGACTATCCCAGGGAACACCAACCAGGATCTCAGCTCCATTTCCTCAACCCTGGTAATTCTTTCAGTATATTTCAATGTGAAATGCTTAGGACTAGAGAATAAAAGACAGCATAAAAGTCAGAAAAATAAAGAGTGGGTTTGAATGACCCAAGGGGAGCAATCCTAATCCCTTAGCAAGCTGAGGCAGTCTGAGGTAAGCACCTCTAACCCCTCCATTTACCAACATGAGCCAAATCTGAATTTTATTCCCAAATCTAGCTTTTCAGGTTTATAGAGACATGCCCCTTTTTGCCTTTCAAGCCACTGGCTTGACAAAGACAATGTTCCAGATTTTTTTTGAGCTGTTGTTTGATCCCAGTTTTAGAGAGAGGATGGACACCCTTGGGCAAATATTTTGTATGATTTGGGCAATTTGATTTCACCTATATTTCAAAGTCATTGGATGATAGATTTAGAGCTGGAAGAGAGTGATTAAATGATCTAATTTGGCTCCTTCATTAAATATGAGGAACTGGAGCCCAGAGAAGGGCAGTGACTTGATCAAGACAGCACAGATAGAAAGAGGAAGAGCCAAGATTTCAACCTGAAGCCTCCTACTACAAATTCAGCACTATTTCCAGGTACCATACTGCCTCCTGGTTGTTCATTCCCATGGAATACATGGGCCTGATTTGAACTCAAAAGTGTCTATGTGTTTTTGTGTTATCACCCTACTGATCTTTGGACATCAAACTCCTTATTTACCAACTTTATTCTGTTCTTTCCAGTTCAAAGATTATTCTCTTTGGCAGAGAAAAATTCCAGTGGGTCTGTGATCTCGTCAATTTGGGAATCATCTCCAATGGTGCAGATGGCATCCTGGCCCAGTCTACCCATACCACATGACTCTTGACCAGAACAAATTAAAGTGTATTGATGGTCTAAAAATGATGTGACTCTTAACATCTTTTTCTCTTTTCCCAGCTTCTCTGTCCCATGATAGGCAATCATGGGGCTTGTTTTTAACACAACCACCCCCTCATCCACCAACACTTCTCCTCTACTTTATCCACTCCCTCCACTATGCAAGTTCCTACCTTCACCTTTTTGAATCAAGTGTTGGCCCCTCAGGGCAGTTATAACTTAGCCAGTACCAGGGCACTCACAATAGCAATTGCTCAGGTGCCAATGGAAAAATTCTCCTCCTCTCCCCCATCCCACCCCAGTATGGGAGCCATCCCTACTCATCCTGATCTGTATCTTGCCACTGGACCCAAATGGCTCCAGAAGAGAAGGTGAGGCTGGTGACTTTGCACAGCCCTCCCTCATTTAAATCCAATTCACCTGCAAGTCATGACATAACCTTCCTGATGTCCTCTTTGAGATGGTCCTCTTTGAGAACAAAGGACAAACAACAACAATCTCAGAATACCCACTCCCTGTTCCTTTTCATTTTGGGACAAAACAAACTGAGTCTCACAGGATGAGCAGGCATGCATGGTTGTGGTCTGCATCTTGGAACTAATCATTTTCTTTTCCTCAAACTCACACCTTTTCCAGACTTCTCGATTTCTGTCAAGGGCATTGCCATCCAGTTTTCACAACTTCAATGTCATATCTGGCTCCTCACTTTCACTCATTCTGCGCATCTAATTAGTCATTAAATCTTGTTTTTACCTCCATAGCTTCCTGGCATCTGTCCCCTTCTTCCTGATCACAATCAACACCTTAGCTCAAGTCCTTATCACTTCTTGCTTGGACTATTGCTCTAGTAGTCTATTGCAGTAATTAATCTCCTTGCTTTGTCTAATGATTTTCCTAAAGTACAGATTTGACTATGTCATCCCTTACTCAATAAATTCCAGTGGCTCTATCCCTTTTTAATTTTTGTGTGAGTTTTATAATGTATATAATTTAGTGCAGTAATACATTATATGATTAATAAATGATTGAGATACATACTATAGGCATATTTTTGGTGTAGAGGAAAAAGTACTGGCCTTGGAGTAGGAAAGACTTGAGTTCTAATTCTACCTTAGTTATTAGTGGTGTAACCCTGGACAAGTCACTTAATCTCTTAGGGGCTAAAGGGGGATGTACTAAAATTTACTTTTTTACAGATAGGAATACATGATTAAAAAAGTTTGCCCTAGACTATTTATTGTGGATTTTTTTGAGGGGGCACTCAGTGGTTTCTGATTCATACTTTTTATAGTCTCATTTGCTCTCTTCAGATCCTAAAGATCATCAGATTCCTGGCTGGAAATAACCTTACAAATCAGCTTGTTCTGACCTTTTATTTCTAGATGAGGAAATGGAAGCTTCCCCTCTAGGAGAGGGGAAGTGTGGAGTTAAATAGAACCAGGACTAGAACCCAGGCCTCCTGTCTCTCAGATCCAGGCTGTTTTCATCACAATAACTCCCTCTAATCCAGAAAATGATCCAGCCGGGAAATACAGGCTGGTTTTTTCTCTTCCCAGAACAACCCAAGTCCTCCTAGTTCTTTGCAGAACAATTAGCACTTGCATAAATAGTAACCTGATTTTCCAATAATCCAGAGGCATTCCCAGTCTCCAAGATTCTCATCCATCTTTGAAGGCACTAGAGAAATCAATTCCAATTTTATCCTTTCAACTGAGTACTCATTGGGAGGCATGGGTGAGAAGTGAGTCCTTTATCAGTAATAGGAACCACTGCTTGGAAAATGACATTTGATCCATGTAACCAAATGAAAGTTATAAGCCACAATTACAGATATCATATTCTCTCTACTGTGCCTTGAAAATCCTGATAGTTTCCATCCATGTAGTCCAAAGGATGGGACCCAGTGGAATTCTCTTTTAATTATTTACATTAGATTAAGACTAAAATAATGCAAGGCAGTATTATTGTGCTTTAGTTAGAGAGAGATGAGGAAAATTGCTCGCACATGAAAATTATTTCTACTTAGAGTATTTTTTCCCTTGTTCTTAAGTATATAAACAATCTATTCTTAGGGGCACCAACCTTCAGGCAAATTTTTTGAGGTATTCAAGTCAGTCACTGCTGCCATTGTCCCCTCACCACCAACTGTAGGACCCACCAAAGTTTGTGTTCCCCTGGCACAACCTTAATGATAAGAGATGGAATCACCCTTTAAGGTTTGCAAAGCACTTCACATATGTTATCTCACCTGATCCTTGAAAAGATTCCATGTGTTCGACTACAGACATCATTATTCCCATTTAACAAATAAGTAAACTGATATCTGTCAATGGTTGCTCAGCCTATAAATGTTGGAGATGGGATTCAAACCCAAGTTGTCCTGGCCCTAAGACTGGCAGTCTATCCATTAGACACCCCCCCCCCCCCCGCCTTTTAATGACCTAGGTTCAACTGATTGCTATAATATATTTTCTTCAACCAGATCTATGATTTCATAGATGGCAAATTCCTAGAGAGAATAAGTGCACTGTGTGTGTGTGTGTGTGTGTGTGTGTGTATGTGAGAGCGAGAGAGAGAGAGAGAGACAGATAGACAGACAGAGATAGAGACAGAGACACAGAAACACAGAGATAGAGATAGAGACAAAGGCAGAGAAAGAGAGACAGAGACAGATTGTCTATGCCATTTACTTCCTTCTAACTCCCCAAAGCAAAGCCATAATTGCTCCAAGGCAAATGAAATTTATGAGACTTTACCCCTGGGTGCCAACATGGATGTATGGGGAACACATCCTTTTCTCAGCAATTGCCTTATCCATACCTCCTCTCTGACTAAATGCTGTCCACCCACCCCTGGGCTACCATATCAATGGTTACCCCTTTTCTGGGACCTGCCCTCTCCACAAGACCTACAGGGATAAGGGGCAGATTTTCTGGAGGAATGGGTCCTCTCCCTCCCAAAAGGAAGGAAGGAAGGAACAGCCCTTGTATTACATAAGCATAGTCAAACAAAACAAATTGCCATGTAAGACAGTGAGCTTAACTTTGGGTCATGGGAACATTCTACAACAAACAGATCATTAAAGAGATAGTTGGCAAACATCTAGAGAAGGAAAGAGTGACTTCAAAAAGCCATCATGGTTCCCCAAGAACAGGTTAGGCATGTCAGACTAATCCAATTTCCTTTTTTGACAGGATTTCTAAACTATGAGATGGGGAGAGGATGATGTGGATATAGTGACCTATATTATAGTAACATTTTTGATAAAATACCTCATCCTATTCCCATGCAGAAGATGGAGATATATGGACCAGATGACCATGCAATTATATGGATGGCCAAAATCAGAATAGTTGTTCATTAACAACTATTTATTTATTGTCTATTGCCATTATGGCAAGAGGGCTCCAGTGGGATAGCACATGAATTTGTACTCGGTCCTGTATTAACTTTTTTAGCTTAGATAAAGGCATATGTGGCCAGATTATCTTATATGTATATGACACCAAGTGGGAAGGAATAGTTAACACAATGAACCATAGAGTCAGGATCCAGAAAAAATAATCTTGACATGCTGGAGCATTGGGACGAATCTAATAAAAATTTCGATTGGAATAAATGTGAAATCTTATACTTGGGTGCAAAAAATCAATTTCACAAGTACATATTTATTGATTAGGTATTTCTTAGAGCCTTTAGCCTTCCTCAAAAGACTAACTCTATTTCCCATTTGCTATGACATTCCCCTTGCTTATCTCCGGACCTAAATTAGAGTACCAGTACCCTGGTGTTTTGATCTGACTGTCTTCATTGGAGAAGGGCAGCAACTGGGCAGGGTATACTATCTCATCATCACTGCAGCTGCAGCCCATCTTCCACAGTGTGTCTACATCTTCCTGTCTCTACCTACTCCAGTATTTTTATCCATGGCTTTTGTTTTACTTTTCCTTTGGAAAAAACATGGGCTCCTCTGCAAGCCTGCAGTCTTGCTGCTTATCTGCTACTATGTCAACCATCTTTGCTGTCTATACTTCCTGAAAGTGATCTGTCACATATCTGATTTTCTGTGAAGAGGCAACTTTCCTCCCTCTTAGCATCACTGGCAAAAACCATAAGCTCTATGAAAAACAGAACCATATTTCATTGAGCTTTAGTATCCTCTACAGGGCAGCTAGGTGGCATAATGGTTAGAGCACTGGCCTAGCGTCGGAAAGATCTGAGTTCAAATGTGGCTTCAGTCACTTACGAGTTGTGTGACCCTGGGCAAGTCGCTTAAATCTGTTTGCCTCAGTTTCCTCATCTGTCAAATGAGCTGGAGAAGGAAATGGCAAACCACTGCAGTATCTTTGACAAGAAAACCCCAAAGGGGTTCATGAAAAGTCTGAAATAATTCAACAACAATAACTGGTATCTTCCATAGCACCATGCTTTGCCTATATTATACACTAAATAAGTATCTGTTAGCTGAATGAATGAAGAGGCAACTGTGGACTTTGAATTTTTACTTTTTACCCAAAATATATTTTTAAAAGAAAAGATATTTCATATTTACATAGTGCTTTTCTCACTGCAATCTTGACAGACAGGGCCCTGCTCTAGTTCTTATGATCCTAACAGATGTGTTAAGTGACTTGTGTGTTGGCTAGAAAGTCCCTTTGCTAGTATAAGAGTGTTGGAGTTAGGAACAGAACCTAGATTTCCTGGTCTTATGTCTGACATTTTTGTTTGTTTGTTTGTTTTGTCTTTTTACTGGACTACATGATTGTTCATCAATTTATATGCTTGTCTCATGAACATAAGTGATAACCTTAACATACACAAGAGCCTTGGTAGACATGAGACTGCCAGCTCGGGAGCTGTTGACATAAATAATAGAAATAATAATAACTTATTGCAGGGTGTCCATTTAACCGCATGTGATAGTCTGAACAACAGACATTCTCAGTCTACTTAGTTTTCCTTGTGTGGATGGTTAGACCAAATAAATTCTTAAATAGTTAGAGATGTTATCTTGGAGGCTCTGCAATATCCCAGGAATTGATGAAAGGAAGGAAAGGAAACAAGCATTTAAAAGTGCCTACTATGTGCCAGGCACTGTAATAAGCACTTTACAAATGCTATTTCTTTGATACTCAAAACAACCCTGAAAGGAAGGTGCAATTCTAATTCTCATTTTACAGTTAAGGAAACTGAGGCAGAGAGCGTTTAAGTGACTTGCCCAGAGTCACACAACTAGTAAGTATCTGGGGCTGGATTTGAACTCCTGACTCCAGGTTCCTGACTCCAGGCTCAGCATTTTAACCGTCATGCCAGGATTGTGAAATCAACACAATCCCCAAACAAAAGCAAGTCTGGGACATCAATTACAGGAATCTTTCTTCAATTTGGACGTTGCCCTGCATTTTCTCCATAACATCTTTGACAATCATCTGTATGCATGTGCGTGTGTGTGTGTGTGTGTGTGTGTGTGTGTGTTTTGCCTTGCCTGATATTAATCAGAGGGGAAGGCACTGTTTATCAGACAAAGTTATTGCTGTTACCATCTTACAAAATTTTGCTATATGCTTAGAAAATCCTCTTGTAAGGAAATTTTTAAGATGGAATTTTGCTCTACCGACTCAAAGGTTTTAAAAATAGTTAACAAACAGTAATTACGGTCTTACTTTCTCTTTCATTTGATTGTGTGCTGATAAAGAAGTGGTCTGCTATGGATATATCACTTAAGAAAACCTGTTCCCTACTCATATCCTCATCAAGCATGCTCTCAATATGGGTATATATTAGTCTAATAAAAATGTTATATAGATGGGAACTTCTGAACATAAGTCATTATGTCATTAATGTTTTCTTGATGGACATTTTTAGTATTAATTAAGTCTGAGGTGGTTTTTTTCCTCCATACCCCATTGTCCATCATTATATGTAACTTGATCATACACAGAAATAGACAGCGATTTGGACTAAGAATCTAAAACAGGAGGAAAAACAGATTGGATTGTTTATAGAAAATTCCAAAGCTCCTTCAATCATTCCAAACTTCTCCTTGAAACCAAGGCCCATTTTTTAATACACATATTCTATCCATGTTGTATGTCTGTTAGTGATGGCTCACTATGATTGTCAAAGAATTAAAATTGATTATTACTCAGAGGACACTGGAGAGACACATCACGATGGTCAGTAGTTGCAACGTAAAACAAAGAAGGATCTGCAAAGAATCACTAGAATAGAAGATATCATTAGAGAAATATGTGACAAAAAAAAACCAAGATGGGCTGCTCATGTGTTATAAAAACAGGATAATAGATGGATAGTTCATGTGATCCATTGGTACCAATGAGATATCAAGAGAAAGCAAGGAAGGCCTCCTAGTATGTTAGATGACCACTCCCTCCAACACACTTGCTGACCTCATGGGAAGACAGGGATTAAAAGCTACAGAGAATGAGCAAGCATGGTTAGGCTGTGATCTGCTCCAATGGAGGGAATATTCATGTTGGTGAGATCACACATACGCATTTGAATAAATAATTTTTAAAAATAATAACTTATTTATATAGCACTTTATGTGGGAAATTTGCTGCCTGAAATATGCACTTCCACCTTGCATCATAATAGCTATGGCAAAGGGATAAGAGTGCTAGCTTTTAGAGTCCCAAGAGCTGGGTTCTGATCCTGGCTCTGCTCATAGCTTAGCTGTGTGACCTTGGACAAATCACTTTAATCTCTCTGTGCCTCAGTTTCCTCCTTCGTAAACTTAGGGGTTGGAGTCAATGGTCTGTAAGGTTCCTTCAAACTCTAACTCACATAGTTCAGTCAATTCTGAATAATTCAGCCTCTTGTCCTTCCCATAGAGGTCCTTCTTTGTTAAGGAAATATTCCAAGACACTGGAGCATGTTTCCACGGCAGAGTGCCCATAAGGGTTACTTGGCAGTTTACTAAAACAGAGAGGAACTTTGTATGCAATTAGTTCTCTCTTCAAAGAAGAATATGCCTTCAGCATGAATCACCAGGAATGAAAGGTGTCCTTCGTTTTCAGTTCATACCAATGGAGAGAGTAGCCCATACATATCAGTCTGTAGGTAGCCTATTGAGAGTGTCTCCTCCCTCAAACATCCTAGAAAGCACAGATTAAACCCAGGTCAGCAATCCAGCAGAAATAGCACGGGTTAATATTGTTAAAGCATCAAATTAAAAGCTTTCCAGTTTTTAACTTTTTTCTCAGTTTCTGAAACATTTTCACACTTTCTTATTTGAGCTTCATTACTATCCCCTGCCTTACGGATAATTATCCTCATTCTACCAGTGGAGACACTGAGGCTCAGAGAGTTGCGGTGACTTATTTGGGATCACACAGCTAGCAAGTGTCTAAGCCAGGACTAGAACCCATCTTCTCATTTCTAATCTAGTACCCTTTGGACTTCCTCACTGCTTTTTTTTTTTGACTAACATCTCCCTTGCTCCATCAGTCAGGAAACACCTCAATCCCAACCTAGGGGTAAGGTGGGAGTGGAGAAGGGAATTTTATGTCCCTGTTAGTTGTTTTTTATATTTTCGAAAAGGTTTAAAAGGAGTCCTTCTCATCACTGCCTTATTCAGTGCTTCCTGATAAATATCATTGACATTTAAATATCATTTTATAGTTACAAAGTACTTTACAAAAATTCTATCACTTGCTCCCCATAACCCTGTGAGATAGAGCAGGAATTATTACCTGATGAGAAAATAGGCTCCGAAGGCTTGACTGATTTGGGCAAGTGATCTCATTTCCCTAGACCTCAGTTTTCTCCTCTCTAAAATGACTAAGGAGCCTCTGAGGTCCCTTCTGGTTCCAAATCTAGGAGCCTAGGGGCATATGATCCTTTATGATTTGCCCAAGATCACACACCACTCACCTAGAACTTCCAACCATAAGACTCCCAGAACCTTAGGACTACAAAGAAAGTGAAGGGTCACCTAGTTTGGCTTCTGTTGAACCTAGACTAAGATCTCTCTTCCTGCAAGCTCTGGACAACTTCACCCTTCGTGCAGTCATGTAGTACCAAGTAAATTAATCTACACCAATGAGGAGAGTCTAATGCAAATGAGTTTTGAGCCACAAGTTACACCTAAATTTTCTAGTTCTGCTTGGTTAACTCTGCATCATTTCATACAAGTCTTCCCAGTATTTCAATCTAATTTTTACAGATGAGCAAACTGAGATCCGGAGAGGGCAAGTGGACAATCCAGGACTTCCTTTTTTTTATTTTTTTAATCCAGGACTTCTGATGCTAAACTCCTCTACATTAAGTTGTGTCCTTTAACTTACATCATGGGATTTTACTTTTCACTCAGTGGTTTTCATTAATGCCTAGGCAAATAAAGACAGCAGTGTACATCCATGCAAGATCACTTAGAGTGATCTACTTTGAGAAGTGGTCACTAGAAAGGCATCAATAATATCTACATACAAGAGTATGTAAACAAGGGCATTTCTTGCCAAGTACTCCAAGAAGCAGGATAAATGAAATTGCCCTTACTCTACCTTTAAGGAAACTGATGTGAAGGTGAAGTGGATTTTTACGGATTGAGTCAGGACTAGAAGTCAATAAGCTCATAATAAGCCTGGTACCTCAACCCCACTGGAACATCTGATTAGTTTCTACTAGATGCATAGTCACTAGACCTGTCAACTTTGTTTACCCTGTGGTTCCTGCTCTCTGGACTGCTTGACTCCAGGGGAGGGAATGTACCACTGGATGAAGTGTCTCCTTCTTTTATTATTATTCATTGTAGATGTTACATATAGAACCGATAGAGGAAAGATATTTTCATTTGCCCTCTCCTTGGATTTTTGGTCACTTGGCGGTTTTCTGAATTAGAAACTTGAGAAAGCGTGGTGTAGGGGAAAAAGCTGTGAATTCGTGTTCTACCACTGTGTCCTCTGTCTGATACCACTTATTAACTAAATAAACTTGGGCAAACTGCCTTACAGGAGCTCCTAATTCAAAAGGGAACCTTAGTCATCATTTAGAATAACCTTGAATTTTGAGTAAGAATTCGTTCTATGTCCCTGGCAAATGGTCATCCAGTTTCTGCCTAAAGACCTCTGATAAACGGGAACCCTCCTCAAATAGCCAATTCCGCTTTAAGACAGCTCTAATTGTTAAGATGGGCAACTAAGTAGCTCAGAGGATAGAGCACCAGGCTTGTAGTCAGGAAGATCTGAGGAAAATCCAGCCTCAGACAGTTATTAGTTAAGAGACCTTGGGCCAGTCACTTAATCCTGTTTGCCTCAGTTTCCTCATCCATAAAATGAACTGGAGAAGGAAATGGCAGCCACTCCAGTATCTTTGCCAAGAAAGCCCCAAATGGGGTCACAAAAAAACTACTGAACAACAACAACAAAATTTTAAGACATTTCCCTTTACATTGAACCTGAATCTGTCTCTTTACAATTTCTACTCACTGTTTCTAGTTTTGTCTTCTGAGATTAAACAGGACAAGTCTAAACCCTCTTCCTTATGACAGATCTTCAAATATATAGAGACAGTAAGTATGTGCCTTATAAGTATTTTCTTCTTAGGGCTTAATATCATTAGTTCCTTTAACCAGTCCTCTTAGGGAATGATCTCCAGTTCTTTCACCGTCTTAGTTGTCCTATTTTATATACATTACAACTCATAGATGTTCTTCCAAAAATGGAGCACCCCCAGAAGTAAATTAAGTCAGTGCTTTAAAATGACAATGATACTTCATCTTTCAGGGTCTTGATTTCTTCAACTGCAAAATGTGGTGCCCAGATAATCTATATGCTCCCTTCAAACTGCAGTGTTGTACTTCTGCATAATTATGGCCTTTTCTGCCTATTCTGTCTCTGGGTACCTAGTTTTATTTAGATCAGAACCCAGTCTGTTCACAAGTTGCTGAATTAAGGCTTCTAATAAACATTTATGCCTCACATGCCCCACAGTGGGTATAACAGGCAGCCTACTATTTCTTAAACTCTTTTTCAATGATCAGACCAAAGGCTCTTTCTTTCCTGAAATCCATAATCAGTGATATGGAGGAGATTTCTTCCTGATTCCAACTGTCTAGGAACCAAGCGGCAGGAGATTCTGCATGTTTTCTTTCTTTTATTTCCTCCATCTGGGAATGATTAAAGAGAAAACATTATTTTTAGTAAAGGTCACATCGTGTTACAAGGACATAAATTGGGTTGGTTTTAGTCTCTGAGATTAGAGCACTAGGAGGTAGAGAGCACAATTCTGCTTGGTTTCCTGCTGTAAACTCATTTGACTCATTCCATTTTAGGTCTTTGACTGGGAATATCCATGTTGTTTCCTCTTCCCCTTGTTGATTCTTTCCCCACCCCCATATCCCCCAATGGTCAGTATAACCCTTTCAGCCTGACGTTTTGGGCAGAGTGTTAGGATTTGGTGCCTTGTCTCTTATATGATTTTCATTGATTCAAGAAGTTGTTAGAGTGGCTATGGGCCTTTTATTTTTCGGTCTCTTTGGACGGAACTTACCACATTCTTTTGAACCAGTTTTTCTAGAGAAAAGCTTGGAATTTAAAAAAAAAAATTCTGTTTATTATTGCAACAACTCTGAAAACATCTAGGGGTGGTTAAAAGACAGACGATGAAGGTGCAGGAAACAATCTGTCATTTAAAATCAACCAATCAGACCTCTCCTTCAGAGTGGGTTTTGTTTTCAGCAGCTACATACATAGATGTGTATTAACCCCACCTCCTTCATAATGGACATATGTAGCCTCCTGCATTACGTTGTCACAACCAGAAAATGGGATTTCTCACCTACAGATGGGGAAGAGAGAAAAGGAGAGCCGTGAACATTAGGCTGAAATTACTTGTCAGGTTTGATCAATTCATAGAAAGCCCAGATCCCCTTTGAAAAGACCCAGTTGATTTTTGAAGATTAGTGGGGATGGTCTCATGCCTCCATTGTTTGGTTAAATTGCACGTGTATGCCAGGCATGTTTTCTAAATGAATGACACATTTGCATCTAAATGGTCCATAAATAATTTGATTCTGCCCCAGACTGTGTAATAAACATTCTTCCTTCCCCTCCCCCTACTTCTTCTTGACTCCCTCATTTGGACCTTTGAGATGTGTGTGGTTTTTTTTTCTTTTCCTCCATCTCACAGCTTTGTGTGTGCTTTTACTTGACAAGGCACTAAGGAAGGAGTACATGAATCTATTAACGATAACCAATCTCCATTATGACCCGGGTCTTGGGCAGGCAGACAGACAAATCTTTCATAATGTGCCATTCTCAGTCCTGATGTTTTCCAAGCTAAATAAATAAATAACTGAGGGAGCTCAGTTGTGGAACTGAGAGCCCCTCTGGCTCCAACTGCTGCTCCAGTGATTCCTTTCGGCACCTCCGAGATGGCTCAATGCATTAATTACCATCTGCAAGCTGCTTTTTACAGCAGTATTAAATACCTGGTTCCTCCCAGCTTTAGCCTGGGTGAGGATATTTATAGCACACAAGTGGGTGTGGGGCCCCGGATCGCTGTTCTGTGTGAGACTTTATGGTTCTTAGCTCCCAAGTGCTCTTTGCCAAGGAGCAGAAACTCATTTAAATCCCTCTCAGCTCAAAATACAAGAGGTGTAGGATGTAATGATGGTCATTTACAGATGCCAGTTTCCATTCATCTTTATGTGCCACCTGCTACATTCAAATGTTGCTTTTTCTGTGCCTGGTTTCAAGAGACTTGAGATTTTTAGCTCCTACCCCTATTTCTTAGACAACTGCATGGAGCCTTTGAGAGGTTAAATGCCCGGCCCTGGGTCACACAACCAGTGTGTGTCCTACATCAGACTTGACCCCAGGTTTCCTGATTCTGCAACAGGAAGCACTTTCTTGTCAGTGTCTTGGCTGATTCTCAGAACTTTACATTGCAGAAGGGGTGTTAACCTGTATTTCTTCACTAGGAGTCTTTTATACTGATGAAATCACAGCTCTGGTCTAAAAAAAATTCCCCAAATTCTATTTTAACACATTTTTTGTGGGGTGTGTGTGTGTGTGTGTGTGTGTGTGTGTGTGAAAGAGGTAGGGGAGATATGTACATAGTTATCCTGATGTACCTTAGCCTTATAATTATTGGAAAATGAGATCATAGATCCAGAGTTAAACAGGGATTCAGATGTCATCTAATCTAACCCACTTCAATTTACAGCTGAGGAAACTGAGGGCTAAGGAGATCTAAATGGCTTTTTTGGGAAAATCTGGATTGATACATGAGAAAACTAGAGGTAATTATTGTTGTTATACAATAGGTTTTATTTAAATAGCAAGTTCCCCCAATTCAACAATCACTTATTAAGTGCCTACTATGTGCCAGGTACTGAGCTAGGGTTTGGGGATAGTAAAGGCAAAACTAAAGGAATTCCCTGTTCTCAAAGAGCTTATATTCCTAGTTCACCTGACATATGACTCATTTCATTAAAATTAGATTTAATGAAGCTTTTCAAGACCACATCTGTTCTATAAAGTGAGATATACCTAAAAGAATTTTGGATCTCCTTGCTTGTGCTTAGATTTTGTTATCTTTATTTTTACACGCTCTTGTTTTTAGAATCAGGATCTTCATGCGGACTGTCAAGAGACCCTTACAAGGAAACAAGTCATCTCCAGAGATGATGCTTTTGCCTTTTTATCCATAAAGCCCCACAGGAGACTCCTTTTTAAAGAGAAATTGGAGCCAGATTGTGAATGGGCTTTAAATTGTCAAGCAGAGAAGATTGAAGAATTCTTTGGGATTTTCTTTTGGGGGAGGTTTTTGGGTTATTTTTTGCAGGGAAGCAATTGGGGTTAAGTGACTTGCCCAGGGTCACACAGCTAGTAAGGGTCTGAGGCCAGATTTGAGCTCAGACTTTCCTGACTTCAGGACCAATGTGCCGACTAGCTGCCCCAGGAGTCTTTTAATAAGTGCTTATTGATTCATTGATTGTTGATGGCACAACACCTAGAAGAAACCTGGTCCTTACAGAGGAAATGTGACTGAGGGGGAACCAAAGCACTCAAGGTTGAAGATTCTGGATCCTAAACAAGAAGAGGTCTTTGAATGGTGGTAGCAAAAGATGCTACGTGGGCTTGTGAGCAGGTAGGCATCCAAGATCTCTATGTTTATGAAGGATTGAGTTGCCTTCAAGGATTACATGAATTTAGAGCTGGAAGGGTCCCAGGTCATCACATTCCAACCTATTCATTTTACAGGAGAAGAAACTGTACTCCAGAGAGGCAGAATGATTTGCTCAGGGGAGTAAGTCACAATCCTATAGCACTTTAGAATCACACAGAATCACTGAATCTCGGAGTTGAAAAGGATGTCAGACCTTATTTAGTCCAATCCCCAACTGAACAGGAATCTCCTTGAAAACCTTCTGAACAAATTGAAGAAGTGCTGGATTGAAAGTCAGGGGACAGGGTTCAAATCCCTCTCTTTCACTGAGTACTTGTATAGTCTTGGGCAATGCACTTAACTTTTCCTATGCCTGTGTTTCCTTGTCTGTAAAATGAGAGGATTGAATTAAATGGCCTCTGAGGTTGTTTTCTGGACCTGAGTCCTATGGTTTCTATGTGACCAGCCAGCAGAATTCTACTTGAAGACCTGCATTGAGAGGGAGTTCACTGAGGCAGTTCTTTGGAGGAAGGTCATGGGAACTGCCTCAGATTCTCTGGAATGTAGCAACACCTCCACCATTGTCTCCACAACCACCTCTACCGCCATCACCATCACCACCACCATCGCTACTACCACCCCCATCATTGCTGCCACCACCATCACCATCACCATTACCATCACCACCTCTATCATTACTACCACTCCCATCATTGTCACCACCACCATCATCACTGCCATCACTACCATAACCATGTCCACAGTCATTACACTGCCACCACCATTTTTATCTTTACAACCTCTACCACCACCACCATCACCACCATTATCATTCCCACCAAGACCATCACCACCATCATTGCCACCACCTCTTCTACCTCTACTATCTCTACCACCATCACTATCACTCCTCCTGCTGCTATTGCTATACTGTTACTACTGCAACAATAAAGACAATGACTTCCAATGGGCTGCCCAATGGAAAGGGGACTGCCAAAGAATATTATGCCCTGACTTGTATGCTCTAGCACAAGGATGTCAAATATGCAGCCACCAGCATGCTGCCCACGACATTCCCAAATGCAGAGTGAACCAGATTAAAATAGAATTGGGAAACATTTAACAAAATTAGTACAAATACAATAGAACCTAGATAATGTGAATATGTGGTTTTCTAAGTCAACATGTGTCTGCAGGGATCTTATGTACAGTTTAGTGGTCCCCATTGCTATTTGAGTTTGACACCACTGATCTAGCAGTTTTGAGCCTCTGTTGGTTGTTCTTTGAGTACCACTGCTACTATTAATATGACTAGCCACTACTATCATGGCTATTTCTCTTACTTTAGGCAGTTTTTAAGGTCATTAAAGTACTTTATATACATTACGTCATTTGCACCTCACATAAATCCTGACATGGACATATTATTATGTCCATTTGATAGATGAGAAAACTACAACTGAGCATCTCTATCAGAATCTGTCCTTATCTTTTACCCTTCCATTACCACTTCCTAATCTAATCAGGTGAAGCTACTTATTTTTTTCTTAGATGACTCACCAGTGGTAATTGGGATGATGGGGATATCACCAGTCATCTTGACTTTAGTCTTGCTACTGGACTTCGATGACTCTGGAAGAGAGAGTGAGGCTGGCAACTTTGCACAATTCTGCCTCAATTTAAGCACAGGTCAAAACATCACCCATAATGCCATTAGTCCTCTCCAAAAAAAAAAAAAAAAGGATGAACACAACTGCAGAAAAGTTAAGTGACTTATCCAGGGGCTTCAGAGGCTAGATATTAACTCATTTTGCTGTCTTAAAATTTAATGTCAACCACAGCTCCATGGGCATGCCTAGAACAGCTTCATTTTTTCTATTCCTTGCCTTTGACAGAGAGAAGGTGCGCTAATCTGAGTCTGCACCTTTACTTTCACATGGACTAGAAATGTGACCTTGGGCAAGTCACTTAACTTCCCTTAAACCTCAGCTTTCCCCTCAGTAAAATGGGGGTGAAGCCAATACTTGCACTACTTAGCTTAAAAACTGTGGTAGAGAAGGCAGCATATCAGTGTGAGTTATTATTCGGAGTGTGAATAGTCTACAATGCACATCTCCCTGGAATGGTGGCAGGATTAAGAAGCATTTGTGCTCTCTCTGGAGATCTCTGCACTTCATAGTAGTAAAGTGGGAACATTTTATATTTTCTTCCTTGCCTTCCTTCTCTTACTCTTTATCCCACTCAAACAAAACCTGTTTTGTTTTGTTTTGTTCTGCAGAGCTCTTCCTTTTCTTAAACTTTTCTCAGAAGTTGGTAAGTCTGTTTTTTAAAAAAAGGGAACTATATTTCTCTGAATTAGTGAAGAAATAGACCCAGAATTTATTTGGAGGAAGCCCTGGGAAGTAGCTCTGAAGACTTTTTTGTAGGTCCCCAGCCAGAGATGGCCCAGGTATAGTCTGCAGGGTTCTGAAGTATGAAGTAAGGTAGGAAGATGAGTGCTCTCTAAAACCTTGGTCATGTTTTAGGTCTGCTTGTGTTGGTAATGGCTTTTCTTCCTCTCTTCATCTTTCTCTTGCTTCCTCATTTCCTCATTTACTTCCTCTGTTCCTCCCTTCTATCTATTGTCTTCCTTCTTCCCCCTTCCTCCTTCCTTCCTACCTTCCTTCCCTTCATCCTTCTGTCCCCCTTCCTTCTTTCCTTCCTTCTTTCCTTCTTTCCATCCCTCTTTTATTCCTTCTTTTTCCTTCCTTCCCTCCTTCCTTCTGTCCCTCCTTCCTTTTTCCTCCCTTTCTTCCTTCCATCCCTCTTTCCTTCCCTCCTTCTTTCCTTCTTTACTTCCTTCCATCCATCCCTCTTTCCTTTCTTCCTTTTCCTTCCTTCCTTCCATCCCTCTTTCCTTCCTTCCCTCCTTCCTTCTGTCCCTCCTTCCTTTTTCCTTCCTTCCCTCCCCTGTGGTTACATAAAATAGCTCATGATAATGCTTTGATATGAAATTAGGAAATAGCTACCTCCTGTGTATTAATGAAAGGAGAATAGGAACCAAGGCTAAAGGAAAAGTGAGAAGTTTGGTTATCTTGATGATTAGCCAAGACAAAGGCTTTGGGATTGATCTTTTCTGCCATCACCCTCACTGTAGAGGAGATACAGAGTAAACCTTGTTCACCCTTAGACTAACAGGGAAAGAACACAGTGATTCCCTCAGAGCCATAGATAAAGCTTATGGTGGGGGTGAGGGGGCAGGGAGGGAGAGCTTGGGCTCTGAGCTGCCAAGGAGCCCACAGCTTTCATCACCAATATACAAGGCACTGAAATGATTGCTACTGTCTCTGAGGGTGGGCAGCGAGATTTGCTGGATAACCGTCACTCCTGACTGAGCTGCCTCACAAGGGATTGACTTGGTATCTCCCTGTCAAGGTTGTGGAGGGGATTTAAATGTGAATTACCATCCAGAAGGCAGGAGATTTACAGGCTAAGCCCCATCTATACTTTTAGGGGAGAATTATACATAGTCACTTCCATCAACCCTGCCCCCAGGGAATTGTTGCTGTAATCCCATCAGGACCAGGGCTGGAAATAGGCCTTGGACTCAGTCAGCTCTGTGTGGGGATTCCCAGGTACTATCACTCTCTGCTGTCGCATCTTTAAACCTTATGAACTCTGATTTTACCTTCCTCCCCCTACCCCACCTCACTGATGAGATAATAAATTCCATTTAATTCCTAGTTCTTAGGAGCCTTTAATAACCTAGGCCTTGATACCACTCTGATGGTTTTTACTTTTTTTTTGGTTTCCTCCTTTAGAAAGTAGTCCTATTCATTCACAGGCCTTGCCATTTTCTATTCTCCCCATTCAATTCTGTCTTTCTCCCTCACCATTCCTGGGCAAGCTAATCTTTTATACACACACACACACACTCATATACACATACATGTATACATACACATATACATATATACACACACAACTACATAAACACACATAGATGATATATATTCACACAGACATATGTGTGTATGTATATAGATACACATATATGTGTTTGTGTGTGTATGTATGTCTTTTTTTTAGAGAGAGAGATAGAGAGAGAGAGAGAGACCTTGTCTTGTCACTTTTCTCCTCAGAAGAACTCTATAGCTCCCAAATGCCTTACTGAATAAAGTTCAAATTCTTTACCCTAACATTGAAGGTCCTCTACAGTATGAGCCCATTCTTCTTCCATTTACTATCTATGTGACTTTGGGTAAGTCATTTAACCTCATTAACCTCTCTGGGCTTCAGCTCCCTTTTTTTAATGAAGTGGTTGGTTGGGGTAAATTTCCTCTAAGGTCCCTCCCAGCTCTGATCTTATGATATATGATCACATTACTGCAGACCTCCATGCAATAACCAAGCTGGACTACTTTTTCCCCAGAACACACTACACTATCCTTTCTCTTTGCCTTCGTACAGGCCATTCTTAATGCCTAGAATACCATACCTCCCTTCTTCCCATCACCTGTTGAATCCCTACTATCCTTTGAGACCTCAAAAGCTCCTCCTTCAATCCTCCTTTCAATAATGACCTTTGCACCATACGTAGACTTTGTTTTATACTTCCTAATGCACTTATCCTATAATACTGTGCAGTGTAATAGCCAGTATATGTCTTATTGCCTTACTAGCCTGCAAAATCCATGAGGTCAAGGGACCATGTGCTATCTAAACTTTTGTTTCCCAGTCCTGACTTCTCATATGTGCCCCCAATGCCCAGCCCAGTGCTCTGTATAGAGCAGATAATTAATAACTGTTTGAAGGTTGGGTGACTTCTTTCTTGATTATGATTTTCTTTGCTTTGTTGTATCCTGTCCCCAATTCTTGCTGTTATCAGGTATCATTCTCTTGACAGAAAATCCTTGAGGATGGGGGAGAGGGGAATTTAGTCCTTTGAATAATAAATAATCCTGGCTTTCCCCAAGAGTGTGGAGATGGTATTTAAGGAGACCCATTTAAAGCCATATTCTTTCCTTTCCACCCCCTTGAATAACTTTGTACTACCTTATAACACCCCTGTTCAATTCCTAGAGGATTAAGCATTAATCAATTTGGATGAACAATAAATCTTAGGAACATGGAAGTGTCAGAATGTCCCCCAGGAGGGGAAGGATCTGAAAAGGAACTAATTCATGAATATTCAAGTTACCCATACTGGTCAGTTTTGATCATTCAAGGCCATTCCAGGGACTTTCTATCAGCCCTGACGAAAGCAGGAAACAGGTTCTGGGAATAAGAAGGTGGAGGAAATGATTGAGACTAAAATGAATTGACAGGCAATATGATTAGAACTCCTGCTTCAATCCTGATCTTGCAAATAACTAACAGTGGTCTGAAATTAAAGAATTAAACCACCCAGGCTTTCTTGACAACTGATCTGATAGCCCCTGAAGCATATTCTGGGGCCATCCTGCTGTCAATCAAGAGATAGGAAGAAGCAAGATGAGGCAGACGAGTCATGAAAATCGCTCTCTATTCCTTCCCTCCATTGCAGGGAGGACAGGGTCAGTTTGTGCTGGAAACTTTGCATCCCTTCGGGGTTTGATAGACAAGTTCGAAAGCTCTAGACAGTTGGCCAGCCAGAGATGGCAGAACCTGAGGGTAGAGGCTGATGGTGGTCCTCAGCTATTATTGAAATGAAGTGGTAGTATCAATAAAGCTTAAGGAGAGCAAGGTGTTACAAGCTTTAACATTACAGAGACCTCTCCTTAAAAAAAAAAAAAAAAGGAACCTTCTTTAATAGATGCCTACAATTGTACCCTGAGTTAATCATTCCTTGGACTTGAAGCTTGACCTACCTCTACAGGTAGCTTTTTAAGAGCAAATATTCCCTGGGAGGGAATTAAGCTGCTAACATCTTGGTTTAAGTAAACATATTAGAGCATCAATTCAGAGTCAGAAGGAATTTTGGTAGCCCTCTAGACCAGTCATTCTCAGAGTGTTGTCAAGGGACTACTGAAGGTTCCTAAGACCCTTTCAGGGGTCAAAATTCTTTTCATAATAACTCTAAGACATATTAATTTTTAATGCAATAAATAGTGATAGGAATGACCCACAAAGGAGGCAGATAGGTGACCCAGTGGTTAGAGTGCTGGGCCTAGAGTCAGGAAGTGTGCTCAGTCATTTTTTAGTCATGTCTGACTCTTCGTGACCCAATTTGGGATTTTCTTGGCAAAGATATTGAAGTGATCTGCCATTTCCTCCTCCAGCTCATTCTTACAGATGAGGAGCTGAGACAAACAGGGTGAAGTGACTCGTCCAGAGTCACACAGCCAGTAAGTGTCTGAGGCTTGATTTGAACTCAGGAAGATGAGTCTTCCTGACTCCATGCCCGGTGCTCTATCCATTGAACCACCTAGCTATCCCTAGACTCAGGAAGACCTGAATTCAAATCAGACCTCAGACATTTATAGCTATTTAACCCTGGACAAGTCACCTAACTTCTGTTTGCCTTAATCCACTGGAGAAGGAAATGGCAAACCATTCTAGTATCTTTGCCAAGAAAACCTCATGGACAGTATTGTCCATGGGGTCATGAAGACTGAACAAAAGCACAACCCACATGAGCAAAAACTCTTTGGGGGCCTCAATAATTTTAAGGGAGTCCTAAAGCCCAAAAGTTTGGAAACCTCTCTAGACCAGCCCCCTTATTTTTCAGTAAACTGAAGCCCAAGTCATAAAGGCAATAAATTCAAGAGGAGAGACTTGAACCTGAGTCCTGGAAAGAAGTGTCCCTACCTTACTATATTGCTTCTTTAGAGGGAAATCAGCACAGAATGAGGGGAGGCAGTGGCCCTTAAAGGCCAGTTTTGCTGACTTTACAATTCTGCCGTGGACTGGCCTTATTTCCGGGTTGACTAAACTGGCTCCCGTGGCAGAGATGTCTACAAAAGCAAAATCAGCTTTGATTTGGATCTCAGGAACAAGGCCATGTTGCTTTGGGAGACTATTGCCCTCTGGCAAGTCATAGGATTTTAGTTGGTATTCTGGAATAGATCTGGTGGACCAAGGCTAGGCTTACCTGGGGGAAACTCAGGTCTGTAATACTGCACTAATGGATGTGTAAGGTTGTAGGATTAGAGGTTCAAAAACTAGAAAAGACCTTGGAGATTATTCATTCCAGGACTTCTCAACCATTATTGTGTCATGGACCCAATTGGCAGTTGGGTGAAACCTATAAACCTCCTCTCAGAATAATACTATTAAATTCCTAAAATAAAGTACATAGGATGACAAAGGAAATCAATTATATTGAAATACAGTTATCAAAAAAAGTTTTCTTAAAGGTCTATGAACCCCAGGTTAAGAACCTTTCCTGATGCAACTCTTTCATTTTACAGATGAGGAAACTGAAGCCCATAGAAATGATAATCCCAAACTCTTATGGAGATTAGGTAGCAAGCTGAGATTCAAACTCATATCCCCTGGTTCCAAATCCATGCTCTCTCTATGACTGCTCTCCATCATTGATGGTGATAATGGACAAAGGAAGTGGGATATATTTCCTATGCATTGAAATCTCTTTTGCTTTAAGGAGTAAGAAAAAAAAAACTCAACTTATGTTCAGGATAATTTACTCATTTGAGTCCTCCGTGTAATTTGGAGAGAACTTTGTAATCATTCCCAATTGGGCTCGGGTAATTTGGCATGGAGAAGGTAAAGAAGAGGCTTCCACACCTGTCATAGCTTACCAACCAATAGTACAACCCTGGGAAAGTCAATTAATGTATACACATCTGGATCTTTTTTTTAAAAAAAACAACACACTATTATGAACAAATACCATCTTTTCCCAGGCCCCAAATTACTTCCTTGATGGCTAGTCTGGCAGGTTTGAGAGTATACTAACTCTTTAAAACATGATACCTGATAGCATGATATTGTGATATAATGAGTGGGTAGAATGCTGGGCCTGCATTAAGGAAGACTGAGTGCAAATTCTAGGTGCTTATTTCAGTTGTTTGACCACAGAAAAATCATTTAATCTTTCTAAGCCTAAATTTCCTCATTTGTAAGATGGGGATAATGATATCTATAGTTCCTACCTCACCAGGTTGTTGTCAACAACAAAAAGCATTTATCAAGGGCTGTTCATCCACCTTGGAGTTCCCCTTCATTCAGTTCTTGCCTTTGGCTCCAAGAAGCTGTAGCATGTGCAGCGGCCACACCTTGGTAAAACTGTCTCAGCAGACTGGTTGAGGGTAACCAACAGGCCTCAAGCTTGTTGGTGAATTATGGGGATGTCACACCAAGCAGGTAAAGCTTTCCCCAACCTCCTTCCCTGGTGGAATGGATGGATGAGAACAATTTGTTCCAATGGCCATGAAGATGGCTAAAGCATGCACTTTAGAGCCCTTAGGGCTTGGTCAGACATCAAAGACACCAAGGTCATCCACTGTATCCCAGGCCATCTCCCATCATCCTAACTTTTGTCTTGCCACTGGACTCAGATGACTGTGGAAGAGAGAGTGAGGCTGATGACTTTGTGCAACTCTAACTCACTTAAATCCAAACCACGGTGCAAGTCAAGACACCACTCCATGACGTCATTAGTCCTCTTCAAAAATGAAGGATAAACAACAACTACATTGTTCTGAGCACGGGCAATAGAAGGGTAATGGAGCTCACAGTCTAATAGGGGAGATAACGTGCAAATAACTATAACAAAGAAGATATATATTCAGTACAAATGGGAAGTAATAACAGAGAAACCACTAGCATTAAGGGAGACCAGTAAAGGCTTCTTACAGAAAGTGGAATTTTAGCTGATGCTTGAAAGAAGCCAGGGAAGGCAGGAGGCTCACATGAAATAATGTGTGTAATTGGTGCCAGCAACTAAGAGTCACACCTGATGGGAGAGTGTGAACTGAGGAAACGTGGGCCAGGCGGGTCAGCCAGGACTGAACCGTTTATTCATCTGAGGGTCACAGCATATACAGGAAAAAGTTTGGAACTTCAAAGGATCCGTTGTGTGGGAAAACTATGCATATTCTGTAACTGTTACTGTTAACTTTCAAGGTTCAGAGCTCGGTAAAAAAATGCTTTCAGGACATACATCAAAGGAGCATACAATAAAAGTATCAAGAAAAGGATTACAAACATTTTAAACAAATGGTTACAAGATAGAGATTAACAGTCAATTAACAGGCCTTGACAATCATTCTCAGGGCTTTCTCAGGTTCTTATCTCAAAGTATGTGACTAGTCCTCCCTAGTTTGCCACATGTTATCCGTCATGCCAGACTGTTATTGTGTCGCAGTCGGGCAGTTTCAGGAGCCCCTTAATGAACAGGAGAGTGGTGAGCCAACATCCTGATTAAGTGAGCCCTTGAAGGTAAGAACAGGCAGGAGTTAAATTCCAACCTGAATTCTTTAACCCTTTTCTGGACTGATCAGAGCTGGCCCTCTACACGTAATGGGCTTTGCAAAGTCTGATGTGCTATATCAAAGTCAGTTATCATTATTAGTACAATGAAACAGAAGTGCCCTGGTGACCCATGGGAGTGATTTCAGCTTCCAGATGTGCTAGATTTTTAACCAAGCTATTCTTATGCCTTGGGAAAATCTCCCTCACTGAATAAGAAAGGAAGTCAAGGGAGCTCCAAGCATTGTCCAGTTGTCTGACTCTGGAGGGGTTTGGGAGAGAGCTCAAGCAAGTAACTGTTTTTACTCTGCCATCTTGGCTCCCCTGTTGTCTGACTCTGTTACCTCTCAGGTGTTCAGGATAGGGCTGGGGCCATGAGAAGAAAGACAGAAAATCCTAAGTACTAAGGGTCCATAACAATAAAAAACATTGAGCATGACTTCCTATTTTTGGAATTTTCTATAGAAATGAACACTTCTGTCTAGGTACTGCTATTGAATGAAAATCCTATAGCAAAAAAAGTTGGAAAGATCCTTTGGAAGTCATTTAGCCCAGCCTCACAGAGAAGTTACATATCTATCAAGTTTTCAGACTTTTTTCTTGGCCCTGCCAAAATTTTCGCCCTAATCTTCCTGGTCCTTAGTAGTGTCCTGGAGTTATGTGTCTGGTGGCAATATGATGTGATGGTTAAAGGGATATAGTACCAGAAAGAGCCATAACTAAGGTTGGATGGATGGGGCTTTTGCTCAGGATACTGAATTTAGAGGATTTTGACAAACTTGTATCCCTTTGACATGCTGGGGTAATCTCCCTCCCTTAACATACCCTCCACACTTTCCCTCCCCACACCCCAGCGGCCTTCTTACCAGCAAACTTATACTGGTGTTCTAGGTTCTTTTTCTCCTGCCATGGTCAAGTGCTTGGCCTATCTCCCCTCCCTGCTTAACTGAGGTCACCTTTCATGCTACTTTCTCCAGGAAATAGTTACAGTTTGTGGTACTAGGAACTGGAAATATGTTTTTTATTTTTGTTAAAATGATTATGTACCTCCATTATGTTTTATTTTGAATATTCACTGTCATGGGCCAGCACTAACATAGATGGCTGTTCTTGTCCTTTCCTGTCTATCTTCTTTCCCTTAAACTAGCTTGAATGTAGCATGGTACAATGGAAAGGACACTATTCTTCAGTCAGAGGACCTGGTTCAAATCCTCTCTTTTATGTTTACTACCTATATGACCTTGGTAAAGTCATTTAACCTCCATGGGCCTCAGTTTCCTCATTGATAAAATGAGGATTTTGGCCAAAATAGCTTCTGTGGTCCATTGCAGTTCTAAATCTATGAGCATCTATCCCATTTTTAAAAGAACTTTAGAAAACATGATTCCATACTCTCCTATAATGATGCCCTTTGAGGTGGTATTGGTGGTGAAATATTCTTTCAGATGGGAGAAAGGTGAAAGACAAAGTATTTTTTACCTTCTCTGTTGAGTCAACAGTCTTGATCATACTTTTTGAAAAATAGGACCAAATACCTTTCCCTGACAAGCTTTCCTTTGTGGAAGGGATGGAGGAGAAATGCAGAGAATCTCAAGGCTGGACAATCCTCAAGAGGTCATCTGGCTCATTCCTCTTTCTTCACACAGGATCGCACTTTGTCACATCTAGATTAGGAGGCTGTGGTCCAGTGGAAAGAGAAGAGGCTCTGCATCAGAGAATCTGTGTTCCCAATTCTATCTCTGATACTACCTGTATGTCTTTGAGCAAGTCATTTAGTCACTCTTGGCCTCAGTTTCCTCATTTGTAAAATGGATTGGGGGTGGGGTGAACTACTTAACCTCTGAGGGCCCTTACAGCTCTAGATGGACCATCCTATGAATATTCAACCTCTTTTTAAAGGCCTTCAGAAAAAGAATTTAAGGTGAACCCCTAATAGAATCTGACTGTGGAATATGTAAGTACCCCATATGATTTCATTTGGGGCAGCAATAATGAGAATGACCTTAAAATAAAAATAAAAATAAAAACATTTAACATTCTAGCAACTGAGAACAAATAGGCTAAAAACAATGACAATTACTATTCTTTTTTTGAAATGGAAAAAAAGGACTTTCAATCTCTCAATAGTGTCTCTATGTTATAGAATTTTGAGCCATACTCCAGAAAGGAAAGCATGGGCTCTCAAAGGACATTGACCCATACAGCAGCAGTTTTGGTCTGAACAGAGATCCTGAGGACCAAATCCCATCATTAGCTAGCTGGGTGCTAAAAACGTATATTGACAGTAGATATAGAGAATCCCAGGAATGGGTAGGTGGCCAGTCCAGTGCTAATTGTGTTTTATAGAGAGAAGATTGATAGCGGCCAACCTGGGGCAACCTGTCAGAAATTAAGTGCTTGTTTGAAGTTCTGCCAAAATCTAATTGTGCTGGTTGAAGCAGATAAAATGGGGACACAAATAGTGAGTGTCTGCTGGGAGAAATGTCCATTAGACTGGGTCTAGTTTGGGTCACCATGATATAAAACAAATGGGAAGAAATTGGAGAGGGTCCAGGAAAGGAGAACAAAAACAATTTTTGTAAAAATAAGAAAATAGAACCTCCAAGGAAAGGCTGAACAGTTTAAGATCATTAACTTAGAGAAGGGAAGACTATGGGTCGAGTTCTCTCCTCCTGTCTTTTGTACCCATCTCATTCCAACAGCCAGTACCCTATTTCAGACCTTCATCACCTATGATCTAGAACATTCCAATAGGCTTTTAGTTGGTCTCCTTGTCATTCTCCATTTTCTACTCCTATGGAACCTCCACCACACATTCTGCCCACTCATGCCAGTGTAATTTCTCCCTAAATTATATCGATGATGCTACTGTTTCCTTAACTGTTTCCTAAACATTTCTTCCTAGAGAAGGAAGCCCTTAAAATGGCATACAACCACTCCACTCCACTCACAATATTTCCACTACATTTTCCAGACTTATCTCCCACTACTGTCCTTCAGCCTATACTCAAGACCCAGACCACACTTTGAGAACTCCTAGTTCAAGCCCCTGTTCTTTGAAGTATCAATTCTCAAAGTGTGGTCTAGGGACAGGGTTGTCTATGAGATCAAAATGATTGTTATAATAATGCTAAGACACTTAAATTTCTTTTATTTGCTTTCTTTTTTAAATTTATTTTTAGCATTCATTTTTTAAAAAATTTTGAGTTCTGAATTCTCTCCCTCCCTCTCCCCCCTCCCCCACCCATTGTGAAGGTAAGAAATATGATATCAATTATACATGTGAAATCATGCAAAACATTTCCATGTTAGCCGTGTTGAAAAAAATAAGAAAAATAAAATGAAAAAATTATGCTTCTATCTGCACTCAGACTCCTTAAGTTCTTTCTTTGAAGGTGGATTACACTTCTCATAAGTCTTTCAGAATTGTCTTGAATCATTGTATTGCTTAGAATAGCTAAGTCATTCACAGTTGATCACTGTATAATATTGCTGCTGCTGTGTACCATGTTCTCCTGGTTCTGCTCACTTCGCTTTGTGTGAGTTCATATAAGTCTTCCCAGGTTTTTCTGAAACCACCCTGCTTATAGCACATACAATCACATATCACAAGTTCATCCATTCCCCAATTGATGAGTATTTCCTCACTTTCCAATTCTTTGCCACCACAAAAAGAGCTGCTATAAATATTTTTATACATATAGGTCTTTTTTCCTTTCCCTTTGATCTCTTTGGGATATAGACCTGGCAGTGGTATTGCTGAGTCAAGAGATACGCACAGTTTTATAGCACTTTGGGCATAGTTGGGCATAGTTCCAAATTGCTCTCTGGAATGGTTGGATCAGTTCACAATTCTAGCAACAGCACATTAGTGTCCCAGTTTTTCCATATGCCTTTCAACATCCAACATAAAATAGAAATTATAATATTAACCCTTCAATATTTGTCATTTCCCTTTTCTGTTCTAGTAACCAATCTGATAGGTGTGAGATGATACCTCAAAGTTGTTTTAAATTGCATTTCTCTAATCAATAGTGTTTTAGAGCATTTTTATATAACTATAGATAGTTTTTATTTCTTTGTCTAAAATCTGCCTGTTCTATCCTTTGACCATTTATCAATTGGGGAGTGACTTCTATTCTTATAAATTCGATTCAGTTCTCTGTATAGTTGAGAAATGAGGCTTTTATCAGAGAAACTTGCTGTAAATTTTTCCTCAGTTTTCTGATTTCCTTCTAATCTTGGCTGCACTGGTTTTGTTTGAGCAAAACCTTTTTAATTTAATGTAATCAAAATTATCCATTTTACTTCTCTACCTCTTGTTGGGTCATAAGTTCTTCCCTTATCCATAGACCCTACGAGCAAAATTTTTCATGTTCGCCTAAATTGCTTATAATATTACCCTTTATGTTTAAATCATATATCTATTTTTACTATATCTTATGTTGTGAAATGTTGGTCTATACCTAGTTTCTATGAAACTGCTTTTCATATTTCCCAGCAATTTTTGCCAAATAGTGAATTCTTGGGACTCACAAAAGCTTGTATCTTGGGGTTTATCAAACACTGGATTACTATGATCATTTACTACTGTGTATTGTATAACTAATCCATTCCAATCATCCACCACTTTATTTCTTAGCTAGTACTAGATTGTTTATATAATTAAGGTTTTGTAATACAGTTTGAAATCTGGTATTGCTCATCCACATTTCTTCACATTTTTTTCCATTGATTCCCTTGATATTTTGACCTTTTGTTCTTCCAGATGAATTTTATTATTTTTTTCTAGCTCTATAAAATAATTTTTGATAGTTTGATTGGTATAGCTCTGAATAACCAAATTAATTTAGGTGGAATTGTTGTTTTGTAGTATATTAACTCACCCTACCCATGAGCAATTAATTTCTCCAATTGTTTAGATCTATGTGTGAAAAGTGTCTTGTACTTATATTCATAAAGTTCCTGGGTTTGTCTTGGTGTGTAGATTCATGAGTATTTTATATTGTCTGCAGTTATTTTAAATGAAATTTTTCTTTCTATCTCTTCCTGCTTGACTTCATTGGGAATTTATAGAAATGGTGTTGATTTCTGTGGGTTTATTTTATATCCTACAACTTTGCTAAAGTTGTTAATTATTTCAAATAGTTTTTAAGTTGATTCTTTAGGATTCTTCTATCACATCATCTACAAAAAGTAATAGTTTTGTTTCATCGTTGCATGTCCAACTCATTGATCTGCTCTTTCTCTATTTTATTGATGTAAGCATTTAGAATTATAAATTTTCACTTAATTACTGCTTTGTCTGCATCCTATAAATTCTGGTATGTTGTCTCATTATTGTCATTCTCTTTAATGAAATTATTTATTGTTTCTATAATTTATTCCTTGACCTACTCATGCCTTAGGATTAGATTATTTCATTTCCAATTAATTTTTAATCTATGTTTCCATGGCCCTTTTTAAATGTAATTTTTGTTGCATTATTGTTTGAAAAGGGTGCATTTAATTTTTCTGCTTTTGGTTATGAGATTTTTAATGCCCTAATATGTGGTCAGTTTTTGTGAAGGTGCCATATACAGATGAGAAAAAGGTATATTCTTTTCTCTTTCCGTTCAATTTTCTCCAGTGGTTTATCACATCTATTTTTTCTAAAATTCAACTTATTTTAACTTATTTCTTACTTATTTTGTGGTTAGAGTTATTTAGTTCTGAGAGTGGAAAGTTGAAGTCCTCCACCACTATAGTTTATTATCTATTTCCTCCTGTAACTCATTTAACTTTTTCTTTAAAAATCTAGGTGCTTTGCCATTTGGTGCACAGATGTTTAGGACTGATATTACTTCATCTTCTATGGTACGTTTTGGCAAAGTATACTGTTTATCTCTTTTAATTAGGTCTATTTTTACTTTTGCTTTATCTGAGATCATGATTGCCACCCCTGCCTTTTTTTTTTAGCCTCAGCTGAAGCATGATAGATTCTGCTCCAACTCCTTATTTTCACTCTGTGTTTCTTGGTTTTAAATGTGTTTCTTGTAAACAACATATTGTTGGATTCTGATTTCTAATCTGTTCTGCTATGTACTTCCCTTTTATAGGTGAGTCCAGCCCATTCACATTCACCGTTATGATTACTAACTGTGTATTTCTTTTCATCCCCCTCCCAGTTTATCCTTTTTCCTCTTTTTATGTGGCCCCTCCTCAAAAGTCTATTTTGCTTCTGACCACTGCCTCCCTTAATCTGCCTGCCCTTTTATCACCTTTCCCCCTGCTTTTATTCCCTTCTCCTCCTACTTCCCTATTGGGTAAGATAGATTTCTATCCCCAACTGAGCGTGTATGTTATTTCCTCTTTGAACCAATTCCAATGAGAGTAAGGTTCAAGTGTTGTCCACTATCTTCCCTTCTCCATTTTCCCTTCCATTGCAAAAACTCTTCCTTTCATTCCTCTTTTATGTGAGATAATTTCCCTTGTTCTCTCCCTTCCCCCTTCTCCCAGGGAATCTCTCTTTCTCACCCCTTTATTTTTTTTGAAGTCATCCCATCACAGGCAACTCATACTCATGCCCTCTATCTATTTACACTCCTTCTAACTGTCCTAATAATAATAAAGTTCATAGGAATAACAAGTATCATCTTTCCATATAGGAATGTAATGACAAGTATTATCTTACCATATGGGAATGCTATTGAGTCCCTTATGATTTCTCTTTCATGTTTACCTTTTTATGTTGCTCTTAAGTCTTATATTTGAAAGTCAAATTTTCTATTCGGTTCTGGTCTTTTCATCAGAAAAGTTTAAAAGTTCTCTCTTTCAATAAATATCAATTCTCCCCCCCCAAAGGTTTATACTCAGTTTTGTTGGGTAGGTTGTTCTTTATTGTAATCCTAGTTCCTTTGCCTTCTGGAATATGGTATTCCAAGTCCTGCACTCCTTTAATGTGGAAGCTACTAAATCTTGTGTGAGCCTGACTGTGGCTCCATAATATTTGAATTGCTTCTTTCTGGATGCTTGCAATATTTTCTCCTTGACCTGGAAGCTCTGGAATTTGGTTATAATATTCCTTGAAGTTTTCATTTGGGGATGTCTTTCAGGTGGTGATCAATGGATTCTTTCCATTTCTATTTTACTCTCTGGTTCTAGGATATCAGGGCAGTTTTCCTTAATAATTTCTTAAAATGTGGTGTCTAAGCACTTTTTAAAATCATGGTTTTCAGGAAATTCAATAATTCTTAAATTATCTCTTTTTAATATATTTTCCAGGTTAATTGTTTTTCCAATGAGATATTTCACATTTTCTTCTATTTTTTTATTCTTTTGACTTTGATTGTTTCTTGATGTATCATGGAGTCATTAGATTCCACTTGCCCAATTCTAATTTTTAAGGGATTATTTTCTTCAGTGAGCTTTTGTATCTCTTTTTCCATTTGGTCATTTCTGCTTTTTAATGTGTTATTTTCTTTAGTATTTTTGTGCCTCTTTCACCAAGCCCTTTTAATAATTTTTAATAATAATTTTTACCAAGACTCTCCTTTCATAATAATCTTCCATTATTCTCATTTACCCCAATTTTTTCCTCTGGCTCTCTTATTTGATTTTTAAAACCCTTTTTGAGCTCTTCCAGGAATTCTTGTTGAACTTGTGTCCAATTCACTTTTTTCTTTGAGGCTTTGCTCATAGCTATTTGATAGCATAGTCTTCTTCTGAGTTTGTGTCTTGATCTCCCCTGTCACCATTGTAGCTTTTAATTATCAGGTTATTTTTTGTTGTTTCCCTCTCTTCTGGGTTATTTCTTGACTTTTGACTTCATGTTGAAGTTGAATTCTGTTCCTGGGGTGGAGGGGGTACTGTTCCAAGCTTCAGGTTTTTCATGCTGCTATTTTCAGACCTACTTCTGGAGACCTATTAAGTTTTTAGTGCTTATAAGGTGGTATGATCCAAAGAAAGATGTGGTTATTGCTCTCCTGACCTGTGTTCTGGTCTTTACCCAGAAAGGGACCTTGTTCCCCTGTAGTGGCAAGTACAAGTATTCCTCTTGGCCCTGAAACTGTGACCAGGTCCACTGCCCTCTTGCAGCCTCAAAAGTTAGTGTTCTTTTCTGCCTTAGAACTGTAATCAGGTCTCCTGCTCCATTGTGAGTGACCACAAGCACACTTCTCTGCCCTGGAGCTATGGCCAGAGCCTCTGCTCCTCTGTGGCTGCAATCTGTAGTACTCTTCTTTACCCTGGAACTGTGACATGGAATTGCATATAGGCAATGCAATAGGGCCCTGAACCTAGTGCCAGCAAAGGGTCCCCTGTAACCTCTTTCCAACCAGTTGTCTAATCCTCTTACTGTCTATGGACTGAAAGCTCCCCAAATTGCTGGTGCTGCTGCTGCAGCTGCTTCCAAGGTCTACTGCTGCTGCTGTTGCCACAACATGTATTGCACTCTAGGCTGCCCATCACCCTGCTTTCACAGACCTTTTTTGCCCACCTCCAAAGTTGTCTCAGGCTGGAAAAACACTGACTTTTTTGTTGGCTCTGCCATTCCAGAATTCAATTTGAAGAGTTATTTGTAGGGGAATGTTGGGAGAGTTCAGCTGACTTCTTCCCTGAACTCTGACATCTTGGCTCTGCCTCCAACATTTAAATTTCTAATATGGTAAATGTTAATAGATCTAACCCACATAATAAAAACTCATGGGGGGTGTTCTTCAAAAAAACTTTTAAGAGTGTAAAGAAGACTTGAATTCAAAAAGTTTGAGGACTGCTGTTCTAGAAAAACTGGACTGTTCACTGTTTCCCACATAGGTTCTGCAATCTCGACGTTTCTACCCTGCCCCCAATCTCAGCCTGCTAAAATCCAACCTATTCTTGGAGAATGTTTCTTGGATATTTTGTAAAGAGAATTCTTTTTAGGATGTGAGTTATACCAGTTAGTTTCAGGGGTCTCCTCCAACCCTGAAATTCCATCTCTTCTATGAAGCCTTCCCTGATCCTGATATTTAAAGGTAATCTCTCCCTCTGCTATGCTTTCATAGCTCTTTGTTTGTAACTCTTCCATAAAATTAAGAACAATCTTCCTTTTTTGGTAATGATTTTTGTATCTGTCATCTCCCTACTAGATGCCTATGTCTTGCCCATGTCCCCATAGCAGTCCACAAACTTTGCTGCATATATTAGGAACATAATAAATGTTTGCTAATCAAATCCACATGTTAGAAAGGCTTCCCTCTGCCAAAAAAAAGACCTTTTATTTTTTTTTTGCGTATGCATATATACATGTTGTTTCCCCTGATGTTACCCCTTAAGGGTAGCAAATATCTTTGTATCCTCAGTACCTAGCATGTAGTGGACTTAATAAATTTTTGTTTATTTATTAATGACAATGATGTCCTCCCACCCCTACCATTGATTTCTAGGTCCACAGAAGACAAAAGAAATGGGCTTAAGTGAAATCAAGGAAAGATTTGGGATCTGTGTGTTGTACTCTAAGTTCGTTCTAGTCAATGTCGTTATGGAGCTATAGGTTGTAAAGTATTAAGAGCCAGATGAAGGGACTGACAGGCTTCATAACTGCATCATGAAGCAGACTATCTGGGGAAATTACTCCATTTCAAAGAGAGAAGATGCCTGCTTTACTTTCTTTTTTGGCTTTTTCTGCCTTTACTTCCTTCTCTCACATTTGATGTCATAGTGAATTCATCTTGAAAATTACAGGACAAGAGAATGCTCAGGAGAGCATCAAAAAAGGTGATTTTGAGTCTGGTTCAAGGGAAGATAAGACTCACTATCATCCTCTTATATTGGGAAAAAAACTGGTTTGTGAGTCAGAAAATTTGGAACCAAGGTCCAACTCTGTTACCTGCTATCTGTGTGACCTTTAACTCTCTGGACTTTTCTCCTCATCCATAAAATTCATTCAGTAAACATTTATTGTAAAATGAGGGAGTTGGATAGGATGACCTCTAATGTCCCTTCCAACTGTAAATTCCCATGATCCTGTGAGAAAAAAGAATACCAAAGTTAAACATGGGTAATAAATGAGTGCTGGGATTTGAATTCAGATCCTTTGCTTCAAAAGCCTGCGCTCTTTCCAATGAACAACATTGTCTCTTAAAGTGGGAGAAACCTATGAGAGCCTTCTAAAACTGCACTTAGTATTTAATGTCCATTTTGAATCACAGGACTATATCTGTAGGGAATGCATATTACAATTCCTATCCCTGCCCCCAATACTGTATATAGATGTCATCTTTGTGGTTAAATGCTAATTAGGGGTTACCAGATGTCTGAATCAACTAGACCTTCTTACTTATGTGCTGAAAACGGACACTCCAGATTTAGCCAGTTATGAAACAGACAGGAGGAAGAAGTAACCTAGTTCTTTTAAGACACCGTGTATCTTTCTAGTTGGTTTCATGGACTTGCTGGGTTTTGCCCAATCACATGTTAACAGTTTCATGAACTTATTTAGTTTTGTTCAATCACACCTGTATGCGTGTGCATGTGTTTGGGTGCATGGGTATGTATGGAGAGTCATGGTGGATAGAAATAACCATTCTGATTGGATAACTATCTTTAAAATACTACATAAAATTATACCAACAAAACAGGAAATACATTACATTGTATACATAACATAATGCCCATGGCAGACAAATATTAAATACCACAAAAGACCTGAGACCAGAAAAAGAAGTAAAAAGTCTAGAGTCTTGACATCCCAAAACCATGGAGACACAGCCAATGGTTTGTTGTTCTTGGAGGCAGTAGGTGTGTGTCTGTGTCTCTGTCCTTTAGATCTCAACTTCAGGAGTGTGGACCTTGCTTGCTGAGATTGCAATCCCAATTGCCAGACTGCCATTGTCAGAGAAGAGCTGGGCCAGGGAGGTGTTCAGTACCAGGCAATCACCATCAGTGATGATGGAGTCCACACACTCCAGGACCGATCTCGGGGTGGCCTCCCACTTGAGGCGCCTTTGGTTCCTATTGAGCTCCAGGCGGTAGGTGAAGCAGTCAGCCTGAGTTGGGGTCCCAATCAGCATCATGGTGGCAAAGAACTGTGGGTTGCCCTTATACTTCTCTTGCTTCCTCAGGACCAGCAGGAAGTGATGACCCAAGCAGGAGTGCATGATGATCCAATCAGCTGGTGCTGGGAGGTTCATGTCCGTGGCCAGGAAGACTATCTCTGCTCCCTGAAGGATGTCAATTCTGTGGCTTTGCCTCAGGTGGGACAATACCACCTCCAGCTGGCCTTCCCATTGACAGGAGAATAAAGGGCAGATGCAGAGGGGAAGCGGTGCCTCGTGCAACACTGCCTCCTGATGGTGAAGGTGGTGAGGGAGGGAGTGATGGCGGTGGTGGTGATGGTGGCGTTGTTGGTGGTGGTGGCGGTGGTGGTGGTGGATATGATGGTGAGGATGGAAGCCAGCTGACTCTGGAGTACTCTGTGTGACTGCACACCTGGTGGACACATACTGCAAAGGAAAGAGAAACAGGTTAGTGAGAAATGGTGCTAGGCCTTCTCCCCAGTCTAAGAAACTTCTAGGGTAGGAGTTCTTAATATTTTGAATATTATAATTATATATAATATATTTACATGTGACATTTATATACTTTAAATATTTATATAATATTTATAACTATATATTATATTATATATTTATATATTATATATTATAATTATATATTTATATATAATATGATATATTGAGACACAATTATCCATATATATGTAATATACATATTTTAGCTACAATACATCTACATATAATATACATGTATGTGTATATGGACCCCGTATTAAGAACCCCTGCCTTTTGAGGAACCCCATAGGTGAGAAAGATATGACATCAGTGAGAAGAACCCTAGCCTGGGGTTTTTGCTAAAGAAGAGAAAAACTCAATTATAATGCAACAAATAAGTAAAAGTGACAAGATTTGTATTTTTAAAACAGAGGAGTATATTGTGAACTTAGGGTTCTTAGAGATCAGTTCAGAGGGAAAAACAGTAATTAAGCCTTTTTGATTCCCTAATTAGAAGATATCATGAAATTGGTACACCCCCTCAGCCCTACTCTCTACCTCTCCAATTGGAGGGTGAAGCCATGAACTTCAAATCTCCATTTAAGGAGAGAGTTCAGCTCAGATATCTCCTCATTTCTCACCAGGCTACACTACTTTGAGACTTCTTTGACTGACTTCTCCACCATGCACCCCAAGTGGGGTACCTTCTCCTTCTCTTCTCCTTTTTCAGTCTCTTTTTGTGTATAATCTCTTCGCCCAATAGATTGTGATATCCTTGAAGGCAGGAAATGTCTTTCCCTCCCCGATATTTGTATCCCCAGAACTTAGTACAGTGACTGGAACACAATAAGCGCTTAATAAATGTTTCTTGACTATTGACTAGTCAGTTACTCGTTGGACTAGATGATTTCTGAAGTTTTTCCAAATCTGAGATTTTGTGATTCTTTGAAACCATATTTCGTAAACAAGTTGATTTTAAGGTGCAATGGGATATATGGTGAGATATCTTCTTTAGACAGTTGGAAATGAGGGGCTGGGGCTTAAAAGAGAGAAGACAGAGCTGAAAGTAAAGATTTGATGGTTTTCTATGAAGAGGTAATGGTTGAAATTGTGGGAATAGAAAATTACCAAGGGAGAGACTGTAGTAAGAGAATCAAGCAATCAACCAACAAGCATTTAGTAAATGCTATGTAGATGACAAGCACTGTGCCAAATGCTGAGGAGAGAGAAAAAGCAAAAACATTCCCTGAACTCAGGGTGCATGCCTCTTAAAGGGGAGAAGAACAACCCAGTGTGCCTCTCTCTTCGTCAGTCCAGAGTGCTGACCTGATTATCTCCAATGGTACCAAAACTCTTGTATGTCTTACTACATACATGTACCCTGGTGGCTTTAAAATGGCCATAGCTGGCTTTACAAAAATGGTGTTTTCTTCCACATTTAAAGTTGGTGCTAAAATAGTTGCTAGCATTTATCTATCACATTAAGATTTACAAAGCATTTTTCAAATGCAAATGTTAACTCATCTGAGCCTTCCAACAACCTTTGGAGGTAGGTGCTATAATTATCCGCAATTTTATAGACAAGGAAACTTAAACAAACAGAGGTTAAGTGACTTGTCCAGGGACACATGGTTTGTGGCAGGATTTGAACTCAGATCTTCCTGATTTCAAGTTCTTAACTCTGTACTGTGAATGATTCAATATTATCTCTCCATAATGAAAACACCAATACTAATGGTCCATAGTCCTTTACATTTAGCATTCTGGGAAATAATATATTTTGATGGGTGGCTTAGCTGTGGCTGCTCTGAGTAGAGCCCTGAGCTCTTTTCAATTCTTCTACACAGAATCACCATGTATTTGATGCTTTTTATTAAAAAAGAGCCACTCTAATCCAATTTCTGCTACCCCTGTTATGTTGTTTCAGCCATGTCTGACTTTTTGTGATCCCATTTTGAGTTTTCTTGGCAAAGATACTGGAGTGGTTTGCCATTTCCTTCTCCAGCTCATTTTTTACTGATGAGGAAACTGAGGCAAACAAGGTTAAGTGACTTGCTCAAGGTCACATAGCTAGTAAATGTCTGAAGCTGGATTTGAATTCAGGTCTTCCTGACTTCAAAACCAGCATTTTATCCACCATGACACCTAGCTGCCCCATTCCTCCATTAGCCACCATCCTTTGAAGGAAATCACGTGTATGGCTATGTTTTGAGGCAATAGTATCATAAGATTTAGAGCTGGAATGAGCCTAAGAGGTTATCTCATCCAATCCCCGTATTTTACAGATGAAGAAACTGAGGCCCAGAGAGGTAAAGGGACTTGCCCAACATCACACAGGTAGTATGATATAGTGGAAAGAATCAGAGAAGCTGGGTTCAGATTCAGATAAATGGTAGACCGCTTATTATCAGTGTGACCTTGAGCAAATCATTTAACTTCTCTGAGCCTCAGTTTCATTCTGTGAAATGAAATGGTTGCACTAGATGACCCCTGAGGCACCTTTCAGCTTTAAATCTATGGTTCTAGTAACTATTAGAGTCCAGATTCAAACCCAGGTCTTCTTATTGTAAATCTAGTAACCTGCCAATCTCTCTATCCTAATTCACCAGTGTATGATGCTGCCTGAATACGTCTCTTTCTTGGGTAGTACGGGGCTGGTGGCAGGGGTATAGTAGATCTACAGTGGGAGTCAGAAGCTTTGCATTATTGCCCCCACTTCTTCCATTTACCTGCCTGACTTTGGGCAAGTTATTGAATTTCTGTGAGTCAGTTTCCTTATATATCAAATGATAATCATAGGATTTCTTCCCTTGCCTTCTTTTCTCTTGCCCTCCCTTCCCTTCCCTTGTCTTCCCTTCCCACCTATACTTTCACTGTTTTAGGAAATCCCTGTTGAGGAAACTCCCTCTTCCTTTAAAGATTTCCACTTTCTCTGCCACTTACAGTCCTAGTTTCCCGGTACACTGAGAGGTTAAATAACCTCTCCAGGATCACACAGACAGTATGTTTTTATTTGTTCATTTGTTTGTTTTTTTGGGTGAGGCATTTGGGGTTAAGTGACTTGCACAGGGTCACACAGCTAGTAAGTGTCAAGTGTCTGAGTCCGGATTTGAACTCAGGTCCTGCTGACTCCAAGGCTAGAGCTCTATCCACTGTGCTACCTAGCTGCCCCCAGACAGTATGTTTTTGAGATGAGACTTCAGCCCAGGTCTTCCTAACTCTAAGGTTGGTTCTCTCCCTGCTACACCTTGCCTCCTTTACCTCAGCATCTGAGATTTAGATAATAATCCCTAACCTAACAGCCAGGTAGTGCAATGGACAGAGCATAGGACTGGAGTCAGGAAGATGCCTCAGTAGTTGTTAGCAATGTGCCTGTGTAAGTCACTTAATCTCTATGAGCTCAGTTTCCTCATCTGTAGAATGCAGATAATAATAGCATCTACTTCCCAGAATTGTTGTGAGCCCCCAAATGAGATGCTATTTGTAAAGTGCTTTGCAAAATTTAAAGTGCTATATAATTGGTAATAGTAGTATTTCTATTATTATTCCTCACTTTGGTGAGGTCCCAGAGAGGTATCATATATACAAGTATTATGAAAAATGTGGAGTGCTAAGCAAATATGAGGCTCTTCTATTAGTGCCTTTAGTTGGAGAGAGCTGGTGGCATTCAGCTTAATTAATTCCCTCCACAGACCTCTTGTCTCTTCCTTCCACATCTTCCCCTCTAGACTCTGAGGCAGCAAGCCTTAGGACCCTGGTATATTTGTTTCTTCATCAAACCCCAGGGAAGAGTTCCTAATGTCCTTGGCCTAGGTCTCCACGGTCACACGCAGTGACCTGCAAAAGAAAAAAATTCTGAGTGTCTGACTTGGAAAATGATGTGTCTGTCATGGGGACTTTTGAAACTCAGGACAGTGTGGAGGGATAAGGGTTGAGGAGAGCAGGGAATTTCTAGTTCAGGGGAAATGGCTACTGTTTCATTTCATTTGACCCTCAATGATTTAAAAGGGTGGATTGGAGGGACCTTTGGTCCTTCAGGCATTGGAATGGCTCTGACAGGCACAAAGATTTCCCATTGGCCTGGCAGTGGTGGTGATATGTTTTAATTTAAACCAAGATCCTCTAAGAGCAAATATAATAGCTTGCCCTAACCTATAGCTCCTGATGGAAAGAATAATGAACCCTTAACCCTGCTAACAGTGAGCCATACACATTCCTGGACCCCGGGAGCATTCAATCCACCTAGACTTGCCTGCCTATTCTTTTGTCTCTAGCTTTCACTGGGCTTTATTGCTTCTGGGTAACAACGTAGCCAAGTTTATAATCCCCAGTGCAGAGACTGAACCCAATGACTATGCAAATCAAGCAGGACATTATGAACTAATCAAGATTTCTACTCTTGCTGTGTGACTGTAGAAGGGATTATAAAATAATAAACTTGGGCTTCATTCTACATTTCTCGCCACTTCTCCCGATGAAAGATATGGTTAATTTAAACTATCTGTGGGTAAGCAGGTCATCGGGATGGTGACTAGGAGAAAGTGTTTTTTAATCGCTGCAATGTTAATCTGAAATGTTAATGGTCTCAGAAAATGAATTCTCATCTTCCTATCTAATATGGTGGATGTGTGAGTAATTACTTTCCCTCACTAAACTGTTAATGCAACATTAGTGATTACACTAATTAAAACTAATGAACTCTTACACACTGATAAACTCCCTCAGTCAGTCAAGTGGGGGAGGACAGTTCTTCCAACAGTTAGATTTAACTTCTCTCTTGGACGATGGATCTTAAATTAACCTTTAGAATAATGCTCCGAGATTGGTTTTAGAAATGGGAAGCTTTAGAGACCTGGTATAATTCTTTCCCAGAGATTAACAGCATCCATGGGGCCATTTCCAGCATCAGTGTAATTGAATCTGAAAATGCTTTCGCTAATATGATAAACTACACTGGTATGGTGTATAACAGCCAGGCTGTGGAATCTCAGGCCAGGTAGGAAAGAGCTTGTTTCTGTCCATATCCCATGACACACCTTTTTTGATGACTTTCTTTCTCCTTGCAGGTCAGGAATCTGATTTACAGGATTGTATTTCCCTCCAAAGCTCTCCCTTCCCAGAACATTACTGTGGTAATCCATTTCAACAGGAGGGGGGATTTTATTCTCAACTCTAAGTGACTGCTGCTTACACTCATTTGCTTTACATTCATTCATGACCTCATTAATGAGTATTAATTAAGAAAAGGCTCCCTAGTACCAGAAGAAGGGCAAAGGTAACCATCTTTCTCATTTTACACTAGGGGGGAAAGAGGCATAGAAGCTAACCTAAGAGTCAATCACTCAGGGCCAGAAGCTAACGTAGACCACCAGTGGTGGGGCATCCCGCCCCAAACCCACTCCCAGCTTCCTCTGTCACTGAAATACCAGATTTCTGAAATCAAGCTCTGGAAACACTAGCTGACCATTTTTTTATACCAGTCTCCCACCCTGGTAAAGGAAAAGCTCCAAACAGGAATTTACTCAAAATCTTTTCTAGCTTCCTCAAACCTTTCATTATTGCCCATTGTTTCCTACCTCTCCAATGCATTTATCGTGTGTTATTGTGTGTGATAGGAATCTGTATTTGTGTAACATACCTTTCCTAGACTGGAAGCTCCATGAGGACAAATTACTTACCTTATCTAAGCTTTTTAACTTCCCCAGCACCTTGCACAGTATTCTGCACAAAGTATGCACTCTACAAATGCTTTTTAAATTAATTGATTAATTGAAAACTGGAGGACTCATTTATATAATGATAACCAGATATGCTTGTATGCCCAGCACTGGGCTCCATGGGTGAATGCCTAATGTGGTTGGTGATAACAGTCTGGGTCTAGGCAGGAGGAGCTGAGAAATGCTATTTATGCATTTTGCGCAGTAGAAGGTTCACAGTTGATGGCTTGCATTTTAGTAAAGTTAAGAGAGGGACCATCTGATGAGAGACAGCTAGAGTTAGGGGATTAAAGAGATAGGAAAAGGTTTAGAATACCTCCTGTGGGGCTTATATATTTCAGGCATATGGTGAGATCAGGTGTACAGATAAATCTTTGTAACAATGAACTATGCATGACCTCAAATCAAAATGAAACTACTTGCCTTCTCACGGAGGGAGACAGTGTGAGAAGGAGAGAATTTGGAACTAAAAATTTTTTTTAATGATTATTAAAAAAAAATTGCACATGTAATTGGGAAAATTTAATGAAACAAAAATAATTTTTAAAAAACACAATGAAATACACATAAAGGGTTCTTCTTTACTTTTGATTGTCTTAAGATGGTCTCCTTTCTGATACAAGATGAACTCCTTGGTTCTGTCATCCTAGGATCTGGAGAACAAGCTCACATTCATCTTTGGATTCAACATGTCTAAAATGAAACTCAATGCTTTCCATGTCTACGCTTACCCCATCAACCAAATTTCTCTCCTTCTCTTAAAGGGCACCACCATTCTTCTAGGCATCCAGGTTTGCAACCTTGGAATCATCCTCAAATTTACCTTTGCCCTCAATATTCAATCCCTTGCCAAGTTTCACTGATTCTACCTCTTCATCATCTCTCCACTCATAGGACCACCACCCTAGTTCAGACCTTCATCACTTCTTGCCTTTTGCCTTGTCTATTGCAAAACCTTCTGATTAGACTCTTGGCTTACGGTCTTTTTTCCTCTTTAATCCATCCTGCATACACCTACCAAAATAAACTTCCCAAGTGCTTACATGACCATGACATTTTCCTGCTCCAGGATCTATCGCTCCCCATTGCCTCTAAGATAAAACATAAGCCCCTCACCTTGGCGTTAAAAACCCTTCATTGGGACAGCTAAATGGTGCACAGAGCTCTGGCTTTGGAATCAAGAGGACCTGAGTTCAAATGCGGCCTCAGACCCGACACTTACTAGCTGTGTGACCCTGGGCAAGTCACTTAACTCCTATTGCCTCAGCAAGAAAAAAACCCTTCATTATATGACTTTTCTAAATTTATGTCATATTACTCCTTTTTATGAACTTGCTATTTCTCAAAGTCAGCCCTTTATCTCCTGGCTCTCTGTCTCTGCATAGGCTCTTTCCCATTCCTAGAAAACACTCCTTCCTCATCTCTGTTTCTTAGAATCCTCAGCTTTTTTTAAGATTCAGCTCATGTGCTGCTTCTTGGTGGGAAGTCTTCTCCCAACTGGATGCTGCCATAATGCTAGAGGTAACTCTGAGCCCTGCTCCACTCCCACCTTTGGGTCCACTACTCAAATATCCCAATAATTGTTGGATGCAGATATGGTCACTTACATCACTTGGATAAGCAGGGAATCACAAACAAAAATCTTTCTGATAAGATGGTGGATCTTGCCTTGTATCCTACCACTACACCCTTACAGACTACCCCTCCAGATATTGCCTTATGGCCTATTGTACCCCAAAGACTCTTGGTTATTCATTTTGCTGTTACATCCTAAGGACCACTTGGCCATTCCATCTACCCTGAAGCTGAATCCTTTTTTATGTGTTGTCTACACTAACTACAATGTAAGCTACTTGAAGGAAGTCACCTAGGGGCAGCTAGGTGGCACAGTGGATAGAGTATCGGCCCTGGAGTCAAGAGGACCTGAGTTCAAATCGCACCTCAGGCACATGATACTCACTAGCTGTGGGATCATGGGCAAGTCACTTAACCCTGATTGCCTCGCCAAAAATTAAAAAAAAAAGTCACCTTTTCTTCTATCTGAAATGCTTGGCACACAGTAAGTGATTAATAATTGCTTTTCCAACCTATAAGCTAGTCATTTTATTTTTCTATGCCTCAGATGTTTCTTCAGAAAAATAAGGATAACCCAAACCCCTTCTCAAGTCACTGAATTCCCTTAGGGATATATCCTGGAAAGACAATACCTGATGTGAGAAAGCCAAAGCTAGACCCTGGAAAAATTATGAAGCTTGTTTTGAGTTCAATTAAATTAATTAAGTACCTATTTGGTGCCAAGTACTGTGGTAAGGCTGAGGAGGTAAAGACAAACTCAAAATCTCTTTAAGGACCCCAGTCTTTCCTTTCTGACACCCTTCTTTTTGTTCTGCCACCCCAAATGTCCTGGGACTTGTGTTCCCTCTCTACTCCCCCAATTAAAACTATAGTCCTGAAAGGTACTGTTATCAGTCATACAATTGTAAGACATAGATTTAAAGCTGGAAAGGACTTTATAAAGCCATCTAGTTGAACTCCTTCATTTTACAGATGAGGAAACTGAGGCTTAATGAGGTTAAGTGACTTGTCCAAAGCCACACAGGTAGGAAATGTCAAAAGCAGGAGGTGAACTCTTCCTGACTCCACCACACTGCCTCTTGGGCATTTATACCTTGGCTGAAACTGCTTTGTATGCTATTTGCATTTTAAGCTTCATCCTACTTGTGGAATAAAAGCAGTGGGCAGATTCTCTCTAAACCCTTACCAGGACATTTGGGGGAAAGTAGCAAGTGGTTTTCAGCTCCAACTCATTGGGGATTTTAAAAAAATCCCCCCTTGTCAGGAGAAAAACTTGCCAGTATTGATTGTGCACACAAGGAGCTCACTGTTTTTCCCACACCAATTTCATGGGATGTCACTTTCACTAGCTCTATTTTAATAGCCTGCATGTGACTGTCTGATGCATCCAAAGTCCCAAGAGATGATGCTGTGCTGGGTTGTTGCCAAATAGCAAAAAAAAAAAAAAAAAAAAAAAAAAACAGAATGAGTGGAAGTGTTGATAATGAGGCTTCATCTTTCAATGGGAGAAACAAAGCTCAAATTAGAACGTGGATGTTGGGTTTCTTTGCTCTCTCTTCTCAAGCAGGTCATACCTGGTACGGAGAAGGGAGCTTCGTGCAGACAGTCCTTGCTAGTTTGAATTCCTGGATGGCTATTTTTAATACTTGGAGCTGAGGGGTAAAGGGAGGAGGGGTGACTATGTAGATGCAAAGTGCTTCCTTCTGGATGGTATTTTGAAATCACCTGGTTTTGAGGAAAGCTGAGAGGAGGGGAAAAACAAAGCTGGTTTGCCAGAAGTGAACCTTTTTGCAGAAGCAATGCTATAGTGGATAGAAACCTGGACCCCAGAGCCAGGAAGACCCGGACTCAAATCCCATCTTGGAACTTAGTACCTGTGTGACCCTAGTCAAATTACTTGACCTCCATCTGCCTCAGTTTCCTCATCTGTAAAATGAAGGGGTTGGAATCTTTGGCCTCCAAGCTCCCCTCCAGTTTTAAATCTATGACTTTCTGTATCTCAAGCCCCTCAGGACACAATGTACCAATCTCTCTTATGATTATTTGTTGATGAGATGTGGTGTAGTGGGGAAAGAAATAGATTAGGAGTTAGAAACCCTGGTTTGTGTCTCTGAACCATGGTTTCTTCATCTGTAAAAGGAAGTATTACCTGACTTATAAGGTTGTAGTAAAAGAAAAAAGCAGGAATTTTCCTCAGGGAGGGGAAGATAAATTGTAAAGTGATGTCATATGAGCTTTTATTACTGAATATTCCTATAGAAAGGATTTAAACTGAGGAAATAAAAAAATATATACACATATACATATACGAATGCAAGATACATTAATATATGTGATATACTATAGACATAATATATATGTATTAATATGTGATATAATATGAATAGATGTACAGTATATTAATATACATAAATGCATGTGCATATATGTATATATCTATGTATATCTACATATGTGTGTGTATTTGTAGATACGTAGTCATAGAGATGGAAAGGACCTTAGAAGGCCATCTCATTTTTCAGATGAGGAATCCAAGATTCAGCATGATTAAAGGACTTGCCCAAAATGACATAGTAATCATTAGAAGCAGGATCTGAGTATGGTCCTCTGACTCTAGTGCCAATGCTTTTTGCATGGTACCAGCCATCTTCTGAAAAGGGTAATATATTTTGCCTGAGGATAGGGGAGGATAGGGTCCTTGCCTAGGGATTATTTGCACACCACTTTCTTCCTGCTAGAAGATGCCTCACCAACCCTATGCATCAATTGAATTCAACAAACATTTATTAAGGACCTACCATGGGTAAGGCCCCGGCAAAGTGCTGGAGAGATGAAAATAACCCCTGCCCTCAAGGATCTTATTGTCTTTTGGGATGCAACAGGTAAAGAGGCTCAAGGAAGGAGAGGGCTCTTATACCTGGAAGGATGAGGGAAGGCTTCCCACAAGATCATGGGATCATAGTTCCAGAGCTGAAAAGGACCTCAATGGACATTTTAAAGTTAAGGAAACTGAGACTCTCAGAGGTTAGGGGATTTGCCCAAGGTCACACAGATAGAAAAATTTGGTGACAGGCTCGAGGCTTCAGGTATTAGGAAACAGGGGCAGGATTCAGATATGAGTTTTCTGACACTCAATTCAGTGTTCTCTCTTCCACACTTTGTCAATCAAACGGCAATATGTAAATGAGACGTATTATAGCTATTTATTACTCTCTGGCTTAGCTCCATTGGTTACTGCATGTTGCTAAGGAGACCTAAACTGGGCAGTTAATTCCTCTCTGGGCCAGCCAGCTGTGCTGGATTTCATATTCTCAGAAAGTATCTCTAACCATCCCTTCCCTGCCTTCTCACTGTCTAAGAAATCCATGCCATTGATCACAAGAACTGGACAAGATTGCAGAAGGCTGAGCCTTTACTAACAGTACTGTTGAAAACCATCTCAAAATGTATGCAAGGGGAAGGGTGATCAGTAAAACATCTTGTATGAAGAGTAGCACTTTGAGTGGGCTAGGTATGTATTGTAAATTCAATAATAATTTATTAAGTACCTACTGTGTGCAGAGTTCTCTACTCTGTGCTATAGGTGCTAGGAGAACAGAGCTTAGATAACTTGAGATCCCTGCCCTAAGAAAGTTTACAATTCAACAGATGTGATGTCTTTCTGTCACCTGCTTTAGATGCTAAACTCCCAGGGGTCAGAGACCAAGTTTCCCCTTCTCTTCTGAACTCCTGTGGCACTGACTATTTATACCACACAAAGGAGCACTTCATTGTGCAGCAAATAGGCACCTCGTTCATGCCTCTCTTGCTTTTCTTTGTATTGTAAGGGGAAAGGAGGGAGTCAGAAAGATGCATGCACTGATAAGGAAAGAGCTCACTTTCCCACATATGCCCAGAAAAGAGTTGCTGAGTGACAGGGACTCCCATGTGGGAGGGAGGTTAATGTCTAGGAGATGGTAGTGATGAGAAAGGCGAAGGTAATCTGCAGAAGCTGGAGACCCTACCCAAAAGGCAAAGGCCAGAAGTGCCTGAGGCAAGCTGGGGACCAATAACAAATACCAAGAGCCAGAGCTAATGGAGGGTCACCACCATGGAGGACATGGGGCAGGTGACACTGAAGTGGGCCTAGGACCACTGTATACTTGAGTGATTGACACTGACTACTGTCAAGAATCTTTTCCAGGGACTATGAACTGAATTGTAGGGGTGAAGCCTAGGTTCCATGTAAGGGGTGCCAGATTTATCCATCCTTACATGTCTTGTAACAAAGTATGAATACTTGAACTTGGTAGCCTCTCTTGCTTGTAGGAAGGGAAAATGAATGTTGTTTGCTTGGGAGAGCTAAAAGTGAACCAAATTCTGATGTTTCCACAGAGACTTCTGAGTGGGGAATAAACACGAACCATCTTTGTTGTTGTTGTTCAGTTGTTCAGCTGTGTCCAACACTTCATGACCCTTTGGACCATAACATGCCAGACCCTTCTGTCCTGCACTATCTCCCTAAGTCTGTTTCCATGACACTATCTATCCAACTCATCCTCTGCCATCCCTTTTTCCTTTTGCCTTCCATCTTTCCCAACATCAGGGTCTTTTCCAATAAGTCTTATCTTCTCATTATGTGACTAAAGTTTAAACTTCAGTATTGACCTTCCAATAAATACTCTGAATTAATTTCTTTCAAAAGAACATGAGCCGTACAGGATATTAATTCTAGAGAATCCCTTAAGATTTAACTGCAATCTTTGTAAGCCTAGAGTTTGGGGTTCCATGGAAATGGGTTACAAGTATATATTGCCTTGTGCTCTTCACTCTTGTTTCCCGGATGTGTTGCTCTTTGGCAATTTGTTCCCAAACTAGAGTCTCCTTAAAGCAGAAATCCTGTCCTATTTATTCTGTGTTCCCACTCCCAATGGTTGGCACAACTCTGGGCACATGGTAAAATCACTTGTTTAATAATTTTATTAACAATGCTCAGAACACCACTTCCCTGGGAGGGCTTTGTGTTTTTCAAATAATCCCCTGCTACCAAGATTTTTTCCCCCTAGCTTTTCCCCTACATCTCTGCTGCTGTTATCTCCAAATGTGTACATCAGCATGCCACATAAAGACATGAGGTAGCCCAATCCTTAAAAAGCATGATTCCCTCAGAAAAAAGACATTTTGACAATTCTCCACAAAATAGCCCCAGTGACTAGATAGTATCAAAAAACAACAACAACAATAACAACAACAACTATTCTACTACTACTATTACTACTACTACTACTACTACTACTACTATTACCACTTTAACTACTTATATTTACATAGCACTTGACTGTTACAAAGAGCTTTGTATGCATTATCTCATTTGATCCTCACAAATATTACATTATTATTTACCATATGCTATAAATACTGTATTATTATTTGCTTCCATCACTCCCTATCCCCCTTTTCTTTCTTTTTTAGTCTAGGCTTGGTATTTCATCAGTGTAAGCATCTCCCAGTGTGGACACTGACTCAATTGAAAAGATTAGTAACTTGTTCCAACTTATTGTCTAACAGAGTTACCTGGAGGAACTCAATGAGTTTATTGAATCCAGGTCTCCCTGACTCTGAGGGTCACCCTTTGTCCAATATTCCAGAATTCCTTTCACTCTCATTTTGCAGATGAGAAAAATGAGGATGATAATAATAATAGCTAGCATTTAATATTTGCAAATACTTTATAAATATTATTTAATTTGATCCTTGTAACAACATAGGGAAGTAGGTGCTATTATTAACTCCATTTTGCAGATGAGGAAACTGAGACAGACAGAAGTAGAGTGACTTGTTCAGGGTCACACAGATAATAAGTGTTGCTGTTTGTCCTTTGTTCTCGAAGAGGACCATGACATCAGGAAGATGATGTTATGACTTGCAAGTGAATTTAAGTGAGGGAGGTCTGTGCAAAGTCACCAGCCAATGCTTTCTTCTCCAGAGCAAGGTGGGTCCAGGGGCAAGATGTAGATCAGGATGACTGGAGATGCTCCCCCCCCACCAGATAATAAGTGTGAGAGGCCTGATTTGAGCTCACGTTCTAGTTTTCTATCTACTGGGCCACCTAGCTGCTTCTAGATTAGATTGGAGAAGTTGAATGATTTACCCAAGGTGACTAAGAAAAGGTCGGGCTAGACTCTATGTCCCCTGATGCCAAGTCCAGAGTACATCCTTGTATCTTCAAGGAGATTAACCTTGATTAAATCACCTCATTTCTCTGGGCCTCAATTTCCACATCTATAAAATGAGGTGGGTGGGGGAATGGTCTAAGTGTTCTCCTGGGTCCGTTCCTCTTCTAAATCTATGATCCTATCATCTCTGGTTCAGACAAATGAACAAGTTTCATTCTCTGAAATTGAAACAAAAATATTTCAAGGATAAAGAACTCATTCCAGGGTGATAGTAACATTTCCACTATTCTTTTTAGAAGATGACTAGAAACATCAGGGATCCATTTTGACACACAGAGCATTGCCTCTTATTGTTTATCTAGCCTTTATGTATGCATCAGTGAATGAGTCTAAGAAGTCTACATACATACCTTCGCTGATTCAACCCAGGAAATCTCTCCTCTGAAATTGATCCATATCCTTCTTCAACTTCCTCACTCCTGGGGTTCATTTCTGACTCCCAATTTACATTCAGTTAACAAAGGGCCAGGCCCCTACTTCCATGATTCATTTTCTATTAGTTCCCAACTAGGTGAAGACATCACCTCGGTTCTATTATCTAGTTGAGGGACCGTGGCTCTTTTTAATCTGTGGCTGTTTTTCATCTGCTAGGTTTGGGGCATGCTAATGAGTTTTATAAATCTTGAAGATGAAAGACCATCCCCCCCCCCGCTCCAAAGGCAACTTTTTGTAGAACATCAGATTTTCCTATCTGAGATTGCTAAATGAAACCTCAGGCTCATATGAGTAATTTTGAGTTAAAATGTAATTACCTGAAGCCCTATTAATTATGAATACATCTGTAAGATCACTTGAGGACTGGCCCTTAGTCTGGTGAAGACTGGTTTATACAGGGCTGCTGTTTCGTTTTTTTTTTCCTCTCTACCCATTACAGACTGCAAGCCAAATTACAAATAGCTCATCTGGTAAGAGAATTGCACACGCAGCAGGGGCTTGGAATAGAATCCGATCTCAGAATTGGAAGGAACTCATATACCTTCCAGTCCAGAACAAGAATGAGCCAATGTCCTCAACTGTGTATAGCAGTGAGGCACTTTAAAAACTATTTGTAGATGTGAATGTACAAACCTTAAGAATACACAAGGGCAGTTAGATGGTGGTATGATTTGAGTGGTGATAGAAAGACCATTCTGCCAAAAAAATGCCTCACTCCTTTACCCTCCAAACCAGAACCAATGTATATCATGGTCCTCAAAATTGCACCATTAGAGAAAGGGAGGGCCATGCATAGATATCTGGGAACTCTGGGTAGTCTGTTCCAAGGAAGTACATGGCTATTGGAAACCAGTGAATTCTGGGTAGTCTTCCCTATTAGCAGGTAGCTTCCTGGCTCTCTCCAACTTCTCCATGGCCAAGCCTTTGTGTGCATGGCAAAGGGTGGAATACAATACTATTCTTACTCCAATGTATTCCCAATCCTAAAAATTCCTTTCTACCACATCAAGCTATCATCCCATCTCTCTCCTCCCTACACCAAGACTTCTTGAAAAAGTTGTCTATATCTGATGACTCCATTTTATCACCACTTTGTCCTGATCACCATCATTCCACTGACGTTCCCATTTCAAAGGTCAACAACAACCTCTTTATCACCAAATCCAAAGGTGTTTTTTCAGTCCTCATCCTCTTTGACTTCTCTGAAACATTTGATGCTGTTGACCACTCCCTTCTTCCAGCTACACTACTCTCTTGGCTCCCAAGATAGTTAGCTCTCCTGGATCTTCTACTTCTAGCTACTTCCTTTGTAGCATTCAATTTATCCTCTTTCTCTTCCCAGCCCTTCAATGTTGGTGTTCCTCAAGGCTCTCTCATTAGCACTCATCTATATTCTCTCTTTTTATTCCCTCCTTTGACAATCTCATTCATTTCCAAAGAGCCACTTGTTTTTTATATGCAGATAACTTCTTAATCTCCAGTCCTGGTTTTTTTTTTCCTCTTCCTTGAGTGGAGGAAAAATCCACCACTCAAGATACTCACCAGTTTCCTTATCTGTAAAATGGGGATAATAACAGCACCTACCTTGCAGGGTTATTATGATTAAATAAGATAATATTTGTAAAGCACTTAGTACCGTGCCTGATAGGTAACAAGAGCTATATAAACATTTATATATAAATATATATATATTTATATAAATACTCTTTTTCTGTGTTTGAACTTTGTTGCCTAAAAGAAATTTGCCTTGTATGACTTTCTTCCTGAAAATTAAAGTAAATCTGGATTATTTATGGTTCATTCAGTATTTCACATCCTATTTATTTATCACTAAGTTAATGTTAAATGACAATTTTGTCAATAATAATAGTCTGACATTAGTGACAGTCAATAGCATTCTTGATTCTGGGATAAGGGCATGAATTAGGAGTTAAGAGATCTGGATTCTATCACCAACTAGCCACGTGACCCTGATAAAGTTACTTTAACCTCTTCAGTTCTGAATTTTCCCCTCCATCAAATTAGGGGGTTGGCTTTGATACTATCAATTCAATGCAATTTACTTTTACAACCAACGAGCATTTATTATGCAAGGACAAAACTGAAACAATCCTCCTCAAGGAACTTAGTTCTGTTGATTAAATTATCAATTCAATTCAACAACCAACCGGCATTTATTAAGCACCTACTATGTGCAAAGCACTGTGCCATGTTTAAGATAGGAGTAATATTAATTAGTAACATAATTAAGATAGGGTAGGCCTTTATGGAAGTTACAGACTAATAAGAGGTTGCAGTAAAAAGTCATCAGAGGAAAAGCAGGGATGTTCTAGGTATAGAGAATGAGATGAGCAAAGGCAATGAGGCAAGAACGTGTGTCAGTGAACAAGGAGTAGTCTAGTTTGGCTACTAGAGTACAGAGTGCACGGTGGATAATAGTAAGCAATATACCTGGAAAAATCAGATAGTGCCATATTGTAGAGGGTCTTGAGGGCCAGGAAAGTAATGGAGTTTGAACTTTACTCGCTAAGAAGTAGAGATCCATTGAAAATTTTTGAGCAGATTAGCACGGTCAGATCTATGCATGAAGAAGTAAAAGAAATTCTCTCAGCATTTCTTTGGCTAAAGACCCCTTCTGTTTCCTTAAGGGGAGGAGTAGAGGAGAAGGAACATCTTTGGGTCTTGAGAGATTGCTCAAAGAGGCCCTCCATGAATCTTCAGCCCAGCAGTGGTTAGTTCTCTACTATTTAAGGAGGGCACTCAAGGAATTCATCCTATCATTTCCCACCCTGCTAACCTCTTGGATTTCAGAGCTCCAGAAACTCATCACTCTGCAAGATGAAATCAGCTTTGTAATTCCCACCTCCTCAGCTCATTTGCCACCCTAGCTTCAGGACTTCTTCATGCCTCACTCCACCCCACCCCCAGCTTCTTTTTATGTGTTGTCTTCCCCATTAGATTGTAAACTCCTTGAGGACAGGGACTTCCTTTGTATCCCTAGCATTTATCATGGTGCTTGGCACATAGTATGTTTAATAAATATTGACTATTGGCTTACATTTCTGAGTAACCCTTATGAGAGGAAGTGAGGAAAGATCCCTCGAGAGATAAAATAGAATGTCCATTACCTAGATGATGATGTATCTTTAGATTGCAGCCATGGTATGAACTCATCAGTACCTCTATCTTGGGCAAGCATGGCAGATAGGCAATGAAATAAATCCAGAACTGAACAGGAAGAGGAGATCTGGCTTGGCCACATTGGTGAAATTGGCAAGTCCTTTCAATGATCCTCAAATGCACCTGCCACAAAGGCACATTTTTTAACAATAATACCATCTTCTGATGCTACACGGTTGTGAATCACAGTACGACACTCTCTACAAAGAGCCACCGCTGTTGGAAGTCCAAAGAATGATGTATCAATACCAGATTGGGTACAAATAGGCTGCAGAATATTAATAATGATGAAGGTCTCTGTGAGGGAAATGAGGGACAGAATAAACACAAATGTAATGAGAAGCAATATGGCATCCAGGTTCTCTGGATCTGGGTTCAAATCCTCTTTCAGCCTCCTGTGTGACCTTGAACAAGTTATTTAACCACATAGGTTTCAGTTTCCTCTTCTCTAAAATGAAGAAGTTGAACTAAATTATTTCTATGGCTTTAAATCTATGAGCCTACGACTAGCTTTCTGTTCTTATATAAAGATATTGGGAGGAGTGGAGGAAAAATGAGGACAAGGAGATAGGAGAATTGCTTCCCATTGGGTTTGGGGACTTCACTGCTCTGCCCAGCCCTAATAACTCTTTCTTTCATCCAGTATTCACTGCTGAGTTACTACAGCAACAGCATTATCTCCTAGGAGCAGGCTGATTGTTTTCAACTGAGGAAACAGTGCCAAATCCACTTCAAGATGACAGGAATTCTCCCCATAAACCCAGGCAATTCCAGATGCCATCAAGATTACATTTCAATGCCCTGTGTGGTCAAACTTCTCTCCTGAGTGGGCCCTACTGAGAGACTAGAGTTGTTAATTGGATCAATGATGACAGAAGATAGACCCCTAGACTTTAATTGAGGGACCCTGAGGCTATGAGTGCCAAATCCACATAAGACTGTGCACCTTTGTGACTGGTTTGTTCACCTCAGGGGAGGCTTTGACAGACAGTAGGAGCTGTCATATCTGTAGCAGATTTCATCACAGGCAAAGAACTTAGGAACAGTCATTGATATTCCACAAAGAGATCACAGCCCACACTTGCAGCTACACCTCAAGGAAATGTTTCCTCCCCAGTTATGAGAGCCATGAACATGCTCTAGGCTTTCCCACCTCCATGCATTTGCTCATATTAGCCTTAAGCTTGAAATGCTCTCCCTTGCCCTTATTGCTGAAATTCTACCCATCCTTTAAACACCAACTCAAATGTCCTATCCTTCCTAAAACCTTCCTTGCACTCCTTTCCTCCCCATCCTTCAAAAAAAAACTTTCCCCATGGTTGTCACACAAGCATTTTGGTCATGGTTTTGCAGTTTTCTACTGCACTTCATTTTAGGCAGGCAGAATTCTTTTTTAGGTTTCTGTGCAGTTTTGTGTATATTTGTGCAGCTGGAGAAATTCAGAAGTAGGTCTTGAGCTGTTTCGTTTGCTAAGGGCTCCATGTGACTAATGAAAGTGTATCTCAATTTAATACATAGAATAAGTATCTCTGAAAGAGTATTTTGAGCCTCAAACTATGCCTAGTTTTAGAAAGAGTACTGGGGAAGATACCATACTCTCATGCATGGGAGAAAGAGGAAAACAGAAAAAGGAAAGAGAAGGAAATGAAAGAAACATCCATATAGTGACCGAATAACAACGTCTCAGAGTCAGAAGGAACTCAGTGACCATTTACACAACTTGTATTGGAAAAAGAAAGGTTAAGGTTGAATCCAATAATGCCCATTTCCAATAGCAATCTCTTACTTATATGTGGTCTTTATTTAGGATCGGGATTTTAGATTTAGAGCAGAGTTTGGAGACCATCTAATTCAACTCCTTCATTATCCAGAGGAGGAAACCTTAGGAGAATTGAGGCTTGCCCAAGATGTCACAGGTAGTGAGTATCCGAAACAGGATTTGAACCTAGATTCTCCGACTGTAGAGTAAGTGCTTTTTCCAGTACCACCCCTACTCCTGAAGTCATAAGGAGTGGTAGAGCCAAGATATGAACCCAGATCCTTTGTCTCCAAGTCCAATATTCTTTCCACCGCATCCTTCTGAAAGTACTTTGTAATCATTTGTTTGAGTCGCAGCCCTAAGGGGGAGAGACAGCATGGCAGAGTAGACAGAGAGCAGGCCTGGATTCAAGTCCCATTTTTGACTCACGCTGGTTGGGAAAGTCCTTTAACCTCTTGGTGCTCTGAATGCCTCTTTTAGACTGTAAGTTGCAGAGAAAGTACTGACCTGCATTTGTAGAGGGAATTTTCTCACTAGAAAGTTTCCTCTATCAGTGAAATCATAGGTCTAGTACCTATATAATATATGTATATATATACACACACATATATACATACATACATACTCACACATATATATGCACATACCCCATATATATGTATGTGTATATATGTGTGTGTGTGTGTGTGTGTGTGTGTATACTAAAAGCAGTAACATGGACCAGGAAAATTCTGGGCAATTATTTTTTCTCTTTTTGCTTAGCTTTTATTCTTACTCAACTTCATTTGAATGCCATTTAAAAAGGGATCAAAGTCAGTTTTGTCATTTCAACTTCTATACAACTCTACTGAGTTTTATTTGACAGAGCCCCAGAAAATGGGGTTGGGTGGGGCAAATGGATCAAAGGTTTAGATGGGAGTTACAAAGATTTTCCTAATTCTAAGTCAGATGGTTGTCTGGGACCACAGCCTTCAAATCATCAGTCATAGGTAGTCAAAAGAATAGACTCAATCTTAGCTTGGGAGGGGGGGAGCACTGTCTGGCTTTTGTTCTGCTGCCCTTAGCTAGGTAGGAAGGCTCATAGATTGTGTTATAAATGAAAAGAGCTCAGTCTGTTCTCACCAGGGAGAGGCTTTCTAGGGACCACACCTTGATACATAGGAGCAGGGAGTCAGTAGATGGCAAGAGCTAAAGTCCACAAAAGGGTAGTGGAGAAAAGTATAGCAAGGACAATGCCAGTGAGCAGGGTGATATTGTTACTAGAATACAAAGGCAGCACTGAAGTGTGCATGTACCTTCCATAACGTACCCTAGCCATACAAGTTACCAGTCCATGCTCCCTTGCATGTTTTGTGTACATCTGTGTGTATGTACCTTACTCCACTGGTGGTGTGGTAACATGTAGAAGAACAAATATGTCCTTGGGAAGATCCCTTCTTCTTTAACAAAAAAAAAAACAACTCTAAATACATTGGATTGATACCTTTTGTTTTTACCTACTAGTCATATAGGTACTCTCCCACTCAGAACTGAACCTTTCATTGTAATAAAGAAAAAGTTAAATAAAAACAACTAATAAAGTGACCACATCTGACAATGTATGCGACATTCTGCCCCCATAGCGCTCTACCTCTCTGCCAAGAGGAGGAGAATGTGTTGTACTGGCTATTCTCTGAGGCCAATAGTGGTTATTACATTTAGTCAGATTTTATCTTCCTTTCAGTTTTTGTTTTATTTACATTATTACAGATATTATGCATATGGTTCTTCAGGTTCTGCTTATTTCATATTCTGTCAGTTAATCTAGAAATATAAAATTATGTAAGATTTCTCATGTTTTTCTGAATTTTTCACATTTGTCATTTCTTCCAACATAATAATATTCCATTATATTCATCCACTTGTTTGATTCCTTGTTCCCCAGCTGATGGTCAGACAATTTCTTTTCAGCCGTTATCACAAAAAGTGCTGCTATGAATATTTTGGTATCTTTATGTCATCCTTTAACCTCTTTGGGGCATTTGCCTAGTCGTTACCTCTGGGTAGAAGGGAATGAACAGTTTAGTCACTTTTCTTGAAGAATTCCAATTTGTTTTCCCCGATGACTGGACCAATTCACAGCTCCATCAACAGTATGTTAGTGCATCTGTCTCTCTACAATCTATCTAACATTGCTTGCTTTTTTTTTGTTTTGTTTCAGTCATCTTCGCCCATTTGCTGGGTATAAGGTGAAACCCCAGAGTGGAATCTTTTCTTCCCACTTCATTTGCTCCACTATTTGATTAGATAGATGTCTTTTGTTTTGAACTAATATGTCTACTGGCTGGTTTATAAAAGCAAACATATAAGTGGGGACTTGGAGGCTATGGTTTTTAATGGGTTATGACTTCCAGAGTACCTCAAACCTGGGGTAGTTTTGTTTTGGTTTGGGGTGGGGGGAGAGGAGAGGCAATGAGTGAAATGGAAGCCCAAGTGTTATACTTAGCTATTTCCATTATCTATATTGAGAAGTTAAAGTAGCTGATCTATTCTACAAGAATGACAACTTGAACTGTTAACCATTCAGTTAACAGATGTGGTTACCATTTCATTAACTCTATGCCGAGTCAGAGATTCACATGACCCTGAGGATGTTCAGAAACGAAACAGAGGCGGAGCATAGCCATTGAGTAATCCTCAAGTAGGCAACAAAGAATTGTTTATTTCCTTTCTTTTCATGGAATTTAAGTTTATCTGTTAGAAGACAGCTTGGTAAGAATGAGTAAATTCTCCATTTTCCATGGCTGCCCACAATTTCCTACTATTTACTTGACACCTGAAAGACTAAATTGGGTTTTTGTGTTCAAGGTTTGCAGACACTTTCCTCTCTTCACTTTATACAGAAATCAAATAAAATAAATATAGAAAAATAAATAAAGAAAACTGTGTTATGTTCCCTTGAAGCTCTTCCACCACATGGGGAGTAAAGCCTTTGTGGTAAGAAAGAGGAGACTTATTTATAGGAGAATAGGCTGAGAGTGATGCTGTCCAGCATCTGGCAGAGCTATGAGTTGTGCAAATCACTCCTTTCTTACCACCTGCTCGTCCCCTCATCTCAAAGCCTATGGGGGGGGGAGGTGGTTTTATCCAATCTGACTTTGGTTCTTCATTAGAAGTGAGCAGGTGAGGAAAGAGGTCAAAATTCAACTGAACATGTGTCCCACCTACAGCGAGAGAAAATTGAACCTATTTATAGAGGATGGAAAGTTTAGAAGGTCCTGACCACCCGTCTTCCTTCTCCTCCTCCTCCTCTGCCTTGGGAAAAAAAATAGACTTCTGTGAATTTAATGTTTCTAAAGGGTACCTGGTCGGTCGTGGAACTAGATGCTCATTACACAGAACAAGAGCAATGAAAAGTCTTGCAAGGAGGCAAAGGAGACTCTCTGTGCTCCAAATCTTCAATTTTGGTCCTTACCTGGAAATTTTCTCCCCATCTTAAGTAAAGGCGACACCCAGTTCCCGTAAAACACCTGACTTTTCCATATCCCTTTTATGTGAAAGAACTTTGGTAATCATGAATCCCAGCTAGGTGGCCCAGTGGCTATGGAACTTCCCCTTTTTCCCCTACCCTGACAGAAAACCCAATTTTCTTCTGTTCTCCCTCTCTCTATCCCTTAGGACCAGTCCTTGGTGTTGTAGTTAGTGATGCTGGTACTTGGGGCAAGATCCACAGAAACTACATAAGGCAAGCAGAGTGAAAGATGCCTTCAAATCAACTTTTCATGGCAAATTCAGTCTGGGGGTGGAGACAGGAGTCCTTGGACCTTAGGACATAAAGCTATGTTGTGGAAGAAGTCATGGAGACTTCATCCCATTTGAGTGTTGGGTAGGGTATAGGTGATGGGAGTGGGGGGGAGGAGGGAAATGGTGGGATGCAGACAGAATCTACAGTACAACTTGGAACCACTGCTTACAAGGAGGACAGGGCCAGGCATTGGGCATATGTAGAGGAAGCATGACATTTGGTACCTTCCTATTGTACCTATTTGCTCTTTTTTTCCTAGTGAGGTGCTAAGCTCAATTGTTTCCAGCTGCTGAAGGTATAGAAGTGCTTTCTATACCCTCTGACAAAGCCTTTGTTCCCCTCCCCTCATATCATCTCTGTCCATTCCAGCTTCTCACAAGACCTCTCTAGTATTGAGACAGGCAGGGAGGAATAAAAAGAAACCTGGGGTCCACCCCTTAGACTCCTGTCATATGAGTGTTCATCCCCTCTGAGTGTGTTCCTGGCCCTCCATCTCTCTTTGTCGATGACTCAGGAAGAAAACCCACTGAGAGGAAAACCATACTGCTCCATCAGGGTCTCCTGAGTATATGACAGGAGAGCGAGCCTGTCACAGGGAGGTATTAGAGTTGTGCCATCGGCCCAAAAAGCCAAAGACTAACTGGGGTCCTGAAGGGCAAAAGAGACTTTTCTGTCAGGCTGATAGGCAGGCTTAGCACAATGGTACTTGGGTGAAACGAAGTCCAAGTGGGTAACCTAGATGAGGCCACTGGGTCTGAACATGGAGTCGGGAAGACCTGAATCCAAATTATGTCTCCTAGACAAGCCACTTCAACCCTCAGCCTCAGTGTTCTCATCTGTAAAATGGGGATTAATAATAGCACCTGTCCCACAGGGTTGTTGTGAGAATCAAATGAAATAATACAGGTAAAGCGCTTTACAAACCTTAAAGTGTGATATAAATGCTACCTATTACTATAAGCAAATTAGAGTCGGAGGACTGAGTGAGGCAGTCATACGCACATGCACCACACTTCACTCATGTCCTGTTGTCCAGGGCTATGTTAGGTACCTTCCTAACACACCCATACCCGCTCCCACCCTCTACCCATACTCCACACACACATACACACATACACATAGCTCAAGAACCACAGTTGCTATTGCAGGCCATTGCAGACCCATTTCCCAATTAGAGGCCCAGCCTTGCTCTTTATTCCAGGGACTTGTCCTCCTTCCCCAATTCTGTGATAAAGTGAGCTGAATAACCTAAATAACCTAGATAAATCTTTCTTCTGTCTTTTGTATACCTATTGATCCTTTAATACCTTGATGCAACTTTCTCTCCAAATGGACCTAAATGATATTGAAAACAAGAAGGGAGAGGAGGTGATATAAAGGGGCAGGGGAGGGAATGATTTAATCCAAGAGTTTTTAACCATTTTTGTGTTTCATGGACTCATTTGGAAGTGTGGTGAAGCCTATGGATGCCTTCTTAGGATAACTGTTTTTAAAAATTCATAATTGAAGGAAATGCTAAATTTCATGTAGAGGTTAGTGAAAATAAACATGTAATTTTCCCCAAGCAAGTTCATAGACCCCCTGAAATCTCTCCATGCACCCTTTGGGGGGAGTCTATAAACCCCAGGTTAATTAATTGTTCACAATGAAGGAAGAGGGCTGCTTTGGTGGGCTGATCCCTCACGTAGAGGAAGGAAAGAATAGAGGTGAACTGGGGAAGCCAGACCGAGGTGGAAAAATGTCCCTGGGGTGGGGGAGGGACTTATATCTTGTCAGAAGTCCTACCCCTACCATTCCTTACCCCTAAATTCAAATTGTTCTTGTTGCTTTTATCAATACTAATTCAAATTTCTGTAGTTAAAGTCTACATAGAACCTTCCTTACAAACACATGTACCCCTATGCCCACTACTAACATAAATAATGCAATCAGCAGACCTACTTCAGTCCCCTTCCCAGTCCACAAGAGTCCCCAACCCTGCTCTTCCTTCACCAGCCTCCTCCTACCCTCCATTCTGCTTGAGTCCCTTCCCCTCCAAAATACCCTAGCTTGTAGCTAAGCTGGTGGAGTCCTTCTTACTGCTTGTTAGGTGGGGCCAATAAAAGGGGAGGTCAGACTCTCTTCTTCCATTACAGATGTGTTCCCATGTGGAACACATATAGTGTGGCGCCATGGGTAGAATGCTGACTTCTTTGTGGATAGAGCCACAGAGACTTGAGTTCAGGTTCTGCCTCAGACACTTAGTGGTCATGTGAGTTCCCTGAGAATTCCTCAGTTGCCTCATCTGTAAAATGAAGGGATTGGCCTTGATGACCTTTAAGGTCCCTTCTAGTCCTGAATCTATGATTCTATTAGGATTGTACCATTCTCAGGCATATCTATGGGTTAGAGGGAAGCTATCATCATATGTCTTAAATAATATTTATTTTATGAGGAAATGTGTACTGAGTAACAAACAATAGAGGACTAACATAAAATTTTTTTCAGAACATACCCTAAACATTCGTATGTTGGGGATTCATCTTTACTTGGCATTTCTATAGCACCTGACCTTTGCAAAAGAACTTGACAATAATAACTTGGTGTGTCTTCACAACATTCCCCGGGAATTGATGGATGAGGGAGTCAAGACAAAATATCTTCTTCGCAGTGTTGAGCAGGTAAGGAAACTAAGCCATACACTGTACTTTTCAAATGCAGTAGAAACCAATGGAGTGAGACTCTGAAGATGTAGCAGCTGTGTGATAGGGTTGAAGAGAGCTCACAGTTGTCCAAAATGATTGATTATCCTCTTGGCATCCTTCCATGAGACTGGTAATTGGGGCAGTTGGGATGAAGTCCTGGTGTTTAAGATAGAAAGTGCTGCAAATGGTATTTGGAGTGGGATTTGAGGGGAGACAGAAGTGTTAGTCTTGGAGTGACACTTGATGTGAGCTAGCATAAGAGAGCGATTAGTTATTGATGAGCCTAGCAAACTGAAGATGTGTGAATCAGTGCATGGATGAGAGGAACTGGTTTTGGGTGAGCATCCCCAATAGATTTGTGGGCATGTTTTGGGCCCCATGTAGCAGATCCTTGTAAGTGCCTGGGATATGCCTCAGGTGAACTTCCTTTGAGGGAGCATAAAGACAAATGGAGCTTAAAGCAGCACATAGAAACAAATACCCACAACCTGTGAGATGGAATCACATTGGGTCCTAAAGCTGATCTCTACAGAGGCCATCTAGGGATCATGATAACAAAGTCTTGGTCAACACAGCAATCTGATTGGTGTAGTGTTGGACTGTTTGTAATCTCCTTCCATAAAAAGAGAGTGCCTCAGTGGACAACACATGAGGCTATTGAGTAGTTTAGCTGGAGAATGAGTGTGAGTTGGTCTGTATCACAGGGAGAGATTGGGGATTGGTGGCACAGAGGATAGAGCACCAGCCCTGGAGTCAGGAAAACTCATCTTCCTGAGTTCAAATCCAGTTTCAGACACTTATTAGCTGTGTGACCCTGGGCAAGTCACTTAACCCTGTTGGCCTCAGTTTCCTCATCTGTAAGATGAGCTAGAGAAGGAAATAGCAAACCACTCCAGTATCTTTGCCAAGAAAACTCCAAATGTTTGACAAAGAGTCAAACATGATTGAAATGACTGAACAACAACAACAACAAGACCTGTGGTCTTGTCTCAGCTCTATCCCTCACTCTGTGGGACCATGAGCAAGTTACTTTACCACTTTCTGGCCCAATTTTCATATGAGTAAAATGAAAATGGCAGAACTTTCTGTGTCTCTATCATATAACAGCAAAGAAGCTTTAAAAATGATTTGGTAAGATTTTAAAACTACTTAAAAGGGCTCTACAAATACAAACAATAGCATGATTACTTAGGGCAAAGGGATAGGGACTGGGTCTGTGGTTTCAGTGGTACACAGAACTCTCTGAATGATGAAACTCCCTCCACCAATGCAGGCTGGCCTTTTCTCTACAACTTGTAGTCTCAGAGAGTTGCCTCGAACAGAGGTGCTGACCATGTGTGTGGAATCCACAACATTCTAGAACCAGTGTGGCCCAAGGCAAATTAAAATGTAGTTCCTATCTGATTTTAATGTGTTGACATATTATTGAAAAAGAAATATATAAGCATGTGTGGTTTTCTAAGTGAATATGTGGCTTACAGGGATCCTTACGTACAGCCTAGTGGCCACCATTTATACTTGAGTTTGACACCATTGGCTAGAGCAGAGAGAGGATATATAACTTGCCCAGGATCACAAAGTCCATATGGGTCTGAGGTGGAACTTGAAAACAAGTTTTCTTGGGTCCAAGGCCAGCTCTCTATCTATCTGTGTGCCATTTATTACCTTAGTGAATTGCCTAGGGGCACTGAGAGATCCAATGCCTTGCCAGGAGGTTACAGGGACAGGATATATCAGAAGTAGGACCTGACCCTCATTCTTCCTGAGTTCCAAGCAACTCTCTATCCACCACTCAGGTTCTCTAGCAAATTACTATTATCTCTAGCAAATATTGCTTTTTAGTACGGTTTCCCTCCATCACCCAGTTTGACTCATAAATTGTCAAGTGTGCTCAAGGAATGAGAACTAATTTTATTATTAAACCACTGCAAAACACAATTAGGAAGGCAAGGAAACTTATGTCATACATTCCAAAGTCACATACTGGAAATTTGGAGATTATTTATTGTACTATATTATCTATTCCACTAGCACAGATAATAAGAAATAATGATATTTTCAAATAAATTTGTTTAATTTAATGTCATGTTAGGAGAGAACAAAGTGCTACTGATAACTTTTCTCATATAATGGCTGAGTATTCTTGCTTGGATCTATTCTTCCCACCTTCCCACACTTGCAAATACCTAAATCAAATCAAGTCACTCCCTTACACAAAAACCTTCAGTAGCTCCCTCTTGCCTCCTAAGTAAAATATAATAAACTCTGTATTCTTATTATGTAACATAATAAACTACTTGATTTCTTATTCAAAGCCCTCCACAGTCTACCCCAACTTGCCTTTCCAGCCTTAACTTATATACATGGGGTATGTTGCAACCAGGTCAAACCAGCTGAAGAGAGATGATTATTAAATTTTCAGCATGACCATTTACACCTCAAAAATTAGCAGAAGTTACAAACCAGGTCTTGTTTTGTTGATTGTCTAGACTTAAGAAAGTGATGGACAAAATGTTAATAATGCCAATTAAACTTAAAAGTGTGTTGTGAGTACATTTTAAAAAAGAAAGTTGGTTGCTAAATATTTACCAGTACCTTTGCTAATTTACATTAAGGGGTTAGTCTGGCACTCAGCAACTTGTAAAGAGTATCCACTTCCTGTCGGGCACAATCCCTCATTTAATCTGTCTGATTCATTCCCAGTGAAAAGTAGCTCACAATATGTACGGCTGGGGAGCAGCTCAAACCTGGTCATCTTTCCCAACCTTGCTCTTCTTTATGTATCTGGGTTTAGTATAGGCATAAAACTAATTTATAGCTCTTGCCAGAATCAGGACAAATTTTCATCTCAGCCGGTCAAGTGAAAAGCACTGGAACAAATGAATAACGACTGACCCATGGTACCTATTAGAAATCATGCTTGGATCATCTCATTTGCTGTTTTAACATGAGAAATTAAGGGCTCCAGCAAGGGTTGCCACAGTAATGAGATGGAACCTTATCTTAATGAGCAGGGTCTTCAGGTGCTGTGTATGGGCAGAAGAGAGGAAGACTCCTGAGCCTTCCTATTCACATGACCTTGAAAGGGTTTTTTTCTCTGTGATTGGGGCTGCACATTCACTAGGTTTCTGACTTGGATTTATTATCAATCGACCAGGACTCAATCATCACCTACCATGTACCTATTACTGAGCTGTTGCTGAGAGAGATAAGAGGTTATGGGAGGTAGTGATGGCTGCCGAGAGGTTTAGGTGAACCTAATACACAGGAAACTACCACCGGTGATACATGGAAAGGAATAATTAAGTGCTAAGGAGTGTGATACAGACTCTAAGTGCTAAAGTAGTAAGCCAGCCCAGGGTAGCAGGGAGGAAACCAAGAATTGGCGAGCTAGTTCCAGGAAGGCTACTAAACAGCTAAACCTCTGCGTGTCCTTGAGCAAGTGATTTGAATTTCCCTAAACTTCGGTTTCCTGGTCTATAAAATGACCAGGTTAGATGAGATGATCTCGTAGGTCCCATGTAGCTTTAAGATGTTATGATTTTAGATGTTCAAAGGAGAGGGAGATAATTTAATCCCACAAGACTTTACTGAATGCTAGATCAGGGGGTGTAAAGAAAAAGAAATAGGAAACAGCCCTAGCCTCAAGGTGCTTACATCCTATTGGTCAGAAACAACATGTGTACAAATTACTAAATACAGAATATACAGGAAGTATTTTTGTTGGGAAGGGAACATTCTTAATATGAAGGATGGGTGGCAATGGTAGGATAGGGGTTTCAGAGGGTACAATGGAAGGATAGGGACACCAGAGAAATAGGCTTGATAAGGATGGATAGGAGGTAGCAGCAAAGGGTGATCAGGAAAAGGAGCTTCTTCCTGGGCAGCCTAGAACCCAGAATCCCAGGGATTCTGAGAGGAGCCCGAAGAAGTAGATTGCTATGTATTTTACAGTAGCAAAGGTATTGTTGATTTGATTCTCAATCCTGGAGAAGCAGATGGAGGCAGAAGCACACACTCAGCAGCAGAGCAGATTCCAGTGTCTGGTCCTGTCTAACAGTCAAGAAAGGGGTCAGCAAAATCCTGAGGCCAGGGCTCTTATCAAGGAGTAAGGTATGTTTGAAGGTACTCTCCCTCAGCCAGCTCAGCTCTACCCTAGGACTCATTCCAATGCTGAGTAGATTATAGAGAGAAATAGGGGCTAGAAGGGTCTTTACTCCTTGGGTTGAAGTGGGAGACATGGATGGCAGTAAGTGCAGCAGTGGTTGGGGAAGGATTCATAGAAGACTAGTGGACCTTGAGTGCTAGATGGAGCTTGGACAGATAATGGAGAGAGGAGAATAGTCTATGAAAAAGAAATAAACAAGAACATAAGCAAAGAGATGGGAATTATTAGTGTGTTTATAGGACCACAAGAGCCTAAGATGTGAGAAATAAGACTTAGCAAGACATAATGGAAAGGGCACTGGACTGAAAGTTGGAAAATAAGGGTCCAAGCTTCCATCCACCTTTATTTCCCCCTTGGGTAAATGACTTTGGGGCAGCCAAGTGGCACAGCGGATAGAGCTCTGGGACTGGGGTCAGCAAGACTCATCTTCCTTAATTCAAATCTGGCTTCAGACACTGTGTGACCCTGGGCAAGTCACTTAACCCTGCTTGCCTCCGTTTCCTCATCTGTAAGATGAGCTGGAGAAGGATATGGCAAACCATTCCAGTATCTTTGCCAAAAAAAACCCCAAATGGGTTCACAAAGAGTTAGACACAACTCAACAACGATGAAGACGATGACAACAAATCTAAGTTTGGGTTGCCTCGGGTATAAAATGAGAGGATTAGGACAGATGGTCTGTAAGCTTCCTTCCAGCTCTAAAATGCCCTAAAGTTCTTTGGTTCTAGACAAGGTAGAGGTTGAAGTAGGAGATTGTGGGCAAAAGAAAACTGCTTGGAATCCCATCTCAGCCACCTGATGCCAGTGTTGCTCTGGGTAAGTGACTTAACCTTGGTCTTCGGAGGTCATAGAGCCCAACCAGAACATGAATAAGAAACTACAATACATCCGGTAATTGGTTATTCAGCCTACACTTGAAAAGCCTCTGCTGATGGTGAATCCCATACTCCATGAAGTGGCCCATTTCATCTTTGTTCAGTTCTAATTGTGAGCAAGCTTTTTCTTGAAATCAACTTTTGTCCTACTTCTGACCCTTAGGACCAAACAGAATAAATGTAACGATCTCTCTTTCATAGAATATTCCCTCAAGTACCAGAAGATAGTTATTATATCCCCTCTAGGTCTTCTCTACTCCAGGCCAAACACCCCCAGTTCTCATAACTTAGCTTTATCCCACATGATTTCTAGGGTCCTTCCCTTCCCCGTGACTCTTCTTTAGACAAGCTCCAGTTTGTCAATGTCCTTCCTGAAATATATATTTTCATGGCACCTGAGTTTGAATCACAATTTTGCCACTTAAAACCTAAGTGACTTTGGGGAAGTTCCTCCCCCTCTCTGGGACTGATTTTTCTCAACTATAAAATTGGATGATTGGACTAACTGATCTCTAAATTTTCTTTCAGCTCTAAATCCTTTGATTCTTAAAATTGGATTAAGGGGATTTTCTATGACAGTTCCCTGGGATAAACCATAACAGCATTTACAAAATGCACATTCTTATCTGTTCTACCCAACAATGCTTTGTACATTTCTACAGTTATATACTCACAACAGATGAGTTCCTAAAAAGTGGCAGGTATCTAAAATTTTTGTACATAGGATCCTTTTATGCCACCTGGATAGCTCACTATTTAAAGAGATCCTGAGTTAAATCTCTTAGAATATAAAGTGAAGACGTCTTTTGAAATAGAAATGATCTCTCCCTCATTTGTCTTTGAGGAATATTTGCGTTGTGTATATATGTTGAGTGGTCTACAAGTATGATACATCTGAATACAACTCAGGGGGACTATTTGTGAGAATGAAGGACCACACAACAAGGTGATCATTCAAATTGACTTGAAAGAGAGGAATGAGGCACATTCACAGAGCTAAGCTGAGAGCCCTGCATCCTGCCTGAAGAGCCTCTCCATGAAGCTGCTGTACCAACTTGAGTCATATTTTAATCAGTGCCCTGGGGCCATGGTAAAAACTTAAGACTTCAGAAGCTACATCCTTTCTCAGAGAATGGACAGTCTGAAATACTATGAAAATCCATGTCAAAGGAAGAGCTAACTTGGCAAGACTGAGCACCAATAATCCAGAACAAGAGTTTTCAAGTCTCCTCAAATCTAGTATGAGAAGTTTGGGTGTTCAATGGTATTGGGCATAGTGGAGGAGTTGAAGAAAAATGTGCTATCGTAATGGGGAAGGGACTTTGAGCTCAAAGAGGGAAAACAGCTTAGCTCAGAAATAGCATGACTGACATTTTATCTAATATACGTCAGCTTTCTTCTCTTCTCTCCTGCACTACTAAGTGGTCCAGTGGATAGAGTTCCAGAGTTCAACTTGGCCTCAGACACTTACTAGCTTTGTGATCCTGGGTAAATGACTTAATTGGCATGCCTCGGTTTCCCTGTGTGTAAAATGCAGATAATAATAACATCTACCTCTAAGAGTTATTGTGAAGACAAAATGAGATGGTTTGTAAAGATGGTTTGTAAAAAAAACATATAAAGTGCATAAAAACACACCTTAAAGTGCTATAAAAGTGCCAGCTATTATAATCATATCCTCCACCCTTCAGTGGTATCCCAACTTTTCTTTTATGCTAATACATTATCTGCTCATGTCCCCACTTTTTGGTTTAGGAAAGGCAGTCACCCTTAACTTAGAAAGCATACAAAGTCTGGATGATAAGGTGTAATCCAGCTTTACTTTGTGTAGCTCACATTCTACTTGATTCTGGACTGACGTGAACTATTAGGATCATGGTGGGGTATATTGGATTATGGCTATGTGACCCTGGGCAAGTCACTTCATTTTGTTTGAACCCCCAATCCCAGCTCATTTGGAACCCTCTAAAATAATCTAAACTCAGTTTATAACAAACTGGGAGACAAATCAATTACTTGACAAACATTTTTAAAGAACTACTATGTTTCAGTCACTATGCTAGGTGCCAGAGATAAAATACAAAAATGAGACAGTGCCTGTCCTCAAGCAGCTTGCATTCCATTAGGGGAATATAATATGTTCATAGATAGGTAAACAAGGAGGAAAAGGACAATAAGAAACATACATTTCTAAATAATACATTTAAATGAGACTAAGAAAATTTGAAAGGAAATATATTGTTATAAAAGTTCTCACGAGGTCATATTTTGTTCCATCCAATCAATTGTTTTTTGTTTGTTGTTTTTTTTTTTTGGTAATCAACAAACAACAATTATAATAGGGTGTTATATTTTCTACATCTTTCAGTTAATTGTGAAATGGTAAAGATGGGGCCTATTATTGAATATGGATTGCAAAAGTCTGCCTGTTTCCCACTAATATCTGCATCAAGTATGCCCTTCCTTCATGTATAGATGACTCTCATAAATATTTTGTATAGATAGGAAAGGAGGCATGGAGGTCAATTGTTATTGGTGCTCTTTTCAGCAATAAGGTCTGATATTTTGTACAATTTCATTTCCCCCATCTTTAAGATTCCTTGAAAGTCCTTGAAAGGACTTTCTTATTTTGCTGGATACTTAAAAGTACACAGATTTTGTTTGTAACAGAAACTGTTGCGACATCTGCCTCATGTTCATTGAATTGTATACATTTAAATACTCACTGTTAATCAGTTTAATACTTTGCACTATGTAATGTTCAAACTTCAGTCCCTGTGGAGCCCTGAAAAGTAAGATGGTGTACATAGCCGCTGGGTTTTTCCCCCTGTACCAGGCCTGGACCACTTGGGGTGAGATGCTCTATTTTGACCCTAAGAAGCTTTCAGTGGACAGTAAAGTCCCCCTTTCAGAAGCTGGTGACATAGTCTTTTGGGAGGACATAAAAACATATGGAAGGAACAGTGAATTGGAAGTCAAAAGAGCTGGGTTCAAATTCCAGCTCTGCAACTTGCAATTTGTATGACCTTGGACAAATAACTTCATCTCTCAGATTTTCAGTTTTCTCACATGTAATTTGAGAGTATTGGGCAAAATGGTCTAAGGTCCCTCATGGGTCTAAAGTCCTACAGTCCTATCTAAGTCAAGGGACTATCTTTTTATTTTCAGAGTGTTGTGTTTGAGATGATAGAACACCTGTCTTTACCTGTTATCGTCCTGGACAATACTATCACCATACCTTTCCATTGGTTGGAAGGAAGAGACACTTACTTAGCAAATTAGTGAACAGAAGTAAATTTCAAAGACTTGATCTTCCTGATTTGAAGAGAATAATGGCTAATATTCTCTAAGTGTGACTTCTTGGGGGAAAGTGAAAAGTCATTCTACAACGTTGAATTACTTAAGAACTCTAATCAATGCAATGACATCCACAATTCCGGAAGACCAATAATGAAGCATGCTGTCCACCTATTCACCAGACAGGGATGAACTCAGGGTACACAATGAGACACATATTTCTTGGACACGGTCAATGAGGGAATTTGTTTAGCTTGACTATACATAGTTATTAAAATGGTTTTGTTCTGGTTTTTTCTTCTTTCTAATAGTGTGGGGACTGGGAGGAGATAGAAGGGAGGGAAAAAATATTTTTGTTTAATTCTTAAAATTTAAAATAATAAAAAAATCACCCTATATTTCTTTTACAAATTTTAAAATTTTTGTTTCAGACAGAAAGGATGTGAAAAAAATGGAACCAAACAAGATTAGAGCAGGTTCATAGAACAGCCTCAGAACATTAAGCAAGCAAGAGTGAAGGCAAGGGACACGCATTTATTAAGTCCCTACTGTGTGCTAGGCATTGTTCTAAGCATTTTACAAATATTTTCTTGTTTGATCCATTTGGAAGAGACAGGATGGGGGTGTGTGGCCAATGGTTATTGCTAAAAATGTGAAGGTGATTTCATCAGCCCATCCCTTTTGATGCCTGTGACACCCCTCTGTCTCCCAACCCAAATAAGTTTTTCTGTAAATTGACTTTTGCTTGTCTATCTATGTCTCTCCTTGTGAATCTGTCCTGACTATCTCTACTTAACACCTGGTTTGCCTGAGGGAGAGCTCCATATTTGTACTGCCTTATCCAAATCCCTTGGCTTTTCCAAAATACCATACCCACCACAGGGAGCCAGAAAGTCTGGGGTTAGCTCCCTGGGTACAGAGAATCAAGGTGGCAACTACTCATATATTAAAGCTTAGGCTAGACTAGTCTGTACTGAGTTTTTTCTTTTATATATGCTTTTGATTATTTTTAACCTGCTGCATTATTTCATTACTTATATTCTTGTTTTTCCTTTGGAAGTATAGGAGGAGGAGGCCCTACTTCTTTGCCAGTACTCTGGTGCCCTTAATTAACTTCATTTGTCCTTCTTCCTCTTGATATGCATAGCGCTTGGGTAGGGGTAATGCAGTGGTAAGATACAGTAGTAGACCATAGAATTTTGGAAGACAAAGCATGAAATAATGCTCAGGATAGGTGCCAAAGCTAGGACTATCTCCTGTGGTTACCCCTCACCCAGGAGAACATAGGACTTACTTGGGGTGTTTTCCCCTCATCCTTCCTGTGCTCTGACTACTTTCCTCCTACTCTGACAAGCCAGATTGATAAATGCTGGTGCCAGGAACCCTGGAAGTCATGATCCCTGGTATTCCAATTTCTGAGAGAGTAGCAATAACCCCATTGGAGAAGCCCAGCCCCCAATCTATTGCTTACCCACTCCTGTAGTGATTGTAATCACCCTTTGCAAGGTCTAGTCATCTGGCTCTCCAGTAAATATTATTATGTTATGATTATCTTCCATCCCCCTGTGCTTGGGGCAGCAGGAAATGAGAGAGCTATTATAATATGCTGAATTTAGGAATTGTTTCTCTTCCATGCTTGGGCTATACATGGAAGACTAAATATGGAGGAACTGGACTCCATCCTGAAAGGAAGTCTTGGCTTAAATCTGAGAACCATTTGGAATATCACATTTATATTACAAATGGCTAATGCTTCCTTGAATTTTACTATGTTTTTCTTTAATCTAATTAAATGGATTTTAAAACCATGATCGTTTCGGTATGAGTGACTGAAACAAAGATCTAGCTCTGGAAGAAATAGTAGAGCCTCATAGGGCTAGAGACATGAAAGACACATCATAACTGACGCACCATCCTAAACAAAAGAAACTAAGACATGACAATAAATGGTAGAAGGCTAAATGATTGATAGCTATCTATTCCATGGTCCCTGATCCTAGCAGAGTTAGACCATTATACATAAATATCCTTGTTTAAACGTAAGTAAGCCATCTGGAGAATGTCAGACTAGACAAATAATCAAAAGTGCATATGAAAGAAAATAACTCAGTACAGGCCTGTTTAGCTTAAGTGGCAAGAGAAAGAGGCAAGAGCCTGGGAGGTATAGGCATCCCTGATTGCAGTCTTTGGTTACTGGGATACCAAAACCAGTGGAATGGAATCCATCGTGTCCTTAAAGCTTAGTTCTAACTCCAGTCATGGAGCTCATCCGGAAATTTAGCAGATTTGATACAAATTAGAGCAGGACTCTTCACAGAATGCAATGCCATAGTATGACTTCTGGCATATTAGACCTACAAACACTTTTCAAACTGAACTTACTGTCAATATAGGCATGGTGCCCAAGTTTCAGCTGCTGTCTGTCCCCTGATGGCTGTGAGAGTACTCCTTGCTGGGATCACCTGAATAGTTTGTGCTATTCTGGACCCTGAAGTTGTTTCCTATTCAGTCAGCCCCCAGAGTTGTGGAAGTTCATCTAGATTCCCTTCCATACAGGATTCCCTTGGTAATCCAACAGAGGGAAGGCAACTCTTTAAGATGCATGAGGAAGAGTTAGGAAAACCCTTAAGGTATGGTCCAGGGACCCCTGAAACTTCTCTGTGGTGAAAGATTTATCTAAGAAACTCAGCGTTATTAGACACCCCTTCCTCTATCTGTTGCCTAAAAAATTATCTATAACCTGACCACCAGGTAAATACCCTAGGACTTCATTTACTGGAGTGGCCAAGAGTATTTTCCATAGGAAGACTCCGTATAATGCAGCCTTGACTCTCCTCCTTCTCAAGGTTTCCAAGCTGACCTGAAGTCTTGGAGTCCTAAACCAGTCCCAGTAGTGTTGCTAGAGATGGTTACCATATTGTACAGGATAACGGTATCTTCAGTTTACCCAGTTGACACTTTGTTAGCAGTGAAACTCATTCTCCAGTATTTTTCAGGACATTAAATATTGTTCCCCTCTGCTCTCTTGGAGAGATTCATTCATCCTAAAACCATTTGTTTTCTTCCCTTTAAGTGAATATGAGAGATGAAAAATTCTGGCTAAAAATAAGAACCTGACAAGTATTTGTTAACTGAATGAATGAATGAATGAATGAATTTCTTCTTAGCACCATTAAATGAGAATGACCAAAAATAGCTGGGAAGTAGACAAAGCCAGGCATCTTACACCAGAGTCAGCTTTCAGACTGCATCCCTTGTAGGTCCCTTGTTTATAGCAGAAACTTCTCATCTCTCTTAGTGGGCTAGAATCCCTGAGACATTTATCAAGTCCCGCTACAAACTGACAGTGTTTAGTTGCTTGCAGACATCAATGTATTGATGTGTCCTGGAACAGCAGCCAAAGTCACCAGAAAATGGAAAGATGTCAGGATGGGGAAAGGGATCGCTATGTTATGAGCCTGATCTAGTCCATTTGCCCAGAACCACAGAACTCAGCATAGCTCCTGTGCTTTGCTCCATTTATCCCCCAGGCTGCAAGCCAGAGGCAAAGTCCTTAAGTAAAGAAGACATCACTTAGCAGGTGAGACTAATGGAAACACACAGAGAGTGTGGGAATAAGCTTCTTACACAAGTTCTGCCACTAATAACTGACCATGCCTCATCATTGCCTGGGTCAGGCACCACCCATTCAGAAGATTTTGGAAACCAAGATTACAACTGGTTTTCTTTCTGACCCCTCTATCTTTTTTTCATGGCTGAACTGGAGTAAGCGGCTACACGCACCAGATCTAAAAGAAATTAGGATGTGTCTAATGGAAATAAAGCATAGGGGCAGAAGGAACCATCTTGAAAGCTCTAACTTTCTTATTCACTTCTTTTGGCTTGATTTTTCTGAGACTGTTACTTGGTAGACAACAGAGTGGATACACACACACACACACATATGATTAGATACTCAGATTGTCAGCTTAGTGATGAGAGCTAGAGGAGGAGATAGGAAAAGTATCAGAGATAGATAGATGTGTGTATGTGTATATGTATGTATGTATATATATATGTATTTTATGTGTGTGTGTGTATGTGTGTGTGTGTGTGTGTGTGTGTGTGTGCAGAGAGAGAAAGTTGGTTGTTGTTTATCCTTCATTCTCAAAGAGGACAAATGACATCAGGAAGGTGATGTCTTGACTTGCAAGTGAATTGGATATGTGAGGCAGGGCTGTGCAACATCACCAGCCTCATTCTCTTCTCTGGTAGATCAGAATCATTGGAGATGGTCCCAGATGCAGTAGACCTTGGCCTTTTTAGGCTAAGGTCTTTCCCAGGTCTCAGTTTGTCTGAGTACACACCCATTCAATGATTAAGGCTAGGTAAGAAATGAAGCCAAAAATGGCTTCTTTTATCTATTAAAAAAAAAAATCAATCTGGAAGAGGAAGACCCACAGGGTTTCTAGCCAGAACAGAAACAATTTCTATTTACACTTACTCTGAGCCATCAAAACCCAAAGCAATGATCAAGTGAGGCTTGGGCTGGGATCTGTTGTTGGCTAATCAGTGAGAGTCAGAGTGATTTGGGTTTAAGGCACCGTGAGGTAACTCCATTTAAATCCCAATGGGATTTATCATAGCCGGGTTTTCCAGTGTTGTATTTCAAGAAATCATAAATTAAACTACATAGGGCAAAAGAGTTAATTGTACCATTTTTTAAAATGATAGAATAAATAAGTATGTATGAGTGTATACCTACATATAATACAGTGTGTGTGTGTGTGTGTTTTGCAAGGAAAAATTTAATGGATTTTGAAGATTATTTACAAGATTGTGTAACAAGTAACCAAGATGCCATAGTAGACAGAGTGGTACACTTGAAGGTAAGAAGACCTGAATTTAAATCCCACTTCTGATATTCATTAAATGTAAATCTATGGATAAGCATCAGGTTTCTCTGGCATAGCACCTCATTCACAGGGTTGGCATGAGGGTTAAATGATTCAATTACAAAAAGAAGCTATTTTATCCATATGTGAAAAATTTGAAGAACATTAAATGCAAAAGAATAATAGCAAGGACAAGACATGTCCCTAGACCATTTCTAACCCCAGAGAAAAAGATGAGAAGGATGAGATGGTTATTACCAGTAATGATGACAATAATAACTGACACATATAAGACCTTTAAAGTCTGCCCAACATTCTATATGTAGTATCTCATTTGAGCCTCAAAATGCTACAAGTATTATTAAATGCCCAATTTTACAGGTGAGGAAACTGAGACTCAAAGAGTTTTATTTGGCTTACCCATGGTCACCCAGCTAGAAGTACCAGATGTGGGATTTGAACCCAAGTGTTCACCTGACTCCAAATCATTTTGCAAACTTTAGTATCAATCATCATTATGATAATCAACTAAATTGTGTTGATAGGTAATGAAACAGTCTGAAAAAATGCCTTCAATTCCTTTAAAATGAAACTTTGTCTTAGTTATTCTCTTTAGCTATCATCTCAGGAAATCACTTGTGTATCACATGCAAATGCAGGAAAGATCTCTTCAGTTCTGCATACAAATACACAAAGGGTCTGTGATTTCATCAGGGAAGGGAATTCTCAGTGTCAACCAACTAACCTATGATTTTAAAAAAATGTGTTTATGCATATAATAAATATTTTTTAATCCTTAACCTAGTGGAATACGGTAATAAGTTCAGTCGCGCCAGTCAAAGGCTACTACTGAGCTAGAACTGTGGTACAAGATCATGTGTTGTTAATGTTTAAATGTGTTGCTACACACACAAGAATGTAATTCATGCATGACATAGTTCTCTTGAATAGAGATAGCACAACCTCAATGGGGCTGAGACTTTTGCTTGTGCTTGCTTCCCATAATGGTAATACTCTTTGGAGCCCTACCTTCTCTTGCATATGCATAGGTTGCTACTAAGAATAAGTGTATGTGTCATGAAGGGAAATATACCCCATTAATTTACAACCTTTCCCCCCAAAAATGCACATACTACCTACATTTTAACTGCTACAAAATGATGAAAATAAGATGCCCTATCAGGTCCCTTCCAACTCTGAGTTTGTGATAATATAATAACAATTCAATCAATAAGTAGCCATTTATTAAGTGCCTACTATGTGCCAGGCACTGTGCTAAGTTCTGGGGATGCAAAAAGAGGGAAAGGACAGTTTCTGCCCTCAAGGAGCTTACAATCTAATGGGGGAGACAACATAAAAATGAATATATACAAAGAAAGCAACATACAGGATAAATAGGAAGAAATTACCAGAGGGAAGGCATTGGAATTAAGAGGATTTGGGAAAGGTTTCCTGTAGAAGGTGAAATTTTAATTGAGACTTAAAGGAAGCCACAGGTGTCAGTAGTCAGAGTAGACAATAGAGAACATTTCAGACATGGAGGACAGACAGCGAGAATGTCTAGACCTGAGAGATTGAGGGTCTTGTTCATGGAACAAGCAGGGGGCCAGTGTCACTGGATCAAAGCACACATGTGAGTGTGTGTGTGTGTGTGTGTGTGTGTGTGTGTGTGTGGCATAAATAGACTGGAGAGGTAGGGAGGGGACTAGGTTATGAAGGGATTTGAACACAAAACAGCATTTTGTGTTTGACTGCCAGTGGCTATAGGGAGCCACTGAGTAGGTGGGGTGCCATAATTGGATCCTTACTTTAGGAAAATCATCTCAGTGGCTGAATGGAGGATGGAGTGAAGTGGGGAGATACTCAAAGCAGGCAGATGCCCCTGCAGCTAGTGCAAAAGTTCAGGTGTGGGGGAATGAAGAATACTGGAAGCATCAGAAGAGAGAAGGGGGCGTATTAGAGAGATATTGCAAAGGTGAAATCAACAAAGCTTGGCAACCACTTGGATATGGGAAATGAGAGATAGGGAAGAGTCCAGGATGACTCCTAGGTTGTGAGCCTGAGCAAATGGGAGGATGGTGTTGCCCTCTGCAGTAACAGGGAAGGTAGGAGGGGAGATGGTTTTAGGCAGAAAGATAATGAATTACATTTTCAAAACCTGTAATGGAGTTGGGCAAATATTATTACCTAAATTTTATTTTATTGAAGCTTTTTCCTTTTACATCATACTTATATCTAAATGTATCCCTCTTCCTAATATGATCTTGTAGAAAAGTCCTAAGGAATTGTTTTAGACAGAGGGTAGAATTTGAACCTGGATCTTTCTCACTCCAAGTGCAGCACTCCATTCACTATGCCAGTGGCTTCCAAATTTTTTGGTCATCTCTATCAGTAATTTGACACCCCCCAACATATGTATACTTATTTACAAATTACCTACATGTACTGCTATGCTAATCTATTATGTGAACTATAAAGCATATATAAAAATAGACATATAAAAGGGATAATGTAAAGATTAAATAAACAATGCTGCATATTCACAGTTCCAAAACTGAAGCTCAAGAGAAGGTGGTGGGGACAGAAAATAAAGGTTGGCTCTCAGAGCTATGGAGGAGGTGATCAGAGAGTACAGAGTGGAAGAAACAGAAAAGAAAGTTAACTATATAGAACTAGAATCACTAAGTGTGATATCAACAAAGTCAAAGGAATTAGTGTCAAAGACTTTGCGAAGGTAAAGGAAGACAAGGACTAAAAACTGCTATTATATTTCGCGATTAGGCCATGGCAATCTTTGAGAGAGCAGTTTCAGTTGAATGGAAAGGGTCAAGGTATGTGGCTGCAAGCCATGAAGGACATGATAGGAGGTTAAGAACTAAAGACATTGGCTATAGACAGTTTTTTTTTCAAGAAGTATGGAAGTAAAAGGTAGAAAAGAGACTGGAAGGTAGATAGAAGGGACAGACTATCATGGGCAGTTGACTTTTAAAAATTATTTGGAGAGTGTGACTATGCCATATAGAAAAGGAGAAAACTCTTATTTCTACCATGTGTTCAGTACACTACAGACTAACATCTGTTGGGACTTTTGGACTTCTGGGATCTTTAAGCCTTAGTCATAGTGTACCAGTATAGCTGAATTTCACGAAATAAGTACACGGTGTTGCCTTAATCTAGAGAGTGAGGGATATTTAATGGGAATCATCAACTTTAACAGACCAAATAGACCAGGGAATTTTTAACTCAGCAATGAACACACAAGTCTACCAGAAATGGCTCTTAGTATCACAAAAATAGAATTCTTAGCAACAATTCCAAATAAATAAGGCATACAACTTTCCCTATAAAGAAGAATGCAGTGGATCGCAACTGATACCTGTCTTTGGCCCCGTGGGGCCTGCCAAGATACTCTGCCATGTCAACATCCCTCTCCTGGCAGAGATGGAGAAAAAGGGAAAGATATTAGTGAGGCTAAACTTCAGACATTCTCAGCAACAGAGAGATGAGGAAAATGAGAAAAGCCTCTGCTTCTCTACTCAATTTGAGAGAAGGATTAGAAACAAAACTAAGTGGCTACTCCCTTATGGAATGCGGAAAAAAAAAGGAATAGGAGCAGGATCTAAGTGTCCACCCATTTAACAAGCTCTTGCTGTTTTCAGCTGGATTTGACTAATATTTTTTTATTCATTAACAGTAAAAAATATCTTTGCTCTCAATAAGAAGCAATGTCATTGAATATGTTTCATTTTTTAAAAAAAGTTTAATACAGTGATTTCAAGGTCTGCTGCTAATTCTAGTTTATTCTGATAGTTGGTTTAAATGGCTGCCATTGGTGAAAAAGATGCCTCACAAAGACACCTCACAAAGATAAGTAGGCCTGAATGGAAAAAAAGTATATTGTTGGCTGTGATTACTGAATGATAATACTCATTTTTCATTACAATTCACCAGTTATGCAAAGGTTTTCCTTAAATTCAGGCAGGAAATATCCATTGTCAAAAATGTCAATCAATTCTTGAAAACTAATTAGAAGGTACTACATTTTCATATCTTTAATAAAAATGTTTGAAAGTCATTGAAACTATTCATTTTGAAGATTTTCAAAGAGGTTAGAAAATTCTCTTTCCAAAAAGTGCATATATATGAGTTTTTACACATGACATATCTACCATTTTCAACAACAAAAGCTTAGTTTTTAAATGTCTTGCTTATTTTAGCACTTAACAAAGTACTTTGCACATACCAAGTGGTTAATAAATGCTTCATTCATTCATTCATTCATGATAGCATCATACTATCATTAGTTAAGATCTTAATGTACAATATACACTTAGGGAGAGATTAATTATTAATAGCAAATGAAAATTCATATTTCAAGTAATCTTGATAATTTCTTTTTTTTGGGTTGATATCTTATCAGATCTGATTACATCACTATTGTTTTCACCTTGTAATACAGTTGATAAAAAGTTCATACTAAAATAGGGATTTTTAACCTCTTCTGTGTGATGGTTCGTTTTGGCAGTCTGCTGAAGCCTGCTCAGACTCAGATTTTCCAAAGCTTAAAATAAAATACACTAGGTTACAAAAGAAACTGGTTATACTAAAATAAAATTATCAAAATTTTTTAAAACATGTTTATAGACACCAAGATAAGAACCCCCATACTAAGAGAAGAAAAAAAAATCTTTCTACTCTGCCATTTTCTTATTCATCATGCTCCTATTATTAGTATTATCTTCAAGTTACCATTTCTTTGAAGGAAACTTATAAAGCACCTTGTCCATTTTGTGAAGATTGTTGAGTCTTTCCAGTTGTGTCCAACTTTTCAATACCTCATTTGAGGTTTTCTTGGCAAAGATTCTGAAGTGGTTTGCCATTTCCTTCTCTAGCTCATTTTACAGATGAGGAAACTGAGGTAAACAGGGGCAAACAGGTTGAAGTAACTTGCCCACATCACAGAGCTAGTAAGTGGCTAGATTTGAACTCATGAATTGGAGTCATCCTGATTCCAGGCCTGGCACCCTATGCACTGTGCCACCTAGCTGCCCTTGTGAAGATTAGCTTAGTTAAAATGAATCTATAAATTCATTTAACCAGGCACATAAAGATATCCTTCCAAACAAGCTGGAAAAAAAGGAATAAATGAAAGGGTCACTTCCACCTTATGGAATTCTCATTCTTCCTTTAGATACCTTGAATTCTGTGTAGGTCCCATGACCATTTGATGCACAGATCAAATGCGGGAGCTAACACTCCAACTGTCTATTAAATATTAGTGCAGCTTAATTTCTCTTACTTTTTGTATTCCAAAATAGAAATTCTAATATTGTTTTCTATACCCTCATCATCCTATACGCTGCTTGGGGTATGCGTACCCCATTTAGGAGACCACAGCATTCTATGATATGGCCTTTTTTGTATCACACTCTTATGAAGTAGTGTGATGGCATGACAAGAGGTGTAAAGTTTGGGCTTCAATATAATCATTGTGCCTTCATACACTAAATCAAGAGTTTAACCTTCTTTGTACCATGGACTTCTTTGGCAGTCAATCTGGTGAAGCCTATGGACCCCATCTCAGAATAACATTTTTAAATGCAGAAAACAAAATACAGAGGATTACAAGGGAAACCAATTATTTTGAAATACAATTATAAAAATAGATTTTTTAAAAAAGTTTGCAGACCCGTGTGAAGACCCCCTGCACTAAGTTTCACCAATTCTATTTTCCTTTTGTGATCATGCCATATTCCTCTCCTGGATGTTGCTGTCGTCCAGCTTTGATTTCTTCTTTTTATGCACATTAACCTCTACTGACCCAGGAATCTAAGTCCATTTTGGAAAATGGACCCTCAGAAAATAAAGCACTTGTGTGTCTCCACTGGGAGTTGCAGAGCCTTTTATCCTGTCCCAGCCGTATTTGAAGTTCAGGGTCCAGAGACGGATCTGCCACTCTCCAGCCTTGGAGGGTGTTCTATTTGAACTTGGGGTGGAGAACATGGTGGCAGGGGGGGTGAGATTTCTCCATGATTGATTAAGAGATATTATTACCCAGCTGTTGATGCTGAACATACATTCAGTAATGGAAGTCAGGCCGCCATCTTTTCATTCCTTTTTATCCTGAAGCCTTTGTCAGAAGGACACCTACCAGCAATATTGGAGGTGTAGGGGAAATGAATGACTTAGTGGAACCTGAGTATGTCATTCAAAATAAGAGCTATCAGTATATTCCTTAGGCATTCAATATTGGTACTGTTCTAAAATTTGGCTCATATATGGTTGACTCAATGGCTCTAGCCCATAATATGTTGATCAGTAACATAATATAAACTAAGAATGGCATTGGGTTATAGCTAAAAACTCTATTTCTCTGAGGAGCTCAAAGAAGTTTACCACACCACTACCCACACACCTTTCCTCTCCTCTTTTCTACCACTAGTTCTGGTAGCAAGAATCAAATCTACAATACCATTCCTGGAAAGGACATATCTATTTCCCTATGGATCCCTTCACCATCCCTTTTCTTCTCAGTCCCAACTCCCCTTCCCTGCTCACCATTCCCTTGTATGTGCTATATTGCTTTGTTATTAGAATGTAAGCTCCTTGAAAGCATAGACTATCTTTCTTTTTGTACCCTTAAATCTTTCCATTTGTTTTGTATATTACAGTGCCTGGCAGAAAATAAACGCCTAATAAATTTTTTCATTCATTCATTCATTCATTCATTCACTGCCATTGGGAGCCAACCTGGTGAGGTGTGGGGCTGGAGCACTGGAGATGAAAGGGTTGGGATTATTGTAAGATGCAAACCAATGTACTAGTGCTGCTACCATCTGCATGAAATGTTTGCCTATGTTTGCTCCTCCTGTCTAGGACTGCTGTTCCTAGGAGAGCCAGACTGACTAAACTGAATGGCATCCCTAGTCCCTGAATCCTTAATCATAAAATGCACATAAAGCAGTGGCTAAGCTTTTAGCAATGACCAAAGTATCTTAGGACCAAGACAACTACTCTGGTCTAATTTTATCTAGTTATCTGATGCTTTGGGGAAACACCCAGAGAGTCTCAGCTACTATCATTCAGTGAAGCTCAAATGAAAAGAAAAGATAGAGGAGGAGGAGGAGATAGAGGAAAAGAAGGAGGCAGAAGAGGAGGAAGAGAAAAGAAGGAGAAAAAGGAGGAGGAAAAGAAGAAGAAGATAATGATGATGATGATGATAAGAATGGCAATGACTACATTGACAGTAAAAAGTGAGAGGTGGCCTTAGAGTCAGGAAGATGGAACTTCAAGTCCCCCTTCTTGCACATCTTAGCTATGTGACCCTGGGCAAGTCAATGAACCTTTCAATGCCCCAGGCAACTTTCTTACTATAAGTCAAAGAACATTTGCCCAGTTGCACTGGTAAATGGAGCTTCTCATTGGGAGTTTCCTACACCAATGAAATCCCAGATCCAAACCAACAACAACCAATATTTACCTACCATTATAATGCAAAATATTTTGCATACATTATCTCTTTTATGTTCCCAATAACTAGGTACTACAGGAACTATTACCCGAATTAGATGAATAATGGATAATAAAATGGATAAATGACAGATAAATATATGATAGATGGTGAGAGGGGAGAGAGAGAGAGAAAGAATATTTATTAAGTGCTTACTAACAGCTGGAGATACAAATTCAGGCAAGCAAGACAGTGTCTGACCTCAAGGAACTAACATTCTAATGGGGGAAGACAATACATTAAGGGGTGTTGCTGTGGGGATGAGGGGAGAAACAGATTCTTAGTCATATTGAGAAAGTATGATCTTCCCTGGTTATTTCAGGAAATGGTAGATTTTGTTAGCAATGGACACCTGTCAGAAACCCTAGTTCCCATACTGTGAACTTTCAGCAAATCATTTCATTCCTCTGCACTTAACTTCTTCATCTGTAAAAAGACACAACACTCATACGAATGACTAAAGTGGTTGGGAGGTCTCAAAATTCAGTTAGTTCAATTCAACAATTAAGTCTTTATGCCATGCTCCACATGTTGGGCCAGGTACTGCTGGGGGTAGTTGAGAACAGGGAAAATTCAAGACAAATAAGACATGGTCCTTGCCTTCATGAAAATTTCAGTCCATTAGGGAATAGAAGACATATACACAAAGTACTATAATGCAAAATTATAATAATAACTGACATTTATATAAGCACCTTAGCATTTATATAGGTTTGTTTATTTGAGTCTTGCAACAACCCTGCAAACTACATGGGATGAGAAAAACATCAAGAAATGAGAAGTTTAAGAATGGGAATAATTAGGTTTTAAATTGAAAACTACCTGAGCACATCCTACAAAGTCTTCATAGGCAGCTGCAACATCGATGTACAGGATATGAATACTACCCCCTTCAAGAAGATGAGGAAATTGAAAGCTCAGAGAATTGCCCAGAGTTACACAGATAGTAAGTGGGGGGGGTGGGACAGGATTTGAACCCAAGTCTTTTTAAATAAGGGTCCAACACTTTCTTCCCTAGGCTGTACTGCCTTTTGAAAATAAGACTCAATTAAGAAAGGTATAAAAAGTCATTCTGTAAAGTCCCAGGAAGAAAAGATGCTGAGACCCTGTAACAACATAAGGGTTTGTTTGGAGATCTCAGATTGAAACGCTTCAAAGAAGCCAATTAAATTTAATAAAAATTGGGCTTACAATAACGTGTGTTTCTGTCTTCTTTTTCATCTTTGTTCTTGGAAACTAGGCTGAGATAAGGATAGTTTGAATAGGCTCATGAAGTGAAATGTTAATATTCCATCAAGGAGGGATTTGCAGCCGTTGTTTTTTCTTCCAACACCAGGACTGGAAAATTATGTGTTTGTGTGTGGCTTTTACAAAAATCTTATTACAATTGAGAACAGCTGAGTTAGAAAACCCTTGGAGAATGGCATTCATCATAATGCAAATGTCAACAGACTCTTCACCAGGCAGCACTTTGAGGCAGTTTACGATAATTACTCTTCCTCCAGCCATAACTATAAGAAAGCATACCACTAACCTTTGCCTGGCTTGCGTCAAAGAGATACTGAACATTTTCTCTGTGCGTGTGCATGTTTTTTCCCCTAACATAAAATATTTCCAGAAAACAGCCTTCTTTAATTTGGGTAACATTTAACTTTTTGCACACATACTTTGGAAAAGCAACTAATGAAGTTACAAGAGAACCCCACTAAACAAAGGCAAGTGTCTTCCCAGCTACCTGTGCCTGTCTTAGTGGTATTTTCCATGTGTGACCATACCCACACACACGCATATATATGAATATTTCTAAGGGGCAGTATATGGTAGTGAATAGAGATCTTCTTGAAAAAACAAACAAATGGTTCCAAGTCAGGATATCCAAATGGGATCTAGGATTCCAGACAGGAAATAGAGAGTGATCATAAAGAGAACAACAGTTGTTAGTTCAGTGAAAGATGGAAATTGTTGAGGTATGGGGAGTGAAACTAGAAAAAACTTCCTCTTTGAGGAGCCAGGAGACAGTTTCATATAGAGTGAGAATGCAATCAGAACTAAGGATTATGGGCTTCTAGGCACGGAAATAGTCTACACAGACAGAGATACCCAGACTGAGAGAATTCAGAAAGAATAGTCTCCCTCATGGGACCGAATTAGTCTCTATGCTTACTCTATTGCCTTCCTAGACACTTTTTAAAAAGCTTTGGCACTTGAAGTAATTTTTATGCCACTTCAGACTATAAGCTTGTGTGGCCAGGAAGGATCGCAAGTCCTCAAATGAGGCCAAAAGTCTGAGCCTCCACATTAATTAGATATCAATTTTTTAAAATATTATTATTCCTTAAATAAATTTCAAATATACAGCACTTTAAGATTTGCAAAGGGCTTTACATGTGATATACCATTTAGTGCTCTCAAAAACCCCATGAAGTTGGTACTATTGTTCCCATTTTATAAGATAAATCTTACAGATAATATTTATAGGTAAGATAGATAACTGAAGCTTAAATAGGTTAAATGACTTGCCCAGGATCACATAGCTAGTTAGTATCTGAGGCCAGATTTGAACTTTGGTTTTCTTGACATCTAAGTCCAATATACTATCCAGGAGCTGCCTCAGATTGTAATAAGCCATCTACATGGGATCATAAAACTATAGATTTAATAATAGCTATCACTTAGATAGTTCTTTACAAATATTATTTCATTTTATCCTCACTCTAATGTAGGTACTATTATTATCTCCATTTTATGGGTGCAGTAAGTGAAGCGAACAGAAATTAAGTGACTTGTCCAGTGTCATTACAGCTATTAAGTATCTGTGGATAGACTTGAGCTCAGGTCTTTTTGCCTCTAGGTCAAACACTCACTTTATCCACCCGACCACCAAGTGCCTGATTTAGAGCTAGAAAGGACCTTAAAGGTGATTGGGACCAACCCTTTTGTTATATAGATAAGGAAATTGAGTGTTAGAAAGATTAAGAGACTTGCCCAAGGTCACATGGTAGAAGGTGACAGGGCAAATCACTTTCTTGAGCCAGGAATGGGATAAGCAGAATCTCAGTGTTGGAAAGGACCTTAGAGGTCAATTAAGCCAACCCATACTTGAACGAGACTCCTCTAAATGACATAGCCAACAAATATAATCTAGCTTTTGCTTAAAGAGATCCAGGAAGGAGGAAACTACTACTTTCTAACATGGTCCTTTCCACTTTTGGACAGTTCTCATTAGGAAGTTTTTCCTTACATCAAGTCTAAATCTACATCTCTGAATTTCCACCCACTTCTCCCAAGTCAATCTCTAGAGCCAAGCACAACAAAGTTATCCACTTATCCCCTTTTCTATATGACAGCCCTTCAAATCCTTCAAGAGAGTTAGTGTATTGCCCCTAAGCCTTCTCTTCTGTAGCGTAGACACTGACCTCAACTCCAGTCCTTCAAAAGTTCTTTTTATGAGCATCTTTCATTTCCTACCTGGTTACACTCCTTTGGACTTTACTATCTTATCCCAGTGCCAGGTACCTGCCCCACTCCAATCTCCCTTTTAATCTTCCTTTTTTGTACTCTCTTCCCTCATTAGATTGTAAGCTCCTTGAGGAGTTGGGCTCAAAACCATATTCCATGATTCTAAATCCCTGGCTCTTTCTATCATACTACCCTGCTTCAAGGAGAGAGGGGGGAAGAGTTGAACAAGAAACAAGAACCCCAAGGGTAATGATAATTAAGTTTTAAATGGAAAACCGCCTGAGAATATCCTACACAGTCTTCCTAGGCAGATGCAACACAGATGTAAATGATATGCAAATGTGTGTGACTGATAACTCTGTCATGTACTTAGATGTGGCTCTTAGGAAAACCATAATAGAGACAATTGTTCTAAATTATTGGGGGCACAAATGCAGGGGGAGTAGAGTGAAGACAGAAAAGTACTCAGGAGCAAATGTTTTTCTCATTGAGTTTGGTGGGAATGAGTAAGGACCCCCCATGTTAGAAGATATATTCATTGTTAAAAATCAAGAAGGTCTTTTTCATGTGCCAAATTGATTTGGGGGTCTCACTTTCAGCATCATGATCCATAAAACTGAGGGTAGGGCCTGGCTTAAAAAGTCAAGTGTGATTGATGAGACCAATGGGTTGCAGTTACAGTGAATTAATCTTACCTGCCTGTTCTTGGCTCTGGACCACATGACTTTTCTCTAATGCCACATGGCCCCCTATGCCAAGTGGCACTCGGACACTTGGGCCTTTCAGGGAAATTTGGCTTCTGAGAGTTACGAAGTCTGAGCCTGAATAGCACCAGTATCAAGACCTGGCAGGAAAGATTCAAATTCCACCCAAGAAAATGTGCCCAACTCAACTGCAGTGACCCAACTAAAGACTGTCAAGTTTTTTTTGTTTTTGAGCTGTTTGAATACTTTGTTTTTTTCCCCAATTACATGTAAAAAGACTCTCGAGTCTTGATTTGAACCTATTAAAACATCCTGCTTACATTACTAGAAAAACCATGAAAACAAAAGGTGCTATTTTTCTGGGACGTGATGAGAAGCTAAAGGACTGTTTTATTACCAATTTGCTTGGAGGATAATCATCTCCCTGGTAATTATGCTTTATCTTTTTAAAGTGTTCCATCCTACTCCCCACCACATTTGCACTTCAGTACTTCACTGTGATGTGGTGATAATGATAAGTTATTAAAGGTCATGTTAACGGAGTGGACAATCTGACGGCTCCTTTGAAAACTGAGAGCCAAGAAAACAGAAAGCATGTCAGTCCAGTGAGGCACAGAGAGGTTCATCAGCAGAGGATTGATGGCCAAGTAACTGTACTGGCATACAGGTGTGGTCATCTGAGTTGGTGAATTTCCACTGAGTGCATTCCTTAAGCCCAACCCTACAAGTTTTGTTATCATCACTTTATATTCAAGGAAATGGAGGCTCAGAAGTTAAGTGACCTGCCCATGGCCACACAGATAATGCCTGAGGCAGGATGTGAACCCAGGTCTTCTTGACTTCAAGTCCAGTGCTCTAACCATTATGCCATGCTGTTCTTCTTCATCATAATATAAAAATAATCCTGGGTTCCTCATATATCACAAACTCTGGCAGGTCCCACTAAGCAAGAAAGACTTCTAATATTGACCCAACAATGAACTTGTCCAAGGTTCAGACTAGCTAAATTTGGAGATGCTCATTGTCAGAAGGTTGGCCACCAGGCCATAAATGTTTTTGTTCAAAGCAATTCTACTAAGCCACAGATGTGCTACAATCTAGTTAGAGGAGATAATCATCAACATTTTGATATGTTGATGAGGAAATGATTAGAGTATTATAGATGCTTAGGGCAGGAAGGCAGAATTCCTGGTCTTGCAGGATGAAAACATCCCAAAGGAGGAAACTCTATTGTCTCTTTTGACAGCGTAGTAAAAGACTCTGCACGTTCAGAAAACTCCTCTTTCAATAGATTCCGACCTCTATCGTTCCCACTCTGTCACTTATTCTTTACTACCTACAAACTTTCCCATGTCTCTCCTACCAAAAATTCCTTCTTTACTTGAGGGATGGAACCATGCATACCCAGGAAGAGCCTTCAGACCACTGCTGACACATAAACTGTAACGGGGGGCACTAGACTTGAAGTGCTACGAATGCCTGGTTGTTAAGAATCAGAGACATATTCTTTACTTTTCCTCTACCCCTCACAAGCTCACTATAGTTGTTCTTCCAAAATTTAGCCCATGGCCCTTTTCTTTTAGAGAACTGGACTTGGCATCATGCAAATCTGGGTTAAAATCCTGCTTCATATACTTTTACTGGCTATATGAACCTGGGTAAGTTGAAACCTCTCCATGACTCAGTTTCTTCATCTGTAAAATAATGGGGCTTGACGATCTCTAAGGTTATTTCCACCTCTAAAATCTATGATCTTATGATCTATACCCTCTTTTGAGATTGTATACATTCCAACAACTTTGACTTCCACACAGATGACTTCCAAATCTACATAACTTGTACCTTTATCTTTTTTTCCCAAGCTTCTGTTTTACAACTTCAATGCTTACTGGGCATTTACACTTGGATACCTATAGTCAACTCACATTAAATGTGCCTAAAACAGAATTCATTCTCTTCACAACAAAACTGATATTCCTTCCTTCCCCTTTTTCCATACCCATCAACATCCCTATTTTCATCAATGATATCATTTTCTCCCAGGAACCTATGCTGAAAATGTTCAAGTCATCTCTATTTCATTCCTTTCTTGGCCAATATCCAAACAAACAGTTACTAAATCCTATTGATTGTTTCTTTATTGTATCTTTCCATAGTATAAAGAATCTGTCCCTGCCTTTCCATCAGACTCTCATCACCCTACCATGGTGATGGTACAATACAATACAATTACAATAGCCTTTTAATTGGTCTTCTAGCCTCCAGTCTTTACCCTCTTCCACTTCATGCTACAAATTAATTTCAATTAATACAGATAACTATCCTCAAAATACTGTGTTTTATCATGTTACTCTCTTGCTTAAAAAATCTTCCATGACTCCCCATTGCCTACTTTGGATAAACTCCATATCCATTAGTTTGGCATTCAAAGATCTTCCTCTTTCTAGACCCAATCTACTTTCAACTTTATCTCCCCCTAATCCTTAACACAAACTTTCAGTCCCAGCTAGACTTGTACCCATCTCAGCATACCTTGAGGACATCTTCCTCCACACCTTTTTTTCAATTTATTCTGAACACATAGAATCTCCCATTGTTTTGCACTAATCTAAATCCTACCTACTCTTCAAAGCCCAATTCCAGTTACCATCTCTTTTGTGAAACCTTCCCAACCCACAAAGATCTCCCTTTTTTTTTTAACCACTGTAGGATGTATTATCTCTTCCTCTCATTGGGTATGCAAGAAAGTTCTCAAGGGGGCAGCCAGGTGGTGCAGTGGATAGAGCATCAGCCCTGAAGTAAGGAGGACATGAGTTCAAATTCGGTCTCAGACCAAGTGTCAAACACTTGACACTTACTAGTTGTGTGACGTTGGGCAAGTCACTTAACCCCAACTGCCTAAAAAAAAAAAGTTCTCATCATCAAAGTCAGTCATTGGCACTGTCCATCCAACACCAGAAACTGATATGATTTTATTAGAAATCACATTAACAAAGAGGCATTATCATCATCTTTCCATCTGTCTTGCAGATGAAACTTTCCATATGTATTGTCTCTCCCACTACTAAGTGAGCTCCTGGAGAGAAGGGACTTTCTTACTTTCCTATTTATATCTTCAGTATTTTGCAAAGCAAGCACTTGACAAATGTTTCTGTCATTCACTCACTCATTCATTCTTGGGATGTGCCTTTCTCTCTGAAGATAAAAAGCCCCTTGAGGGCAGGGACTATGTCTGATATTCCTTTGTATGCCCCACGCAGCCTAGAATGGTAGCAGAACAGTTACTTCATAAATAGTAATTGTTTCATAAATTGATTTTCATGGCATCTCACCTAGCCATCTTTTTACATGCTTAAATATGAAGCAAAGGAAAATAAATAAGAATTGTAATTGCATCTTGCATTTGTAGTTTGGCTAAGCATCTTACATTAATAGGTCTCTTCAGGTTTACCCTAAGTGCTAATAATTTCTAAGCATTTTGATGATAGCACTTTCTCCCTAAGATAAATTGACCTCAGCTAAGAGCCTAACTCTTTCCCCAAATCTCATTACAATCAGCTTAGGTGGTTCATGGTTTTAAAAGGGAACAAAATTAGAGCTTTTAAATCATTCTCTCTGCTCTGGGAGCATCTGCGTTAATAAAGAGGGATTTGGGCTACAGAAGAGAGACAGGAATCTGTCTCCTGATTGCATGTGATAACTATTATCATTCTCACCATCACTCTATTATGCCAATCACTGTTAAGACAACTGGCAAGAAGCCACTTTAACTCCCAAGGAGGCCTTGGTCAATGTCACAGAGCAAGGCTTTCAGCTTGCCCTCCCCAAGATGGTACTGACAATAGGACAAGTAGAAATCAGCTTCTGTTACGAATTACCAAGGTGAGTAAGTAGCAAGCCATTTCACTGAATCACGGAATATTAGAGCTACAAATTAAGGACTGGATCTGTGATTTCATTGGTACAAGAAACTCCCAGGTGAGGGAACTACCTCAACCAAAGCAGGTTGGCACATTCTTTGCAATTTTGAGTCTGCATAAGTTTCACATGACACTGAAAGGTTATGTGCCTTGGATCATATAGTCAGGATGGATTAGAGGTAGGACTTGTATGTGGGTCTTCCTGGCTCTGAGGCTAATACTCTATTTGCTATCAAGCTAGGATAGACCTTCTAATTCTTCTTGTCTAACCCCTTCATTTTACAGTGAGCCAATGGAGCTGCTTAATGATTTGACTAAGGTGCATTGAGCTGGAATGTGGTAAAGCCAGGAAGTGTTTTCTTTTTCCAGAACTTCTCTCAGCATATGGCCAACCAGACTACCTAGGCAGTCTGTAGCAAAATATTGATGGCCAGGTTTAATGGGTTCAACAACACTGACACTCCTCTCCCTTCCAACTTAAAGTAATCATCATTATTGTGATATTAATGAAGATCATGCAAGATTCTTCTCCAGTACCTCTAATTAGCTAAATTACATGAAGGACACAAAGTGTGGCACAGTAAAATAGCACTAGCTAAGGAGTCAGAGGATCTGGGTTCAAATTCCACCTCTGAGGTTCGCTCCCTGTGAAGCAAGCACTTCTAAGCACTTCCCTTGGGCAAGTGACTTAATGTCCCTAGACCTTGGATTCCTCCTCTGTAAAAGGAGGGGTTGACCTCAGGAGTCCTTTCCAGCTCAATATTGATTATTCCATGATCTAAAATGTTACCATGGCAAGAAAACTAGATTTGGAGCTACTGGACCTGGGTTTGAGCCCCAATTCCACAACTTGCCAAGGAAATCTCTCCATATTTTTGAGCCTCAATGTCTTTATAAAATGGAAAAGGTGGTATTATTCACAGGGCTGTTGTGAGAAAATACTTTATAAAGGGGTAAAGAATTGTTTAAGTGTAGGCCATATATGAGAATTGTTAAAGCATCTGCTTCTCTATGTCAAATCACACAGGTCATTTTGGTGCATGTGGAGCATGCTTCTCAATCACCTCCTAGATGTGGCATGTGTAGGATTCCCAAACTGTGATTGACACCATGCGGACATCGAATCCTGGCTAAGCAGACCCTCAGTTGCTGTGCTTTCACAGATTCACAGTATCTGAGTTGGAAGGGAACTCAAAGGCCAGATGGTCCTACTTGTATCTGTCTGGTCATCATCTGCAAAATGAGGGTGTTTGACCAGATGATAAGTGATATTTATGTAGGGCTTTTCCATTTGCAAAGAACTGTCTATATAATTATCTCATTTTATTCTCCCAGTGTGGGGCTTCAAGACAGAGGAGAGGGTGACAGTTGGAGTCTTGTAATGCTCAGGTTTGAATCCCACCTTTTTACGTGTGTGTGTGTGTGTGTGTGTGTGTGTGTGTGTGTGTGTTTTAAAGGCAAGGAAGAGTGAATTTCTACAAGGCGGGCTTTAAAAAGCTTTGAGAAGAAAAAAATGGCCACATATTGAACCCAATGAAGTAAGCACTACAGTTATTATCATTCTCATTTTATAGATGAGGAAACTGAGGCCCAGAGAGATATCCTGCCCATAGTCATACACAAGGCAAAATTTGAACCCAGGTCTTCTGAATTCTAAGTCTACTATTATGTTACACTGCCTTTTATGATAACAAAGGTCCTAGCTAGCTCTAACCATCTATGATTCTGCTTCATAAAATATAATATAATATGCAAACATAAACTATCACCATTATTTTCAATGCATAAAGAGCTGGTGGCCATGTCCCCTAAGAATCTCCTGGATTGAAACTATTCCTGAGAAGTGACTATCTCTCCAACATAGAATAGCCCCACAACAACCTGTTTTTCACCACAGAAACCTGAGTTTTTCTTTCAGATTGGATTTGAAGTGTTCTGTAAGGTCTAACAAAAAGGAGCTGGGTGATGAGACGGGGGACCTCCTTAGGCTGAATGAAATTAGCTGTCTCAATTCAAATGGACTTGAAAAGAAATGTCTGTGGCAATAGATACCCTTAACAGAACAGTTGGAAGAACTTTAAACAGCAATAGCCAGCAGAGTGCTTTGTTCCATACAGAAAAACTCTACCTTTCTTTCATAACAGTTTAATTAGTAATAGGAAGCAAATTCATCTGTACCAGTTTTCTCACTCTAGAACTCACTTCTTCCCAAATGCATTTATCCCCAAATGATTAACAGATTCTTTCACTGGTACCATTTATGAAACTAAACAGTGCAATTCCTTTCAATAAGGAAGAACCCAGTGGGTTGAAATTTGTGGGTTGACAAAGAGACATATTTGAGCTCAATACCAGGGAAAAAATGTTTACTAAATGAAAGCTAATAAAGAGTGACCTGACCAGGTGTAGTGAGTTCACTTATTATTGGAGGTCTGAAGGTAGAGGCTGAGTGATCACTTATTGGGATGTAAACCATGGGATCCATGATTTGGGTTGGACTAGCTTAGGGGATCTTATCATCTGTTGTGTCACAGACCCCTTTGGCAGTCTGGTTGAAGCCTATGAACCCTCTTCTCGGAATAATATTTTTAAATGCATACAATGAAATACATAGGGTTACAAAAGATACCAGAGACACTAGGTGGCACAGTGGATAGAGCATCAAGCCTGATTTCAAATCTGGACTCAGACACTTGCTAGCTATATAACCCTGGGCAATTTACTTAACCCTATCTGCCTCAGTTTCCTCAGCTATAAAATGAGCTTGAGAAGGGAATGGCAAACCATTCCAGTATCTTTGCCAAGAAAACCCCAAATGGGGTCACAGAGAATTGGACATGAGTGAAAAGACTGAACATCAAAAGACACCAATTACATTGAAATACAGTAATCAAAATATATATTTTTAAAAACCAAGTTCATGGACCTCAAGTTAAGAACCCCTGGAGTAGATAATATTATTAAGAGTTCCCATTTATGTGGTGCTTTAAGGTTTGCAAAGTATTTTATATACATTATCTTTTTTGATCCTCACAACAACCTTCTGAGGTAGGTTCTAGTATTATCTCCATTTTACAAATAAGGAAATAGATTGAGAGAGGTTAAGTCACTTGCTCAGGCGCTCAGTGCTAGAAAGTATCTGAAGCAAGATTTGAACTCAGAATTACAGTTTTTGAGAGTTGGAAAAGGCCTCAGCTGTCATCCAGTTCAACCCATATATGAAAGGAATCCCTTTCTCAGTTCTTCCTGAGTCCCAGAAATTCTCCCTATCCACTATGCCACCTACCTTCCTTGAGGTATTATCTTTCCCCCAAACCTTCCCTACCTCTTCTCTTCCCTATTACTGCAAAGTTCAACCCCATCCTCCCAGGCCCTCAGGCTTGAAACCTAGGAGCCAGCCTGGACTCCTCACTATCTTTCACCCCCTATAACTAAGCTGTTGCCAAGGCCTGTCTGCTTCACCTCTGCAACATTTCTCAAATGTGCCCCCTTCCCTTCTCTGACACTGCCCCCACTCAGGTACAAGCTCTTACACCTGGGGCCTGGAGTATTACAATGGCCTGCCTCAAGTCTTTCCTCTCTTTGATCCACCCTCCATCCAGCTACCAAACTGATTTCCCTAAAGTGAAGATCCAACCATATCCCTGCCCCCACCACTCAATAAACTCCAATGGGTCCCTATTAACCCTAGGATCAAGTACAAAATCCTTTGTTTGGCATTCATAGTCCTTCCTAACCTATCTCCCTCCTACCTCCAGTTTTTTCACACCTCACTCCCTACTTCACACTCTTCTATCCAGTGACACCGGCCCCCTAGCTATTCTGTGAACAAGATGCTCCATCTTTTGCTCTAGACATTCTCTCTGGCTGTCCCCCATGCATTGAATGTTTCCTCATCTCTGCCCACTGGCTTCCCTGCTTCCTTTAAGTCCCAAGTAAAATCTCGCCTTATAAAGGAAGCCTTTCCCATCCCCTCTTAATTATAGCACCTCCCTTCTCTTAATTATTTCCTATTTATCTTGTGCATAGCTTATTTGTATATATTTGCTTGTTGTCTCTTCCATTAGATTGTGATTTCCTTTAGGGTAGGGGCTGTCTTTTGCCTTTCTTTGTATCCCTAATAAATGTTTATTGACTATTATTGATTAAATGAACTCTAGAGGACTCGGAGTTCTAGAGGATTTTCAACTCATAAGAGTATGAGTTTACATGTGATTCTGTGATTTTAAGGATTTCTTAGTTGGTAGAGGTTCAGAACACAGAACCTTTTCATTCCCAAGTCTACAGTACAATTCATGTTGGCTCCCACCATAAGGATACTGGAAGTGGTACTGAATTTGCACAAAACATCAAGATGTTTTGAGTTCTATGTCAAAATCCACTCTTTGAAACAGCTTTGGTTCCCAAGGTGATTTTAAATCTGGCAGGGAGCCATTTATTTCTTGATGAGTTTTTAGAAAAAATGCCTTCTGGTTTAGGCTGGGGAATTTGGGGGAGTCCAACCTGTTAGCATCTTCAGAGGGAATTTAGAGGAATTCAGATGGGAGAATTTAGAACAATGGTGAGAGTGGATGAAAATACTACAGCATAATGGATGCCAAGAGATTTCCTGAGATGGGGTAGGCATAAAGAGAGATGGGAAGGATGGAGTCTATATATGGGAAGAAATGAAGGGTTAGCCCATACTTGAACCATGATTCTGAGTTCTGAATTGCTTTTGAACTGAATTCAATGGTTCATTATACCTAGTGAACCAGGATAGGAATCCAGGGCCAGATAGTCCCACTTAAAACATTTGAACTCACAGAACCACAGATTCTGAGAGTCGGAAGGGCCTTCATCAGCCATCCAGCCCAACCCACACATGAAAGGAATTCCTTTCTCAAAAGCCTCAGTTTCCTCATCTGTAAAATGAGAATAACAATAGCACTTACTTCACAGCGCTGCTGTGAGCATCAAGTAAGATAATATTTCTAAAGTACTTTGCAAACCTTAAAACACTATATAAATGCTAGTTATTGTTATTATTATTATTATATAATTTTGCCATTCAGCTTTCAAAAGCAAGTAAAACAAACAAATCATTCATCTCTATAAAGAATGGATGGCCCTATCTCTGAGGTAGTTATTGGAGACACTGTCCTATGTTTTCATCAATACCACCAAGTTTAAATAACTGTAAGGAGAGAGAAAAATGGCTTTCCTTTTCCCCTTTTTTGCTCCAACCAGTCTGACAAAACTTATTTGAATCCAGAAATTCTGATTGAAAATGCTATGCTGCAAATTGCCTTGTGCTCTCATTAATTTGGATTGTACCAACCATTACCTTCTAAGCAATTAATCCCCCAACACTAATTTCTTGACTAGAATTATCCTGGCCCTGACAAGTGGTTTTCTGCACAGTAAGGAAGGTAGCAGCAAATTTCCCTAGCTTGTGTAAGGGAGCATGACAAACATGGGAAGTTTATGATGCTTTCATCATCATTGAGTTACCAACATTTATTCCCATCAAGGGGAAAGAAAGGGCTGCTGAGTGGTGATGGCCTTTGCAATCACCCAGACCCATTTACTGACCTCTTCCAGATGTACTAGTGCTTCATGCTCACTTTTAGGGGCCATGGAAGCAAGGTCAGTGGACTGAAAGTCCCAGAGACAACTGAAATTGCCAAGATCTGAAAGGAGCTGACATATGAAAGGCAACCAAAGAACAAATGAGACTTCTCAGTCGATTGGCCACAGGCTAGCTCCTCAGCCATTCCTGTCTAAAGCCTGGGGTGGGCACAGCTCCAGGGGGATGGAAAATGGTTCCGTTTTGATAGTTTCCTGACCGCCTGCTGCTTCAGGTGTCAGTATGAATCTTCCCAGGGAGTTCTGGAAACAAAAAAAGCTCTCTAAACAGAGGACATGTCAGGGGGCACTTTGGTGGCACTGACAGGGGATCCAGTGTTTCTCCTGCTGGGAATAATTGAGGTTAGGCAATCAAGGCAGATGGAGAAGAATGAACTAGAAAAAAAAAAAACTGCACCTGGTTACAGAATCCAGAGTTCTAATTCAGGTTCTTCTATTAATTAACTAGCTTGGTAACTTCAGGGCAAGCCACTTCACTCAGAATCTCTGGGTCTCTGGTTCCTCATCTTCCCTTTCCAGACCTTGAAGTCTATGATTAAAAACATCAGTTGATAAGTATTTATTAAGTGTCTACCATGTGCTTGGCACTGTGCCCTCCCTAAGGCAAAAGACAATCCCCGCTCTCGAGGAATAAAAACAACTATATACAAACAAAATATCTATGGGATAAATTAGAGATAATCAAAAGAGGAAAGGCATTGTTATCAGGAAAAACTTCTCATGATGATGGGATTTTAGTTGCAACTAAAGAATGTCAGGGAAGCCAGGAGGCGGAGATGAAGAAGGAGAGAACGACAGGCATAAGAAACATCCAGTGAAAATGTCTGGAGTTGGGTTATGGAGTATCTTATCTGAGAACAGCTAAGAGATCAGTATCATTGAATCACAGAATAAGAAGGGGAGGTAAGGTATAAGAAGACTGGAAAGATTGGGGGGGGGCAGGTTGTAAAAGACTTCGAATGCCAAACAGAGAATCCTGGAAGTGATATGGAAACACAGGAGTCTATTGAATAGGAAAGTGACATGATCAGATCATTAACCAAAGGAAAGTGAGAAGGGTAAAGTGGTGGAAATTCTTCCAAACAATGAAATTCTAATCATTTGAACGCATCATTTAGGGAAAAGCAAACAACAACAAACCCAGAACAAATTCTCAGACTACTAAAGGCATTTCTTGGCTTTGATATTGCAGTTACTTTCCCCAGATTGCAAACATTAACATTTCAAGCATTTCTCTGCTTCCCTGAGCAGAAATCCAGAGATCTCTCGCTAAGATTATACTCTTAATACTGTCAGGACTTCAGATTTCATCAGTTATGAATATAAGCTGCACTAATGAAGGTCACCAACTCCTTCAGCCTTTATTAAGAGTCTTCAAGGGTGGTAATGGTCCTCCCAATTTCATCATCTGGTGTTCAACCCCATGGCAATGAAACTCCCTGAATTTAGTTAGGTTGGTCCTCAAATGACAGACATACCCCATATTATAAGCTTTTCCATCTTGGCACAACCTGCCACTATTGATGTGTCACTGACATAGCTATTGAAAACCAACAGTCAACTCCATACCTGAATGAGGCATTGAAATAAAACTCCTTTTTAACTGTTTCTTCTCTTTCTCCTTCATTGGCTTCTTGTCTCCAACACCTTCAAACACTATCCCCAAGGTTTTATCCTTGACTTTGTTTTCATTTCTTTTTACATTTCCACCTTTGGAAATCTTCATCAGTGCCCAAGGTTTCAACTACTACCCATACACAGTCATTTTGTGACCTCCATGTATAAGAGACTAGGCTAGACACTTTTATTCCATTTAATTATTTTTCCACTGACCCTCCTTGGTTAGCCCCATTTCCTTATTTCAAGTGTGCTTTATGAGACTATACTGCAACAAAAGAGATGGATGAATGAGTCCACCAATGGAATAAATGATTCCACCATTTCCCTTTTGAAATGGTGTGACTTGTGAGTGCTTTGTCTCTGTAAGAAGGGCCAGGATTTGAAACTAGATCCAATTTCTATAGGGAGAAATGCCCCCCTTCAACCTGGGAGCTGGAGACCCTATTCATTTCAGTGATGAATGAATGAGTGGGTCTGTGGATGACAGTGGTCACATGGTCAGTCATAGTTACTGAATAACCAATCATTTCAAACTTGATTTGCCCCACAATCACTCTTCTAGCACATCTAGATTAATTGTACTCAGGAGATGAACAAAAGAAAACAGAGCCTCGGTGATCACTGTTTTTTATTCCACTTGTCCATATACTTCAAACAATCCTGAAAACTAATTTCCTAAAACATTCATGGATTGATCAGAGCTACACTACCTTCATCAGTTTTCTTGGAGGATCTCAAACAATTACACTCTTCTCATTTCTTAAGAGCCCCTTCTCATGTGGCAAAAGGCACATAGTGTTATCACTTCCATTTTCTAGATAGAGAAACTGGGGCCCTAGATGGTTTAAGTTGTCTAAAGTCACAAAGTGAAATCACCACTTTTCCAGGTCTTGTCTTCACTGTCTTTAAGTGGACTTGATAAGATTCCCCAAGACTGAAAATTGGGGTAGAAAATAGGAGATGCTGTTATAAATCTTTCTTTCCCCTTGCACCCCAGGGTTCATATCATATGAACACTACTTGAAGATTTTGGAGACAAGAAGCCAGTTAAGGGGACAGAGAAGAAACAATTAAAGAAGAAGGAAGAGTTGGTTTTTCTACAGAACATGTAATAATCAAAACAGGGAGTAGTCAAGGGTCAAATGCTACCTTATTAGTAGTCAAGAAAGAATAAAATTTTTTAAAAAGGCCATTGCAATTAGATCATTTAGTAGAGTTATGGGAGTGGAAGTTGGATTATAAGAGGTTGTGATTATTATTGTTATTATTAGCAACAGTTATCAATTAATAATTCACATGTAAATAGTGCTATAACATCATACAACACTTTCCTCACACCACCCCTGTGAGGTAGATTGGTGCAAGCATTATAGTCTTTGTTTTACAGATGTGGAAACCGAGGACCAGAGAGTTATAGTGAACTAACAAGGTCACACAGTTAGTCCACGTCTGAGATCAAACCTTGGTCTCCTCTCTCCAAGTACAGCGTTCTTTCTGCTAACCAAGGGTCTTACAAGACTCTGTCCTAAGACCTTTTATTTTCTTCGTCTACGCTATTTCTTCTAGTGATCTCATTGATGCTATGGATTCAATTACTATCCATGCAGATGATTCTCAGGTCTACTTATCCAGTCCCAATCCTTTATTACTCTCTAGAGTCTTATCTCAAATTGGATATTCTTAAACTCAGCACATCCAAACCTGAACTCATTGTCTCTCCCCCACCCCAAATCCTCCCTTCTAACTTCCTTGTCATTGTTTTGTTTTTCTTGTTTTGGTAGTTGCAGATCCAGTTTGTTGATCAGCTCTTTCTTTTATTGATGAAACGGTTTAGAGATATAAATTTTTCCCTAAGTACTGCTTTGGCTGTATCCCCCAAATTTTAGAATGTTGTTTCATTGTTGCCATTATACTCAAAGAAATCATTGATTATTTCTATGATTTGTTCTTTGACTCATCCATTCTTTGGGATTCAGTTATTTAGTTTCCAATTAATTTTTAATCTTTGCTTTAAAGGTCCTTTATTGAATATAGCTTTATTGCATTGTTGTCAGTAAAAGAGGCATTTAATATTTCTGCTCTTTTGTATTTCTTTGGAAGATTTTAATGCCTAATGCATGATCAATTTTTTGTGAAGGTATATATACAGCTGAGAAATAGTATTCTTTCTGTTCCCACCCAATATCCTTCAGAGGTCTATCATATTAAACTTTTCTAAAATTCTCTTCAGATACTTATTTTCTTTTTTATTTTTTAGCTAGATTCATCTATATCTGACAGAGAGAAATTGAAGTTTACTACTATTTTGGGCAGCTAGGTGGTGCAATAGATAGTGCACTGGATTTGGAGGAAGGAAGATCTGAGTTCAAATACAGCCTCAGACGTTTACTAGCTGTGAGACACTAGGCAAGTCACTTAACCTCTGTTTGCTTTGCTCCACTGGAGAAGTAAATGGCAAACTACTACAGTATCTTTGCCAATCATTATTATAGTTTTACTATTTCTCCTTGATACTCATGTAACTTTTCCTTTAGGAATTTATGTACTATGCCATTCGGTGCACATATGTTTAGTATTGATATTAATTCATTGTCTATATCTTTCAGCAAAACAGAATTTCTATGTTTATTTCTTTTAATTGGGTCTATTTTTACTGTTACTTTGTCTGAAATTATGATTGCTACTCCCTTCCTTTTTTACTTCATAAATAGATTCTGCTCTGTCTCCTTATTTTAACCCTGTGTATATCTTTCTTGTAAACAACGTATTGTCGGATTCTGGATTCTAATCCGTTCTTCTTTCTTCTTCATTTTTATAAATTAGTTCATCCCGTTGACATTCACAGTTTTCAATGTTAATTGTATATTTTCCTCTACCCTATTCTCTTATGCTTTTCCTTCCCTATGTTTTCTGCCCCCACTTTAAGAGTTTGCTTTGCTTCTGACTAATCCCTACCTTAATTTATCTTGCCTCTTATTCCCTCCTCCTTTCCCTTAGCCCCTTTTCCTCCTATTACTAGATTGGGTGAAATAAATTTCCATACCCAACTGTCCCTGTATATGTATTCTTCCATCCTTGACCAGTTCAGATGACAGTAAGGTTTAAGTGTTCCCTGCTTCACCTCACTCCCTTCTACTTGTTGTATGGACTTCTACTTGTGTACTTCATTTACATGAGATAATTTCCCCCATTCTTCCTCTTTCTTCTCCACCCCTCCCCCAATGTGGGTCCTTTTCTCCTCCCTTTCTATTCATCTTTTAAGATCATTAAAACATGACAGAATCACTGCTAGGCCTTCTGTCAAATTAGGCTCCCTCTAAGACCCCTGATGAGGACCAAGCTCTGACCAGCTACATGTATCATCTCCCCATATAAAAATACAAAGAGTTTGACCTAATTTCATCTTTATAATTACTCATTCATATTTACTTTTTTATGTTTCTCTTGACTCCTCTGTTTGTATGTTAAATTTTCTATTCGGCTGTGATCCTATCATTGGGAATGCTTGGAAGTCTTATATTTCTAGGAAGGTCCATTTTTTTCCTCCTGTAAAATTATACTCAGTTTTGCTAGGTAAGTTATTATTGGTTGAAAGCCTAGACTTTTGCCTCCTAGAATATAATATTCTGACCTCTTTGCTTCTTTGTAGTGGTAGCTGCTAAATTATGTGTGTTTCTGACTGTAGCTCCTCTTTCTGGCTGTTTGCAGTACTTTTTCTTTGATATGGAAGCTCTGGACTTCAGCTATGATATTCCTGGGAGTCTTCATTTTGGGAGTTCTTTCAGGAAGTGACTGGTGGATTCTCTTAATTTTTACTTTGTCCTCTGGTTCTAAGTGACATGTACACTGTTCTTTTATTATTTTTTTGAAATATGATGTCTAGGTTCTTTTTTTGGTGATAGCTATCAGGTAGTCCTTAAATTATCTCTCTTCAATCTGTTCTCCAGGTCAGTTGTTTTTGCTATAAGATACATAATATTTTCTTTTTTTCTTTTATTTCAGTATTTCTTGGTGGTCTATTTGGTCATTTTTATTTTCAGGGATTTATTATCTTGAGTAAAGTTTTACCCTCCAAGTTGTTAATTCTCTTTTCATATCTTTTGTTTATCGCTCTCATTTCTCTTCCCATTTTTCCCTTCTATCCCTCTCATTTAAAAAAAATCATCTTTAGCTCTTTTTTAAAAAATCTTGCTTTAGCTGTCAAAAATTCTAGTTGGACTTGTGTCCAAGCTGCATTTTTCTTTGAGGCTTTAACTGTAGACATTTTGGAGTCATCCTCTTCTTCTGGATTTGTGGCTTGAGCTCACCTGTTGCCATAATAACTCTCTATGGTAATTTTTTTGTTTGTTCTCTCATTCTTCTAGCCTATTTCTTGATATTGGACTTTATGTTAGGGTTACACTCTGTCCTTTTCTGAAGGGAATTTCTGGGTTGAGCTTTTGTTCTCTTGTTCCTTCTGCTGCTTTCATAGCTCAGCCTGGGGGGCCTTCAAGCTTTGCTGCTCCCAAAGTGATATGATCCAGGGCAAAGTCTGCTTACTGCCTTTATGGTCTGAACTCTGTAAATGGGTCTGTTGGCTCGTCTATTCAAAAATGGAAGTTTCAGTAGCCTGCTGCTGGACTCTGCCATTGGAAAGATCCAAAGGTTTGGAGTGATTGAACTGTAGGTTTTGCTTTGGTGTAGAATTCCTTCCCAGGGTATTCTACTGCAGGTTTCAGCCTAGGCAGGAGGCTAGAACCGAGTTCTTATTCTGTTCCAGACATCAGACCCCCACAGCTACTGTTGGCTTTCAAAATTGTTCCCTACTTAGTGCACATTTAGGGCCCAAAGATGCAAGTCCTCTCCTCAGGTGACCCTGGATCTGTGACCCAGAATCTGGTAGTAGGTGACAGCTATTAAGGGGTACCTGTAACTGTACACTTCACTAGTTCAGGTATCCCCTGAAATCTCTCTCTGCCCCATGCTTCCTGCTATGATGGCTAGTCTCAACCTTCTTTGAGTCCCTGGACACTGGAATGCTCCATGCATGGGAGCTCCTGGTCAGACTCCAACCCCAATGTCCACTTTCTGTCTTTCTGTCTGTCACCCTAAGCTATATTGGGCTGGAGGTAAAATGACCCACTATGGCTACTTCTTGGATTTCCCAATTAGAATTTGGTCTAATGAATTTTCAAGATCTTCGTGCAGGAAGTATGAGAGGAGAACTAAGCTGTAATTCCTCCTGTTACTCTGCCATCTTGACATTACCTCCCTTCCCTATTACCTTTAAGAGTACTCTCATTCTCCCAGTCACCCAGTTTCACAACAAAGGTATCATCTTCAGTTTCTCAGGCTCTCTCACCACCATCCATATCCAATTTATTGCCAAAGCCTTCTGGTTCTATCTTCATAACATCTCTCATATATGAACTTTCTTTCCCCAGACATTGCTACTACCCTGGTGTAGATCCTTATCCCTTCTCCCCTGGACTACTGCAATAGTCTTCTGGTTAATCTCCCTACCACAATTTTCTCCCCAATCCAGTCCATCCTCCACTCATCTGTCAAAGTGGACTTCCTAAAACACAAGTCTGACCATGTTACCAACCTCCTCTACTCAATAAACTGCAGTGACTCCTTATCGCCTCCAGGATCAAATAGAAAACCTTCCGTTTGGCATTCAAGACCCTTCCTAACCTGCTCTACCCCCTACCTTTCCAGTCCTCTTATACCTTACACCTCATCACACACTAAGCAAACCAGTAACACTGACTTCCTTGCTGTTCCTCAAATAAGAAACTCCAATCTCCAGTATCCAGGCATTTTGCTGGCTGTTTCCCATGCTTGCAATGCTCTCTCTCTCCTCATCTCCACCTCCTGGCTTCCCTGGCTTGCTTTGGGTCTCAGCTAAAAATCTCACCTTCTACAGAAAGCCTATCCTGATCCCCCTTAATTCTAGTGCCTTGCCTCTGTTAATTATTTTTCCTGTGCATAACTTATTTGTACATAGCTGTTTGCATGTTGTCTCTCCTACTAGACTGTGAGCTCCTTGAGAAATGAGGCTGTTTTTGTCTTTCTCTGTATCCCTAGTGCTTAGCACAGTGCCTGGCACATAGTAGGTGCTTAATAAATGTTTAATGACTGACTGACTCCTCTGTGCTGGGCAGGTAGAGAAATTAAGGGACTTCTTTGCTGAGGTTCCACTGTGTCAAAATTCAACTTCAAAGGAAGACTTAAATCTAATTTCCACTAAAAATTCTGACTTGATTTTACCTTACTCTGACAAACTTGCCATTCATCCTGCTAAGGGTGCCCCAAGATCTCCTTTTCTTTCATTTTTTAAATAAAATTATGGGAAGATGCCTGAAGTTCCTTAAAGAGTTTTGCTTCAATTTTGGGGCAAATTGGGGCAAAGAATTGGTTGAATTTGCTATACAATGTATGGGTTTTTTCTTTGTAAGATTAGCTTCTTTCTGATAGGCAAATTCCTTTTTATTTCCATTGATTTTTTTTCTTCCTCTTGGAGTTGAGAAAAAAATAAATTGCAGCAATACAGTGTGAATACTAATCAAGTACAGAATTTCAGAGGCCAGCAGCGCTTATACAAAACAGGTGTCGTTCAGATAAGAGAAAACTTCTCTTGAAGTAATTTTGCTTCTGTATAAAAGAATTATTCCTGGGGTAAGAAAAGAAGTCTGTTTTCTGTCTCCCCATGTATGAGTCTTGCCTGCCTATATTCCCTTAATGTTCAGTGTAGGAGGGTTCTGAATTTCTCATTTGACAAGCCATTTTTCAAATCCATAGAAGAGAAAATGAAAAGGCACAGATTCCTCTTAGAAGAACAAGAAGAAACTGGGATAATCATGCAGGTGAAGTCATGGAATTCTCTTTTCTATAGTTCTTTCTAAGCTATATACATAGATACTGACACACATGTATGTTTCTGTATGAATACACAGATGGATATGTATGTATGATAGACTAGATTTTCTCGGGTAAATTTCCAGTTCTCTGATTCTAGGAGCAGTAGAAATTTCCTGTTAGTGAGGACTCATAAGTAGATGAAACAGATTACTAAGGGAGCAGGTTATTGGAGATCTTAAGAAATAAGGTTGCTACCCACCTGCCAGTAATAAGTGAAACTATTCTATAAGAATGGAGAATAGACTAGATTAGAAGCTGGAGACTCTTTTATCTGTCAGTGCTACTATTGGTCAGTCAGTCAATAAATATTTATTAAGCACTGGGCACTGTGATAAGCACCATGGATACAAAGAAAGGTAAAAGTTCCTGGCCTCCAGGAGGAGTCCACATATTAAAGAATCATATACAAAAATTGTATCTACAGGATAAAATGGAAATAATCAACAGAAGGAAGGAACTAGAGTTTAAGAAGGGTCAGGAAGGGCTTCCTGTAGCAGGTGAAATTTTAACTGGGACTTGAAGCAAGCCAGGGAAGTCAAGAGGCAGAAATGAGGAGGCAGAACATTCTAGGCATGGGGAACAGCCAAAGAAAATGCCCAGAGTCTGAAGATGGGTGGTTTTTGTTTGAGAAACAACAAGGAGGCCAGCGTCACTGGATCAAAGAATATGTGGTGGGGTGTGAAATGGGGAGGAGGGCAGGTTATGAAGAGCCTTGAATGCTGAACAGAGAATTTTATATTTGATCCTGGAGGTGATAGGTTTGGGCAGTACTTATGTGTGTCACTGGAAGGCCTAAGGAAAACATGGAATAAAAGAAGTAACACACAAATGAATAAAAGAAGCAAAACACAGAGGAAGGAAGGAAGGAAGGAAGGAAGGAAGGAAGGAAGGAGGGGGAACATAAGAAAATCCAACTAAATTCAACAAATATTTATTAAGCACCTACTGTTTTCAAAGTATGTGAGGTGAGAGACAGAGACAAATGGCTGGTAGAAGGTTGTTTTTGAATCAAGGAAGACCTTAGTTCAAGTCCTAACACATATCTTCACTTGCCACTTGACCAATGGCATGTAACTTAGCCTCTCAGACTTCCAGGCAACTATCTAAGATTATAAATGATAGATGAGGGGCAGCTAGGTGGTGCAGTGGAAAGAGCGCCGGCCCTGAAGTCAGGAGGACCTGAGTTCAAATCCAGCCTCAGACCAAACACTTGACACTTACTAGCTGTGTGACCCTGGGCAAGTCACTTAACCCCAATTGCCTTAAAAAACAAATAAATAAATGATAGATGAGATGCTTATGAAAGTAGAGGAAGTTTTCATAATAGCAATGAATCAACACAAAGCATGTATTAAGCACTTACCATTTGCCAAGCAATGATGGGGATTCCTTATGCCAACAAAATCACAGGTCTGGAAAACACACACGCACACACACATACACACACACAGGCAGAGCACTATCCTAGACACTGATGATCTACATAGACAAAAACAATCCTTACCTTCAAGGACCTTATACTCTTATAGACTATAAGAAGCCAAGGAGACAGTATAAGTGACCATGGTGGATTCCTTGGTTAAGGATAATCTTGCGTAGATTGACTTCAGTTTTGAGTGGCTCACTTAGTTATTGCAGGCAGATCTCAACATTGTCAGATTACACTAAACCTATTAAACTAGCCCAGATTCAATTCAAAATAATTGAGAGGGGACCTCTAAGGAAAATTTGGCCAGGTGGTCCTTTTCCTCCTGTACCCATAGAAAACCACTTTCTGAGGCTTTCAGTTTGATTAGTAGATACATTTGTTGACACAGAGAGAAAAGAGGCTGAGCTACGGGGATCAGAAGGTGGCAGCTGGGGACTATAGCCCTGAGGGAGGCACCTTTGAGGCAGGGAGAAGCAGGGTTTTTACCGTTGGTGTTTTTGAGACTGGTCCTTATCATGCTGTCAAGACAGAGGTGAGAGCATAGGCAACAGGTGGAACCTTGCTACATCAGAGAAATTTGTAGCAAGCAATAGGTTGTAAGGTTCAGGTGCCCTTTTTTTGTTGGCTCTTAAATTTCCCCTAGGATCTGTGAGTTTTCCTGGAGGGTCTTGTGCTTCTGGCCATGGTACTGATCTGTCTGAGGTCTACGGAGAATGCCAGAGGGACTTGGCTTTGATGAAATAGTTTCACAAAACCACTCTCTTCTCTAGCACCTTCTGAGAGCCTCCCCCTCCTTCAGGACATGTTGATTTCAGGTGGAGAGCCCCTTACTCAGACAGGACCCTGACAACAGTATAAGTTATTCTTAAAACATCCACCCCATTCTTCAAAATGGGAACCCTGGGCACAGAGTGGCAGCTTGCCTGAGGGTTGTTCAGCAAGTCCTTGACAGAAACCTGAAGTGCTGAATATAAGGGGTCTCAGATTCTTTTTAGGATGATGGTCACTGATGAGCAGGATCAGACTTTCCCAGCAGCTTTTTTTCAAAATGTCAGATATTGATCTGGGTTTGATTTATTCCTAAGAAGTATGTCTTTCTGATGCCCGGCTAAGTCTCGTCTGCTGTCTGCAAGTATAATCTTGTACTAGCCTTCTGGTACTTAAAGTGAGCTCTCTCTTTTGCTCCTGGCCACGGTGCCCCAGTAAGCTCCAAGCAGGCGCCATACCCAAAGACGCCACAGGCCATGCCCTGCAGCTGCCAGGATTCCCACAGCTACGGCACCAGCCAGCTCTGCAGCAATCAGGGCTCTCCCTCCTAATCACAGACTCACTATTAAAAATACATTAAAGGACCAGGAAATGATTAAGAGATACAGGGGTGTGCAAGTAAGACTGACGTTTCCAGTTAAACCCATCTTCCAAATTAGTCACAGTTACCCTGCTGCTCTGCTAAATACATTAGCCTGATTTCAGATCTGTTTTCTGAGGGTACTTTTCATCTGCATCAACAGTCTAAATGAAAATAGAGTCCTTTTTAAAAATCAAGACCAAGGGAAGTTATTTACAAGTCTGAAGGTAGGGTTGGATGGCTCTCTATGACCTCTAACTTTGAAAATCTTCTTTCTCTTCTCTGCTGTATTTGTGCCAGCACCTGGTAACCAGTAAGTGTTTCCCTTTTTAAAGCCCTGCTACTTCCGTCTATGATTTACACAAGGTGCATTTGGGAAGAGGTCCAGTTCTGCTGGGAGGACAGATTAGAAAGACAGTGTCCTTGAATAGAATACATCCCTCCTCCCCAAGAGCTCTGCAAGCATTTTTCTTTCCCCTTCAGCCAGTCATCCTCATCCCTTACACAATAGTAATTGGCTGCATGTAAGGTCATTAAGTGGTAGAGTGGACCTGGAGTCAGAAAGATCTGAGTTCAAATTATATCTCAGCTGCTTACTAGCTATATATTCTTGGGTGAATCATTTAACCTTTTTCTCTCTGCTTCTTCATCTGTAAAATGGGGATAAATAATAGCATCTACTTCGTAGTGTTATTTTGAGGGTCAAATGAGACAACCATATAAAGCATTTTGCAAACCCAAAATGGCTATATAAATGCTAGCTATTATTATTATTCCTCCTCCTTTCTCATCCCATTGTAGGAGGCAAAGCTAGTGAGTTCCATCCATAGGACTTTGTACCCTATGAAAATTACACTTCTATATAGATAACCTCTAAGGTCCAATTTGATGGAGATTTCATCGTTTTGCGTATTATAAAGCCTTTTTAAAATATCCACACTACATTTGGGTTCTGAACAAAAGGGATAACACTGAGCTCACATAGATTTAGAGTTGGAAAGCACCTCAAAAAAATCATCTAATCCAACCCTTCATTTTTATAAATGGAGAAACCAACTCCCAAGATGGTTAAGTGACTAGCCTAATTCCACAAAGGCAGTTAAGTATATTCATTTAGCTCTGCAACCCAAAGAGGAATGCTACAAAAGTCTCTTTTGCTTGGGAAGATCTCCCAGAGGATATACTCTGCTTCAGTAGAACCCAGAGTCACTTCTATACTACCATGAGGATAAATGAAACTCCAGTTGATGACCACAATATTTATACAACATTTACAATGTTCTTTCCTTTTAATAACTCTGTGAATTAGATAATATAAGTATCATTATTATCCAGATTTCACAGATGAGGAAACTGATGCTCAGAGAGGTTATGTGATTTGACCTCTGTCCTATGACTTGTAAATGGAGGAGCCATGATGGGGACTTTTGTCTTCTAACTCTGAGTTTAGTCTTCTTCCTATTATACCATTATGCTGCCTAGGAATTGTAGAAACTGCACTATTTGGTAGGCTGGCTCAGCACTGATTGGAGCATCAGAGGCAGAAGAATGGGCTATTAGGAGGTACAGATTTTAAAATAAGGATTAAAACATTTGTCTGGAGAATTTTTAATTTTTTCATAATTCAAACTGAAAGTGGAAGTGGAAAGAGAAAATTGTCTAGGTAAATTGACTAGCCTCAGTACAACAATGGTAGATATGTTATCATAGAAGAATATCAGTGGAAATACACAATATTTCACAGAAGATAATATCCTGGACAAGTGGCAATCTTAGAAACAATAGTCTAAAATATCACTGCATGAATGTGCCAGAGATGGGAAATCAGCAAGGTGAGCTAAAGACCTGAAATCAAGAAGCTAAATTTGACCTCACACATATAATAGAAAAAAAAGCTGGGATGGAACTCATAACAAGAATATGGCAGGGTATATCACATTAAAAAGAACAGATTAAGAAAAAAGGGACATGAGTAGCTTTGGAAAAACAAGAAAATATACTCAGGTGAGGAAATCTATGAACCAGAAAAAGAGAAACAATTGAATGAAGATCAATACAAGGAGAAACGGAAGCAATATGTTGCAATATAATGGGAATAAACTATAGACCACCTGGACAGAAGAAGGAAATAGATGAATAGTATAGGAAGTCAATCACAAACTTGTCACTGAAGAAGAATGTAGCAGTGATGGGGAAATTTCAATTATCTTGAGCTCTCTCCATGAAGAGCAGAGCAGCTGAAAAATTCTTAATTTGTCAATGACAATACCTGTGGTAATTACCTTCCAGGGTTTTGGTAAGGTTCCAGTGAGATAACATGTGTAAAGTGCTTTGCAAAGTTTAAAATGCTACATAAGCATCAGTCCCTATCCCTATCTCTATTATAGTTCATGAGCATTTAGAAAAGGAAGCACAGATCACTAAGTGCAAACACAAATTTATCAAAAAAAAAAAAAAGGTCATGCCAAATGAATCATTTCTTTTTTTTTTTTTTTTTTGGATAGGAAGTGTTGGTTACTAAACCAGAAAGTCAGTAGGATGCTATGCATACCTGGATTCCAATGTGGCATTAAGTCAGTCTTTTAATTAAGATCTTTGTGGGCCAGTATGAAGATAATAGGTCAAATGATAGACAAAACAGGTAGGCAGATGAAAAACAAAGGCAAGATCAAGGCAAATGAAGGGTCAGAACCAAAGAGTAGTGGTTAATGGACTACTGCCACCCTGGTGGAAAGTTTCTAGCAGAGTGCCTCAGGGATCCTTCTCTTACCTCATCATTGGTTCTGTTCTTTTTCCAGTGGATATCTCAGATGAAAACTTGGATGACATGCTTACCATATTTGTAAAGAAAATGAAGCCGAGCTATTTTCAAGTATCTGAATTACAATCATGGGGAAGAATCTTGAAATGTTGAAATGAAGGCTTAAGTTTCAGGGTTCTCATTCCAGCCTGTTTTTCATCCATTTTGGTAGGGGGATAAGGATGTTATACATTAAAGTAGCTATTCCCCAAACAGCCTCTTTGGGCCCACATAAGAGGAAACTTCATACAGTTTGATCACAGACTAGCATTATGCTGTTGGATAAATGGAACACATAGATAATCCCCTAATCTCATTGTGGCTATTAGCATCAACTTTCTCTGCTGCTCACCTTTCATTCAAATTGCTAATAAGTCTCTAATAAATTGACTAGATGGGGCAGTAGTTATTATGTGACTCTGGGGCCACACTTGTGAATCACCATTAACCAAAAGTGTTCTGTGATATTATATGCCCTATAAAACTTAATACAATACAATGTTCTGACTCAGAGTTAGGGCTCAAAGAACTGGAGTGTGTTGCAGTGTGGAAAGTAGTACAATCTGAGTATCCAACAAGCATTGATTAAGCACTTACTATGTTCAAAGCACTGTATAAGAGCTGGGGATAGAAATACAAATCAAAAATTAAATAGCCCTGCCCTCAAGCACCTTGCAGTCAATTGAGGGGAAATAACACATACACAAATGAGACAATACAAAAATATATACAAAATAATTTTTTGGTGGAAAAGCACCAATAACTTTTGAGAGAGCATGGGGGCTAGGTCCCTTAAGTTGAGCCTGGAAGGAAGCTACAGATTCTAGAAGATAACAGTGAGGAGGGAGTGCATGCATTTCAGGCACAGGGGACAATCTATGCAAAGACACAGCCAAGGAGAGAAAATCATGTATGGGAAGCAGTAAACCAATATGGCTGATACATCTAGTACATAAGAGGCAATAAAGTGAAATCAGTCTGAAAACCTAGGTTGGATTCAGACTGTGAACACAGTCATCATTGGGTTATGGCTTCATTGCTTCTATTTTATAACATAGTATCACTGGGTTATGGATTCATCTTCATCTCTTTCCCCCGTCCAGATCTAAAGATGCAAAAAGGAAGTGAAATGACCAATGACTGGACAACAGAAGGGAAAAGAGATGAGAGTAGAGGACTGGAAAGCTCACAAATGGAATCCTGAGCCCCTGCAAAATTGAGAGATAGCTCCATGGGTCCAATGTCAATAACACATGTTGGAGTGGAAAGCTTTTGTTGGAAGTCTTTATCTCCTTTAAAACATTTATTTTTCAGAAAAATTTTCTCTTTTAAAAAAAAATCTGCTCTAAGAGCAATGCCAAGACATTTAGCTGTCATCTTGCCTCATCCCTAAGTGTTATTAAAGTGCAACCTCCCCCTGGAAGTCTTCCCTATTACCCACTTCCATGCCAGGAGTACTCTAGCAATCATGACCTTTCTATTGGTATTTTGCACCACCACCAACATACACATACTTATCATATTCTAATTCCCATTATTATATCCATGTCCTCATGTAATCTCCATTACAAGATTGTAAACTCCTTGAGGACAGTCTACCTTATTCATCTTGATACCACTCCTCCCCACAATGTTTTGCACGTAGAAGGAACTTAATGAATGTCCACAAAGTACAAACGATAACTCTTCAAGAAAAGGAAGTGGGCTAGGGGTGGAAGGAAAAGGATTTCACAAGATAATTCCTATAGTTTTAGAGATGGCTTTTGGCATTGGTCTACACTACTATTGTTTGTTGTGGTGGTGATTTTTCTTCTGGGACTGCTAGATGGTGCAATGAATAGCATTGGGCTTGGAGTCAGGAAGATCTGAATTCAAATTTGGCCTCACACACTCAGTAACTGTGTGATCCTGAGCAAGTCACTTAGCCCCTATTCGCCTCAGTTCCTCATCTGTAAAATGGAAACACACTGGAAAAGGAAAGGGTAAGCCACTCCAGTGTCTTTGCGAAGAAAACATAGAACTCGATATGACTTAACAATAACATTGTTCTTTCTCCCTTCCTTGACACCTCATCCTCACTCCCCTTGCAGACATATAGAATTTTTTTAAAAATCTATAGTAATTTCAAGCAATGGTCCTGAAGCTACCCTCTTTGGCAGATGCTAAGTTATATCTGTTGAATAATTAAAATAAAACCCTTGTTGTCCCATTTACCCTGTGTTGCATCTCTGTGTGCTTTTGTCTCTGAAATCAGAGTTAATGAGTTATGTAAGGGAACAACTCCAGGGACTGAATAGATTTATTGGAAGGGTCAACTCAGGGAGAGTGGGTCAATCATTTGCTCCCCTGACTTTGACACTGAGAGGAAGGAGACTGGCCTCTAAAGAATGCTTTTGCAACAATGTGTAGATATCAGTGGAGGGACCTCTGACTGTTCGCCTCAAAGCAGCAGGGCTGATCTGATCTACATTCTGAAGTGTTAAGGAGAAGCAGCAATTAGTCTGCAAACTGCGCTGTCCCACATGGGAATGCTGAGTGCTCACCCAAAAACCTTTGCCCTCATAAGCTTCAGTCATCCTCATTCTAGATACCTGGAATCTGGGACAGGCACTGGGAGGAAGAATGGGCTGATGGAGAAAGTCACACGGGGGTGGGGAAGGGGGTGGAGGGAAGAGTGATAAGAAGATATAAACTACACAGAATAGCAACTCTGTTGAAGGTGAGAGGCAGTGTGGCTTAATGGATAGAAAATTGAACCCAAAGCCAGGAATCCTTGGACTTAGGTCCTTCCTCGGCCACATACTGGTTGTATGACCCTGAACTAGTAATTTAATCTCTTATTGTTCTGGGTAACTCTCTAAGACCCATATAATTACAGAATTACAGAGAAGTTACAGAAAAGGTACCAACCTGCATTGGTAGAGGAAGTTTCCTCACCCAGGAGTTCCCTATACCTATGAAATCACAGCTCTAGTTCTTATCACTGTACCTACAAGCAAGGTACTATTCTAGGCACTAGGAATACAAATACAAACACAGAACAAAACAAAAAGGCATGGTACCAGCCCTCCAGAATCTTAGATTCTATTGGTAAGGTAAGATATGTGCCCCAATAAGTGTGGTCAAAGGCAAATATTGAAGTGCAAATGATCACAGCTTAGAGATGGGAGGAAAATAGGAAATTATTTAGTCTACCTCTTCATTTTATGGAGAAAGAAACTGAGACCTAGAGAATTAAAGTCAGTTAAGGTCATACAGCAGTCACTTAAAGTATATACAGTGAATGGTAGAACAGGTATTATAATCCAGGTCCTCTGAAACGCATGTGCTCTTTCCACTATGTCATGCTGCCTGGATCTCTGAGATAGATTTGGAAGAGATCTTAGAAATCATTTAGTCTCTTCCTGTCCTTTTTCAGATGAGAAAACAGGCTCAAGAACATTAAATGATTTGCCCTAGGTCACACAGATAGGAAATCATTTTTGTTGTTCAGTCCCCTCTGACTCATTGTGGCCCCATTTGGGATTTTCTTGGCAAAGATGCTAGAATGGTTTGCCATTTCCTTCTTCGGCTCATTTTACAGATTAGAAAACTGAGGCAAATGGAGTTAAGTGACTTGCCCAGGGTCATACAGCTAATAAGTGTCTGAGGCCAGATTTGAATTCAGGAAGATTCATCTTCTTGATTCTAAACCCAGTGCTCTATCCACTGCACCACCTCGCTACCCTTAGGGAGTAATTGAACCAAATAATTGAACCAGCTCTTCTGACTTTCAATCTAATGTACCATGTTGCTATTGCAAAGTGAAAAGAAGGGTTTGGAGTGTGTGTGTGTGTGTGTGTGTGTGTGTGTGTGTGTGTGTGTGTGTG